>NC_086445.1:63111058-63423558 GCF_028390025.1 Pseudophryne corroboree
TTGAATTTAGTGGTGCAGAATTTTTAAAAAAACGACAGGGGCGTGCAAGAGATGCTGTCGGTGGCCAGAAGAATTGCGGGACACTTTCGGCGTACAGGCACCACGTACAGAAGACTGGAGCACCACCAAAAACGCCTGAACCTGCCCTGCCATCATCTGAAGCAAGAAGTGGTAACGAGGTGGAATTCAACCCTATATATGCTTCAGAGGTTGGAGGAGCAGCAAAAGGCCATTCAAGCCTATACAATTGAGCACGATATAGGAGGTGGAATGTACCTGTCTCAAGCGCAGTGGAGAATGATTTCAACGTTGTGCAAGGTTCTGCAACCTTTTGAACTTGCCACACGTGAAGTCAGTTCAGACACTGCCAGCCTGAGTCAGGTCATTCCCCTCATCAGGCTTTTGCAGAAGAAGCTGGAGGCATTGAAGGAGGAGCTAAAAGGGAGCGATTCCGCTAGGCATGTGGGACTTGTGGATGGAGCCCTTAATTCGCTTAACAAGGATTCACGGGTGGTCAATCTGTTGAAATCAGAGCACTACATTTTGGCCACCGTGCTCGATCCTAGATTTAAAACCTACCTTGGATCTCTCTTTCCGGCAGACACAAGTCTGCTGGGGTTCAAAGACCTGCTGGTGACAAAATTGTCAAGTCAAGCGGAACGCGACCTGTCAACATCTCCTCCTTCACATTCTCCCGCAACTGGGGGGTGCGAGGAAAAGGCTCAGAATTCCGAGCCCACCCGCTGGCGGTGATGCAGGGCAGTCTGGAGCGACTGCTGATGCTGACATCTGGTCCGGACTGAAGGACCTGACAACGATTACGGACATGTCTTCTACTGTCACTGCATATGATTCTGTCACCATTGAAAGAATGGTGGAGGATTATATGAGTGACCGCATCCAAGTAGGCACGTCAGACAGTCCGTACTTATACTGGCAGGAAAAAGAGGCAATTTGGAGGCTCTTGCACAAACTGGCTTTATTCTACCTAAGTTGCCCTCCCACAAGTGTGTACTCCGAAAGAGTGTTTAGTGCCGCCGCTCACCTTGTCAGCAATCGGCGTACGAGGTTACTTCCAGAAAATGTGGAGAAGATGATGTTCATTAAAATGAATTATAATCAATTCCTCCGTGGAGACATTGACCAGCAGCAATTGCCTCCACAAAGTACACAGGGAGCTGAGATGGTGGATTCCAGTGGGGACGAATTGATAATCTGTGAGGAGCGGGATGTACACGGTGATATATCGGAGGATGATGATGATGAGGTGGACATCTTGCCTCTGTAGAGCCAGTTTGTGCAAGGAGAGATTAATTGCTTCTTTTTCGGTGTTGGTCCAAACCAACCCGTCATTTCAGTCACAGTCGTGTGGCAGACCCTGTCACTGAAATGATGGGTTGGTTAAAGTGTGCATGTCCTGTTTATACAACATAAGGGTGGGTGGGAGGGCCCAAGGACAATTCCATCTTGCACCTCTTTTTTCTTTCATTTTTATTTGCGTCATGTGCTGTTTGGGGAGTGTTTTTTGGAAGGGCCATCCTGCGCGACACTGCAGTGCCACTCCTAGATGGGCCAGGTGTTTGTGTCGGCCACTAGGGTCGCTTATCTTACTCACACAGCTACCTCATTGCGCCTCTTTTTTTCTTCTTTGCGTCATGTGCTGTTTGGGGAGTGTTTTTTGGAAGGGCCATCCTGCGTGACACTGCAGTGCCACTCCTAGATGGGCCAGGTGTTTGTGTCGGCCACTAGGGTCGCTTAGCTTACTCACACAGCTACCTCATTGCGCCTCTTTTTTTCTTCTTTGCGTCATGTGCTGTTTGGGGATTGTTTTTTGGAAGGGCCATCCTGCGTGACACTGCAGTGCCACTCCTAGATGGGCCAGGTGTTTGTGTCGGCCACTAGGGTCGCTTAGCTTACTCACACAGCTACCTCATTGCGCCTCTTTTTTTCTTCTTTGCGTCATGTGCTGTTTGGGGAGTGTTTTTTGGAAGGGCCATCCTGCGTGACACTGCAGTGCCACTCCTAGATGGGCCAGGTGTTTGTGTCGGCCACTAGGGTCGCTTATCTTACTCACACAGCTACCTCATTGCGCCTCTTTTTTTCTTCTTTGCGTCATGTGCTGTTTGGGGAGTGTTTTTTGGAAGGGCCATCCTGCGTGACACTGCAGTGCCACTCCTAGATGGGCCAGGTGTTTGTGTCGGCCACTAGGGTCGCTTAGCTTAGTCATCCAGCGACCTCGGTGCAAATTTTAGGACTAAAAATAATATTGTGAGGTGTGAGGTATTCAGAATAGACTGAAAATGAGTGGAAATTATGGTTTTTGAGGTTAATAATACTTTGGGATCAAAATGACCCCCAAATTCTATGATTAAAGCTGTTTTTTAGTGTTTTTTTAAAAAAACACCCGAATCCAATACACACCCGAATCCAACTAAAAAAATTCGGTGAGGTTTTGCCAAAACGCGGTCGAACCCAAAACACGGCCGCGGAACCGAACCCAAAACACAAAACCCGAAAAATTTCAAGTGCACATCTCTACTGTATATACGTGTGACTGTGTATGTGTGTAATGTATGTACAGTATGTATGTGTGTGTGTTTGTATATATATGTGTCTGTTGTGTGTGTGTTATGTGTGACTGCTGCATAATGTGTGTAAGCATCACTGGTACAGGGGGCGTTACATGTGTAAGCGACACTGGTACAGGGGGCGTTACATGTGTAAGCAGCACTGGTACAGAGGGCGTTGTGTGTGTAAGCAGCACTGGTAGAGGGGGCATTACATGTGTAAGCAGCACTGGTACAGGGGGCGTTACGTGTGTAAGCGTCACTGGTACAGAGGGCGTTATGTGTGTAAGCGGTACTGGTAGAGGGGGCATTACGTGTGTAAGCGTCACTGATACAGGGGGCGTTACGTGTTTAAGTGTCACTGGTACAGGGGGCGTTACGTGTGTAAGCGGCACTGGTACAGAGGGCATTACGTGTGTAAGCATCAATGCTACAGGGGGTGTTACTTGTGTAAGCGTCACTGGTACCGGGGGGGGGCGTGACATGTGTAAGCGTCACTGGTTCAGGGGTCATTACATGTGTAAGTGTCTGTAATACAGGGGTCATTATGTGCGCTGTGCGTTTGTAAAGTATGCAAGGGTGCAAATTTATAGTTTGCAGGGGGGCGCGGAACACTCTAGCAACGGACCTGACTGCACAGCACTGTCACCTTTTACATTGATTCAGCGTCCATACATTACCCTCCGCGATATCACCCTCTCTATCCACTACATTAGCCATCTCGGGTCTTCCAGGCTGGCAGGCCAGGTGCTGTGTTGCGGAGTCAGGGCCTCTGGGGATCTGGGTGCGGCTGTGGTGGGGAGGCACTTCTGTGACATCACACGCAGAGCAGGCTCCGGGGCTCAGAGAGTATGCGGCGCAGGGAGGCCTATGAAAGCCTTCCGCTGCGCCGCTTTCATAACATCTATGCCGGTGGCCGCAGCAGGTTTTGTTCCACCTGCGGCGCGGCTAGGGAGTGGGGATTGTTGATGGCAGAGGGGGCAGGTGGACTGGCAGCAAGACATTGGTGGTCATTCCGAGTCGCTCGCTAGCAGTTTTTAGCAGCCGTGCAAACGCTATGCCCCCGCCAACTGGGAGTGTTATTTTAGCTTAGCAGAAGTGCGAACGAAGGGATCGGAGAGCGGGTACAAAAAATTTTTGTGCAGTTTCAGAGTAGCTTCAGACCTACTCGGCGCTTGCGATCACTTCAGACCATTCAGTTCCTGCGTTTTTCCGAACACTCCCTGAAAACGGTCAGTTGACACCCAGAAACGCCCTCTTCCTGTCAATCACTCTGCGACTGCCTGTGCGACTGAAAAGCATCGCTAGACCCTGTGTAAAACTACATCGTTCGTTGTAATAGTACGCCGCACGTGCGCATTGCGCTGCATACGCATGCGCAGAAGTGCCGAGTTTTTGCCTGATCGCTGCACAGGGAACAAATGCAGCTAGTGATCACCTTGGAATGACCCCCATAGGACGCTGCAGTAAAAGGATTGTTTTTTCCCTATCTTCAGCGCAGAGACTTGCTGCAGATACAGTGGCATACCCTCCAGCTGGACCTTTTTGGCAGGTACAGGACCTATTTTTTATGGTCTGTACCGTTTTTTGACTCTCCAAGCTTCCATTGAAAGTATAGGAAAGGGGGCGTGGCCACTCTGCTGTACCCGTGGCCACGCCCCCCTTTTCGAATTTGCATCAATGTTTATGTGTAAAGTGTTGGAGGGTATGATGCTGCAGATGCAGTGGGCCTATTTTGGGGTGTGGGGCTGGAGCTGCAGCTCCATCTGTCTCATTGCTAATCCTGCTCTATGAAAACACAGCAGCCAAAGGGCAGAGCCTCCCATTGTATGTAACCTGTGTGGGAGGGCGTTTCTCGCCCAATCAGCTGTGTACTGGGTGTGATAGACCTGCCACTAACCCAATGAGAGCTCCTAGCCACGCCCAGCGTTAGAGACCCAGGCACAGAATCACAGGGCTATTATATAGGAGATATCATCCTAAAATGCCTCACATCTTGCCCCACAGTCTTACCCATCTTCTCCCCTCTACCTACACCTCTTCTGTCCCCCCTCTTTCCCATCCTTACTAACACACCACCCTTCCTGCCACTGCTACTACACAGTCTCATCCTGTTTTCACTAATTACCACTAAGTCCCACTTGCCCCCAGTGTCTGACTGGGGCATGAAGGGCCCACCGGGGGTAATGTAGTGATAGGGGCCCGTGCTTAGGGTTGTGGCCATCCACCACAGAGGCTTGGCTTACTATTAGAGATTGTGTGATTTGAGGCCCCTTTATAAATATATACAGCAAATACTGCTAGTGCATCCATGATAATGTAGCAGATTAATAACAGCAATGTACTGTAGTGAATACACTGTGCAGTATAATGTAACTTGCGTATAATGTATAATTCATGTGCACAATCTAAAGCCTGATCCTTAGAGGAGAGGGTGGGCCCTCAGGCAGTGTGGCCTACCGGGGGTTTCCTCTGAACCCCTATGGGCCAGTCCGATCCTGCTTACCCCTAATGTATTTTACCCCTCCTTCTACATTGTATCTCAGTGTGAATACAGACCAGAGTGTGCTAGAAGCACCAGAGCAGAGAGCGACACCCCAGGCATGAAAGAGGAACTGCACGGGCTGCTGGAGTAAACACTCCCTCCTTGTCACCTCCCAGGAACGCCCAAAGCATTTTGAAAAAAAATTGCGTCACTCAATTGCGACTCTGTGCGCACGTTATCTGCATAGTGCAACTTATACATATGCGCAGAAGAAAAAAAAATCACTCCTCTGCATCCGACATTGCCGCTGTGTCCAATTCAGAGTCTGCACCAAAGTATGATAACGTAATGCCTGATTTCCGTATGCAAACAGAACGAATGATTGTTTGCAAACTGCACACAAGTCCTTGGCTGCATATTGGTCCCTTCCTGTTGCGGATCCAGAGGTGGGGTTGCAGCGTAGTCCAAAATTTAAATAGGGCAGCCACACCAACTGCCACCAACTGCCATTTCAAACTGACTCATTGGCAGTTGGTGTCGCTCCCCTATTTGAATTTTGAACTGAGCCGCACCTGGTCCCTTTTAACTTGTTGTTGGTTGGGCATTACGTTATCGGGGTGATAATGTGGTATTTGCACATAAATTAAAATTTCCTTTGGGTGTGCTGTAGGCTTGTGCGCAAAGTCACATTCTATTCTACACCGAGCATGTGCAGTGTTCTGTCAGATGCAACAAGCACAGGACAGGTGAAAATGCTGCTACCACAAGCAGGGGCCAGTGCGGTCACATACTGGAAGATGTCCGTCTGGGACTTCAGATCAGATGATGATGAGGCATGTACTGCGCTGTGTTACATGCTATTCAATCACAACCATGCCCATGGCCTGGGTTAGTGTTTTAGTGCTCCGGTACATTATGGTCAGAGTTGTGTGACAGACAGGTAACCTGAGTGGTATTTACACTGCCTATTGCAGTAATACGTTCACATTTATTACATAACTCACAAGCGGTCTACTATTCAGTAATGTAATTTATAACTCTTGCCGGCTTCCTTTTTAATAAAGGATATTTTCTTCCGACTGCACATATGAGAAATCCTTTTTTTCCCTGTATTTCTTTAATAAAGTTATGCCATATTTGGCTTTTTTTATATGGGAAATATTATTTATAACCCTTTCTGGATTGAAGTGACTCATGCACAGAAATATTTTGAGTATCTCGAAGAAATCCTGAGCCTTCTGTATAGTGAGATTGACTGGAGTCTTAGAAAATGACAATTAAATATTCACCAATAAGAGCATACAAATACCAGGGTGTATATTTACTAAAGGTTGATTTTGTTTGTTTTTGTTCTATGTTAGATCGATTTGAAATCGATTTAATCAATGTTGGGCTTTCAGGGTTAAAGCACACATTGACTAACATTTAAAAATGAATATAAAAAATCAACTGCTAGTAAATGTGTGTTTTAACCCTGGAAGCCCAATATCGATTAAAATTGGTTTAAAAAACGATCCAACATCGAATAAAAACAAACAAAATCGACCTTTAGTAAATATACCCTCAGGTCTGTGCCGGGAAAGTTACCGAACACTGCGTTTTTACTCAGCAGCGATCAGGTATGAACTGCGCGTGCGTATGCACCGCAATGCGCAGGCGCGAGGTCCCCCCAGCGACGGGGAGTGCAGGACAGCGATAGGATGACCGAAAGAAGTGATCGCACCGGCGATCGCAAGAAGAGTGACAGGAAGAGGCCGTTTGTGGGTGTCAACTGACCATTTCCTAGGAGTGTCTGGAGAAACGCAGGCGTGTCCAGCCGTTTGAAGAGAGGGTTCCCGACGTCAGCTCCGGGCCGGATCATCGCGCTGGAAGAGTAAGTCCTGAGCTGTGCAGAGACTGCACACCTCTGCACATGCATTCGCACCCCTGCACAGCAATTATACCCTCCCCCTGTAGGCGGCGACTACTGTGTCGCAGCACTGCAAACAACGCTTGCTTGTGACCAGGTCTGAATTAGGCCCACTGAGCCTAATTCATGATTGGTTGGAATTGCACAGCCACAAGGAAGCAGCTGTGCAATGCCGTCTAATTACAGTTGTAATGCAGCAGGAGGTGATAGAAGCCTCCTGTTTCCATTTGCAAGATCCGAGTGCTGCATCTGAGGAGACAGCCTCGGATCACCATTGCTCCCATTGGTCGCAATTCGTGACGATTGTAGGCAGCAGTCAGCCTGAGGAAGCTAAGGTTTACTCAGGCAGGCCGTCGGATCTGGACACCCAGATCTATAAATCTATATCTTTGTCGGCTGCATCAGCTTGGCGTAAACTTCTACTAACCTCATTAGGCCCAGAAGTCAATAGCGTACCCCTGACAGTGACCACATCTCTCTGTGGGAGAAATTGCTGCCATAGGGAAAAACTAGATGCTGGTTGTACAGAAACAAGTGGCAGTTGTCATCACACTTACAGAAAACCCTTTAACTCACGAAGATCTGGGTAATAAAGCTTACTTACACATTCCCATCTTTTGAGCCTTTTCCAGCTCAATCTTTTGGGGGTTGGCCTATGGCTACGCAGAGTGGATGCAGCTGTAGCAACGCAGGCGCCATGTTTTTACACATACAAGATCACAGCAGACGGCAGATACATGTCCCCGAAAACTGGTATGACACGCCTGCATTTTTCCAACCACTACCCATTATCACCTCCAAATGGCCACTTCCTGTCTATCACTTTTCCATGAAACCCTCATTGCGAACAGGATCACAGCGGCCCCTTGACGCATGTGCATTGTGATTGCAGCACATGCGCGGTCTGCCGATAATCGCTCCATTGCGTGAACATCGGCCGCAGCATACAAACATTCATTATATATATTATCTGCTTGCTTTCTTGGCATAAAATTAAGTGTTACAGCAACTTCAGATTTTATGCCATGCATGAGTAAAGGTGTGTACACACGGTGAGATCCTTGCTATGCCGGATTTTGACTATGCCATTTCCCTTGAACTCCCCCAAAGCCCAGATAGCACAGATTTTGACTATCTGTGCTTGAAATTTTGGGGGTAATTCGGAGTTGATCGCAGCAGGAACTTTGTTAGCAGTTGGGCAAAACCATGTGCACTGCAGGGGAGGCAGATATAACATGTGCAGAGAGAGAGAGATTTGGGTGGGTTATTTTGTTTCTGTGCAGGGTAAATACTAGTGATGAGCGGGTTCGGTTCGTCGGAATCCGAACCCGCCCGAACTTCACCTTTTTTTGCACGGGTCCGAGCAACTCGGATCCTCCCGCCTTGCTCGGTTAACCCGAGCGCGCCCGAACGTCATCATCCCGCTGTCGGATTCTCGCGAGATTCTATATATTCTATATAAGGAGCCTCGCATTGCCGCCATTTCACTTGTGCATTGGAAATGATCGTGAGAGGACGTGGCTGGCGTCCTCTCAGTTTCTATGTTCAGGGGGCTGCAAATATCTGTGCTCAGTGTGCTGCAAATATCTGTGCTCAGTGTGCTGCTAATATCTACGTTCTCTGCCTGAAAAACGCTCCATATCTGTGCTCAGTGTGCTGCATATATCTGTGCTCACACTGCTTTATTGTGGGGACTGGGGACCACCAGTATTATATAGGAGGAGTACAGTGCAGAGTTTTGCTGACCAGTGACCACCAGTATTATACGTTCTCTGCCTGAAAAACGCTCCATATCTGTGCTCAGTGTGCTGCAAATATCTGTGCTCACACTGCTTTATTGTGGGGACTGGGGACCATCAGTATTATATAGGAGGAGTACAGTGCAGAGTTTTGCTGACCAGTGACCACCAGTATTATACGTTCTCTGCCTGAAAAACGCTCCATATCTGTGCTGCATTGTAGTATATATACTTATATAGTAGGAGTGTCACACATCTGAGGCGGCGTTCGCCGCGCTTACCCCTGCGCGTCTGCTGGTCGGTGTTGCGGCCTTTGCCTTCGGTGGGCCACGGGCTCCGGCGTCTGGCTGGCGCGGCTCCTGGCGGTTCTCCGGGGCATGGGCGCCGCCGTGACACCCGGCATCACGTGGGCGGGGGGCAGGTGACGTCATCAGACTGCTCCGCCAATCCAGCGCTGGCGGGAGATTCAAAGTCAGACGCCAGACAGAGCTTCAGTGCCTGAGTATCGTCTTTCCCTGACGTAGATGCCAGCGCTCTTGTTCCCGGCAAGGATCGCTACGGTTGTAGTCCAGTGTCTCCGGCATTTCCAGTTACCAGTTCGCTGCACCGGTTCCAGTGTATTCAGCGGCCGGTATATCTCTCTGTGTTCCAGTCACCAGTGCTCCTAGGAATCAGCGTGGCTGCGGGCCTAAATCTCCATTCTCAAGTTCTACAAACCAACAGCGTCTGAAACCCCTGCACTTCAATTCCTCACATCATCAGCGTCTCAGTCTCCGTTCTCAAGTTCTACAAACCAACAGCGTCTGAAACCCCTGCACTTCAATTCCTCACATCATCAGCGTCTCAGTCTCCGTTCTCAAGTTCTACAAACCAACAGCGTCTAAAACCCCTGCACCAACAGCGTCTCAAACCCCTGCACTTCAGTTCCTCACATCACCAGCGTCTCTGTCAGCGCTCCCAAGTTCTTCAACCATCTGTGCTATTAATCATCATTTATAAGTTCCACCAGTTATCAGTTACTTTTAAACATCACCCACAGTTTCTTCAATTACCAGCTTCTCTAATACTGCTCACTAAAACCCTTCAGTGGGTCTGGACATTTCCCTCATTTATTCCTTTCTGGCATTTGACTTTAAGTTGTTTTCCTCTGCAATAAAGCTCTTTAATATTTCATCAAACTCCACTGTCAGCGTCCTGTATTAGGAAATCCTATATTAGGCCTCCCCTTTTCCAGCTCAGTTGTGGTTCCTCTTCCCAACCATCGGAAGAATCCCCGAGTTCACAACACCCTCAGTCTAGGCCAGTGACAGTATACTCAGGCCACATGGACCCGGGGAATCGGAACCCAGAGGCAAGCGCGATGCAGGACCTGGTTTCCCGAGTACAGAGTCAGGAAGCAGCACAGAATCAGGTGATGCATTATCTCCAGGAGTTATCTGGCCGGCTGGATCAAATCCAGACTTCGCTGGCTTCAGTGGTTCCAGCTCCAGTTCCAGTATCCGCTCCAGTGGTTGTCTCTGGCAATGTTTCCTCCTTGTCTGGAACCAGGTCACGCCTTCAGCTTCCCACTCCTCCTCGTTATAACGGGAATCCGAAAAATTGCCGTGGATTCCTCAGTGTGAGGTACATTTCGAACTTCTCTCACACAACTTCCCTACTGATCGGTCTAAAGTGGCATACATTATCTCTGTGCTTGAGGGTTCAGCGTTGGAGTGGGTGTCACCGTTGTGGGAGCGATCAGACCCGTTAGTTTCTAGTTATACCAACTTCTTGGCATCATTCCGAAGGATCTTTGATGAGCCTGGCAGGACGACTGCTACCTCAGCTGACTTGCTCAGAGTTCGACAAGGCTCTCATACAGTGGGACAGTATGTAATTCGCTTTCAAACTATAGCTTCTGAACTGAGCTAGAATAATGATGCCCTTCGGGCTGCTTTTTGGAACGGGCTCTCGGATCGTTTAAAAGACGAATTGATTACCAGAGATCTGCCAGATTCCTTGGAACAGTTGATCTCACTCTGTGTAAAGGTGGATCTTCATATGCAGGAACGAGGTGGTGAACGTAGTCGGTCAGACCGGTTGAGACTCCGATCTTTTCCTTCTAAGCAGACAGTTAATTCCAGTCCAGACGAACCCATGCAGATTAATCGGTCTCGGCTGTCCCCAGAAGAGCGTCAGCGTGAGGGTAGACTCTGCCTCTACTGTGGAGCCGCGGATCACTTCCTCAAGTCTTGCAAGTCTCGCCCGGGAAATGGGCAGTCCTAGCTTGTTCTGGAGAAGTCAAGCTAGGGGTTGTTTCTCAATCTTCTCCGGCAGTGGACTGTCTACTTTCTGTATCTCTGTTTTCTGAGTCTGAAGTCAAAATCGTTAAGGCACTGTTGGACTCAGGAGCTGCAGGGAATTTTATTTCCCTTTCCTGCGCCCAGAATCTGGGTTTGAAGTTACAGTCGGTCGAACGACCTATTACGATAACTGCTATTAATGGTACCCAAATTCCTAATGCCCTGATTACAAGTCGTACTATGCCAATCAAGCTGCAAGTGGGAGCTTTGCACCAAGAACATCTGGAATTCCTTGTGATTCAGGAGATGTCTCACGATCTCGTCCTTGGTCTTCCCTGGCTCAAGCTTCATAACCCTCACGTCGACTGGAGGTCGACACAGATAATTTCTTGGAGTCCATTCTGTCACTCGAATTGTCTTACTCCTGTCTACCCGCTTCGTGCATCGTCCAAGTCGGACGTAGAGCTTATTCCAGAGGCTTATCGGGAGTTTACAGATGTCTTCTCGGAACAGGCAGCCGATAAGTTACCACTGCATAGACCCTGGGACTGTCCTATTGAGCTCATTCCAGGGAAAATGCCACCTCGAGGTCGTACCTATCCTTTGTCAGTACCTGAGACTCAAGCCATGTTAGAATATATCAAGTCTAATCTGCAGAAGGGATTCATCCGCCCCTCTACTTCCCCAGCGGGAGCAGGCTTCTTCTTTGTGAAGAAAAAAGATGGAGGCCTGAGGCCATGTATCGATTATCTTGGTCTAAATGAAGTCACCATTAAGAATAAGTATCCTCTGCCGCTCATCACGGAGCTTTTCGATAGAGTTCGCGGAGCTCGAGTCTTCACTAAGCTCGATTTAAGGGGAGCTTATAACTTGATACGTATCCGACAAGGGGACGAATGGAAGATGGCCTTCAATACTAGAGACGGGCATTATGAGTACCTGGTAATGCCGTTTGGCCTCAGCAACGCTCTCGCCGTCTTCCGGGGATTCATCAATGAAGTCTTTCGGGACATGTTATACCTAAATGTGGTGGTATATTTGGATGACATCCTGATATTTTCGAAGAATCTCTCTGAGCACAGAATACAAGTTAAGGAGGTACTCCTTCGGTTGCGAGAGAACCATCTTTATGGTAAGATTTCCAAGTGCACCTTTGAGGTCCCATCTATTCCATTTCTGGGCTACATTATTTCAGGTACGGAGTTGCGTATGGATCCGGAGAAACTTTCTGCCATTCGGGACTGGACTCAGCCTCTTTTCCTGAAAGCAGTGCAACAATTTCTAGGGTTCGCAAATTACTACCAGAAATTCATAAGGGGTTTCTCTACTATTGTGGCGCCTATTACTGCCCTAACCAGGAAAGGGGCTGACCCAAGCCATTGGTCCTCTGAAGCTGTAGCAGCGTTCGCTCAGTTGAAGGCAGCCTTTATGGCCGCTCCGATACTTCAGCAGCCAGACTTTCTAAAATCATTCTTTCTGGATGTTGATGCTTCTACGGTAGGCATAGGTGCCGTACTTTCGCAGTACGCTCCAGATGGGAAGTTACATCCATGTGGTTTCCATTCTCGCAAGTTCTCCCCTGCTGAATTAAATGACACCATTGGAGATAAAGAGCTGTTGGCAATAAAATCTGCCTTAGAAGAATGGAGATATCTTTTGGAAGGTGCTAAACACCTAATTACGATTTTCACGGATCACAAGAATTTACTGGATCTCAAGACGGCCCAGTGCTTGAATCCCCGTCAAGCAAGATGGGCGCTCTTCTTTGCTCGATTCTCGTTTGTCATTAAGTACAGGGCTGGAACTCTTAACACCAAGGCGGATGCCCTATCCCGTTCCTTAATGGCTTCGGATGAGGAGAATACCGTTGAAAAGGCATTGATCCTCAGTCCTGTCTCTATCTCTGCGGCTCCTACTGCGTTGGGTCCTCCACCTGGAAGAATGTCTGTGCCAGCTAAATTTCGACCAAAATTGTTGCAGTGGGCTCACATTTCCAAGTTTTCTGGCCATCCGGGAGTTCAAAAGATGTGGGAATTTCTACGAAGATCTTACTGGTGGGACACTATGAAGAAGGACGTTCAAGAGTATGTCAACTCGTGTCCTCAATGTGCTCAGCACAAAACTCTTCGTCTGCCTCCTGCGGGGTTGTTGCACCCACTGTCCATTCCTAAGAGGCGTTGGACTCATATCTCTATGGACTTTGTTACTGAACTACCTCTCTCTAAGGGTCATAACACCGTCTGGGTGATTATCGACCGATTCTCTAAGATGGCACATTTTGTTCCGTTGACCGGATTACCATCAGCTTCTAAGTTGGCTTTGTTATTCATTCGGGAACACTTCCGCCTGCACGGGTTACCTCTGGAAATAGTCTCGGATCAAGGGGTACAGTTTACGGCAAGATTCTGGAGAGCACTCTGCACGGCTCTACAAATAAAACTCAAGTTTTCATCTGCATACCATCCACAGACCAATGGGCAAACTGAACGCGTCAATCAAGATTTAGAGACTTTTCTCCGTGTTTACCTCTCCCCCTCACAAGATAATTGGGTGGAGTTGTTGCCTTGGGCCGAGTTCGCCCATAATCATTTATATCATTCCTCGACTGGTGAGTCTCCATTTTTCATTAATTACGGATTTCATCCTCAAGTTCTGGAATTACCCATTCGTCCTCCAGAAGAAGTTCCTGCTGCAGCTTCTACTCTCCGGCACTTCAGTCAAATCTGGAGTAGAGTTCATGCCAACCTCAAGAGAGTTTCCGGTCGCTATAAGTTCTTTGCGGATAGGAAGCGACGGGCAGCACCTCAATACAAGGTTGGTGACAGGGTATGGCTCTCTATCCGCAATCTCCGTTTAAAGGTGCCCACTATGAAGTTCGCTCCAAGGTTCATTGGTCCTTATCCCGTGTTACAAGTCTTGAATCCGGTTGCCTGCAAATTGGGATTGCCTTCCCATTTCCGGATACCAAATTCCTTCCATGTCTCTCTTCTTCGCCCTCTTGTTTTGAACCGGTTTCATTCCAAGTCCCCAAGGCCAACCTCTGCAGAGGCTGAAGGTGGTACGGACTTTGAGATCAAAGCCATTCTTGATTCTCGCTATCTTCACAAGAATCTACAGTATTTGGTGGAATGGAAAGGTTTTGGCCCCAAGGAAAGGAGCTGGGTCAAAGCTACTGAAGTTACGGCTCCCCGACTGGTGCGGATGTTCCATTCCAGACATCCAACAAAACCTGGAAAGTGTCCAGGGGCCACTCCTGGAGGAGGGGGTACTGTCACACATCTGAGGCGGCGTTCGCCGCGCTTACCCCTGCGCGTCTGCTGGTCGGTGTTGCGGCCTTTGCCTTCGGTGGGCCACGGGCTCCGGCGTCTGGCTGGCGCGGCTCCCGGCGGTTCTCCGGGGCATGGGCGCCACCATAACACCCGGCATCACGTGGGCGGGGGTAGGTGACGTCATCAGACTGCTCCGCCAATCCAGCGCTGGCGGGAGATTCAAAGTCAAACGCCAGACAGAGCTTCAGTGCCTGAGTATCGTCTTTCCCTGACGTAGATGCCAGCGCTCTTGTTCCCGGCAAGGATCTCTGCGGTTGTACTCCAGTGTCTCCGGCATTTCCAGCTACCAGTTCGCTGCACCGGTTCCAGTGTATTCAGCGGCCGGTATATCTCTCTGTGTTCCAGTCACCAGTGCTCCTAGAAATCAGCGTGGCTGCGGGCCTAAATCTCCATTCTCAAGTTCTACAAACCAACAGCGTCTGAAACCCCAGCACTTCAATTCCTCACATCATCAGCGTCTCAGTCTCCGTTCTCAAGTTCTACAAACCAACAGCGTCTAAAACCCCTGCACCAACAGCGTCTCAAACCCCTGCACTTCAGTTCCTCACATCACCAGCGTCTGTCAGCGCTCACAAGTTCTTCAACCATCTGTGCTATTAATCATCATTTATAAGTTCCACCAGTTATCAGTTACTTTTAAACATCACCCACAGTTTCTTCAATTACCAGAATCCCCGAGTTCACAACACCCTCAGTGTAGGCCAGTGACAAGGAGTACAGTGCATAATTTTGCTGACCACCAGTATATAATTTATAGCAGTACGGTACAGTAGGCCACTGCTCTATCTACCTCTGTGTCGTCAAGTATACTATCCATCCATACCTGTGGTGCATTTCAGTTTTGTACAGTTTGCTGACCACCAGTATATAATATATAGCAGTACGGTACAGAAGGCCACTGCTCTACCTACCTCTGTGTCGTCAAGTATACTATCCATCTATACCTGTGGTGCATTTTAGTTGTGCGCAGTATATATAGTAGTAGGCCATTGCTATTGATACTGGCATATAATTCCACACATTAAAAAATGGAGAACAAAAATGTGGAGGTTAAAATAGGGAAAGATCAAGATCCACTTCCACCTCGTGCTGAAGCTGCTGCCACTAGTCATGGCCGAGACGATGAAATGCCACCAACGTCGTCTGCCAAGGCCGATGCCCAATGTCATAGTAGAGAGCATGTAAAATCCAAAAAACAAAAAGTTCAGTAAAATGACCCAAAAATCAAAATTGAAAGCGTCTGATGAGAAGCGTAAACTTGCCAATATGCCATTTACGACACGGAGTGGCAAGGAACGGCTGAGGGCCTGGCCTATGTTCATGGCTAGTGGTTCAGCTTCACATGAGGATGGAAGCACCCATCCTCCTGCTAGAAAACTTAAAAGAGTTAAGATGGCAAAAGCACAGCAAAGAACGGTGCGTTCTTCTAAATCACAAATCCCCAAGGAGAGTCCAATTGTGTCGGCCACTTGGGTCGCTTAGCTTAGTCACACAGCGACCTTGGTGCACCTCTTTTTTTCTTTGCACCATGTGCTGTTTGGGGACTATTTTTTAAATCTGCCATCCTGTCTGACACTGCAGTGCCACTCCTAGATGGGCCAGGTGTTTGTGTCAGCCACTTGGGTCGCTTAGCTTAGCCACCCAGCGACCTCGGTGCAAATTTTAGGACTAAAAATAATATTGTGAGGTGTTCAGAATAGACTGAAAATGAGTGGAAATTATGGTTATTGAGGTTAATAATACTATGGGATCAAAATGACCCCCAAATTCTAGGATTTAAGCTGTTTTTGAGGGTTTTTTGTAAAAAAAACACTTGAATCCAAAACACACCCGAATCCGACAAAAAAATTTCAGGGAGGTTTTGCCAAAACGCGTCCGATTTCAAAACACGGCCGCGGTACCAAATCCGAAACCCGAAAAATTTCCGGTGCACATCACTAGTAAATACTGGCTGCTTTATTTTTACACTGCAATTTAGATTGCAGATTGAACACACCACACCCAAATCTAATTATCTCTGCACATGTTATATCTGCCTCCCCTGCAGTGCACATGGTTTTGCCCAACTGCTAACAAAGTTCTTGCTGCGATAAACTCAGAATTACCCCCTTTGTCTTTATCTCACCGTGTGTACACACCTTAAGGCAGCATTTGATAAATAGCCTAAAGGGGGGTACTCACGGAGCGATATTCTAAGCAATCTGACTAGATTGTTTAGAATATCAGCATGATCGCTGCGTGTGTAGCCCCCTCAGCGATAGCGATGCGCGGCCCCGCACATCGCTATCGCTGCTGCTAGATTGGCCTGCATGCAGACCAATCTAGCGGGTCGCTCACTTCACCCAGCTGGGTGAAGTGAGCGGCCCCCCCCGTCTCCCCCTGCACGCTCAGCACAGATCGCGCTGTGCTGAGCGGCAGGAGAGATGTGTGCTGAGCGGTTCGCTCAGCACACATCTCTCCTGCATCGGCCCGTGGGTACTGGGCTTAAGAAAATCCTATACTTGAGGAACTAACAACACAAATATCATTATACCGTTAAATAATTATGTTTTAAGAGCTCTTAACCAACCAAACCATCCATGATTCATAATGCCACTTCCATGGTTCAGTTCTCATGTATTCAGTATGATCGGATATCCCTTGTGACTGAGATATGAGGAATACACACAGAGTGGGCTTGGAGTTTTTGAAATTTGAGAGTAATCTTTGCTAAAAAAAAAAAAAAAACCCAAAAAGGCTGCAGAGTAAAATAGAGTATTTACCCCCATATGCTGAAGCATACATACTACATGATGCAGAATGTGTCCCCAGTAACCCCTCCTTTGGGGAGGATATGTGGGCGGCCAACTATGGCTGAATGTGGAAATGTATGTGTATAAATATGCAAGCTGATCAAAGTAAAGCAGAATACTTGTGAGACATATCCTGTGTATTTGTTTCATTGAGTGTTCTCCCAACGCGTTGGCCCCTGCTGTAAAGAGGTGACTTTATACTTGAAGGATATTTCTTTAGTAACCAGACAGAGCTGATGAGTTCAGCTTCATCAATCATGGGGGCATCGTTGCCGGGATGACTAATTCAAGAAGAGACATCTAATGAATACTTTCTGTTTTGGAATTGACCGGCTCTCACAGACTCTGATAATACCCGGGTGAGTAATAATTGTTACTCAAAATCAGATTCTCTGAGTGTCGTTCTAAGTACATTATAGAGAAAAAACTTTCATCAATGTTCTTTTTGACCGTCATCATAGAACCCGATTATCTTGTCACACATCCCCTAGACCAGGCCTGGCCAACCTGTGGCTCTCCAGCTGTTGTAAAACTACAAGTCCCATCATGCTTTGCCACAGATTTGCTATTAGAGAATGCTAAAACTGTGGCAAGGCATGCTGGGATGTGTAGTTTCACAACATCTGGAGAGCCACAGGTTGGCCAGGCCTGCCCTAGACTAACTGAATTATATTGTATTGCTTAACTTAAAGGCGTATTGCTTGTTGCATCTTAAAGCAGATAAGGCGTATTGCTTGTTGCAGCTTAAAAACAGATAAGGCGTATTGCTTGTTGTTGTTTATATGTTTATGTGTTGAACAAGTCTATTGTGGTTGAAAGGTTGTTTCGAATTTTTGTCAATGCCTTATTAGCGTTTGCGACCGCAGAGCAACCAGTGCTGTGTTATGGTACAAAGGAATACCTTGGTTGAAACTTTATGCAAAACTAACCAGTGAATTTTTTGCAACATAGATAAGTATCTCAGCATGAGAAAGGTGTTTTTACAGAATTGTGATTATTGTGGGATGTCATTTAAATGCTCAATTGTTATCAGTGCATAGAAATGAACCATATCCTTTATGCTTAGCTGATTAACCTACTGATCATGTTAAAAATACCAGCAGTGTGTCCAACAAGTTTTCAGAAATGTTAGAAGATTGAATATGGTGTTTAGATTGCATGTATTGTAAATATGATATATTACAGTCAGACAAGTTAAATTAATCTTCAAAAGAAACAGAAAAAAGGAGGTAAAAGTGTGTCCAGACAAAGCCTAAGCCAGTGATACATAGTTAACTTCTCGCACAACTAGACATATCCCTTTTCGCCGCAAGTGGATACGGCCACACCCATAGGGCTTAATTACCCCAATGGGAGGGAAAGGGAGAAAGATGGAAACGCGTTCACCTATAGGATTGTTGTGATGAAAGAAGGGGAGAAAAGCATCAAACACATTGATGCCATTCTTAAAACGGACAATTTTCCAAAAGACGGAATATTAGACCCACAGGCTTGGAAAAGATTTCAAGTCACAGATGGTCACTGGTTACACAGAAAGGGTTATCTGGACACTGTAAATATATGGCAAACTGTTTCACAAGAAGTTGAAGATGAAAACAACAATTAGAAGGGAAGATTCTGTCTGAAGTAATGCCACCACCCTATGCTCCAATAATACATAATACCGTTAACAGTGGTATACCCATTGAAGGTGTAGCAGGGGGGTCAGATCCCTCACTAGTACCAGTACAAGCAGAACAAAAGACACCTGCTGTTACAGGAGCCTTATATCCCTCACTAATACCAATGCATGCAGAACAAAATACACCTGAAAAACGTTATTTAAATGCTTTAAGTTTTGTAGAGAACCCAGAAGGTACGCTGGTCCTTAGAGATGGTGTAACCAGTATGTGGATGATATACCTTTGTGCTATAAATTATTTGAAGTGTTGGTGTCAGATACTAAACAGTTGTGTTTTCTTGCAGAACAGGACACAAGGTGTTGCAAGACAAAATCTGACGGTGTGCTGACATAGTTAACTACCTAGGTCATTATTTGGCAGTAGGCCAAAGACAGTTAAAACCCTCAGAGGGTGGAGCCTTGGTATACATTTATTAAGAGATACACATGTATGACCAGATGATAAATCTCTGAATACAGTAATTTTTTTTTTTGTAAATGATATGTGCATGCATTCAAGTTCATATCCAAAGAAAGTATAGAAGGTAATACAAATATTACACTTTATCATGAATAGGACATTATGGATACACAGTCAGAGCCAAACCATCAACTTATGTATAAATCAAGAAAAGAAAAAAAAATATATACATTTAGAACTGTGGTTAAGCAGTAGATTTTGTATGATGTGTACATCTTACCTCTGACAGTATACAACTTTGATACAGCTGCATACTTGTCTTCCTCACCCCCAAAAGTGGGGAGTATACGGAATATAATGTGGATGAGTAAGACAATTACAATTATTACATTGCATTTATAAATTGCATTAAAAAAAAAAAAAAACTGACAGTAACAGGAAAATAATTTCTCTAGCATCCATAGGGAATAATGGGATGGTGAATTACAGTGTGTTAACTGAAATTAGTGTGTGAATTAGTAGTAGTAATAATAAAGTGTTGCTGCCAACTTTTATTAAGGGGAAATGTCATGAGTTATGCAAATCTAAGGGTAACTAGCATGAAAAAGATTCACAAGCTTTCTATGGTAGGATGAAGTTTAATGGAGAAGTATACATTGTGTTTTGGCATGGGACCAAAATAACAAATTATGTGATAATGAGAGGGATCGTGATGGTGATAAAGAAAGCTATAGCATGTTTACCGCAGATGTTTGGGTTGATTAAAAACAACATTGTTTTAATACAACATAGTTTAATGCTAAAAAGGATCTATAGTATGTGTAACAGGTGTTAAGGGGTTATTTGAGAAATGAATAATAAGGCCAGATGTGTGATCTATTGTTTCAAAGACAGTAAAGTTTCTTTACGGATAGAAAGAGTTTATAGGAGTGTGGAAAATATTTTTCAATTAATATGTGTAATGTTGAGAATAAAAAAAAAAAAGGTCATAAATTTGACTGGGAAGGTTTAAAGAATTAAGCATTATTAATCTACAAAAGAGACAGGAAAGGCAGAATTTGAATCATGGCATAGTCCAATCATTGGTTCAATAGTGGTAAAATTACACCCAAGCCTCTGCTCAGCCTCTCTTCTATATAAATCTATTTTGTTGTTGTTGTTGTTGTTTTTTTTTTTTGTTTGTTTTATGGAATCCAGCAAAGATATATTATCCAGAGACTGATTCAAAACTACAAAATGATTTGACGATTCAAATGTGTCACACAAATTATTTAAACAGTTACAAGAATATCAAAAGCTGCAAGAACCTTGGAAAGATATTTAACCAACACTAAAACACACAGTCCGGCACAGGACAAATCACTGAGAGTTATGGTGAGAAGTTGCTTATGTTTCGGTTCCATTACAGATCGCATAGGATGGTCCTTGGCAAGTACCGCTGACTGCTGATACAGCCGTTGCAAAGGCTGCAGAAGAAGGACATCTAGATCCATGAGCTTGCAATGAAATGAGAAGGTCAGAGACCAGAGCTTAAAGGAACCTAAGACTAAAATAAATAAATAAAACAATTGTATGGAGATACAGAGACTGTTACTACTACAGAGTTGTATTTGAATGAACCCTTCAATCAAGATGGAGATGATTATGATCATTGATAATAGACTATGTGCTTATAAGCTAATATCCTACAGAACTTTTAACATTTCTGAAAGTATACAGGAGCAATGTTATCTATAACAGCATTAGGACTTGTTTTCTTTTTATTTGAAGAGAGAGCAAGCAGACGTGTGGTGTAGGTATAAGTACTCATCCATTATTGTGGATGGGAATTATTTCAATAAGACCATTCCTTCCTCTTTTCTAAACAGGAAATCCAGAGGGATTTATAACTGGTGTAACAAACACCCTTTGAAAACCGTGGTTGTGAGTATTATACTCCACGTGAAGATAGATGTATAGATTAATGCATGGATAATTTAATAATTTATATTATTCCAAGGAGTATCCAGTCCAGCAATACCATTAATTGTTGGAAAGATTTTGGGTACTGCTGCTATATAAATTATATTGCTAATTATTATAATTGTTAGATATGTATACAAAGACATCAGCATTGTATAGTAACAGACCAAAGTTCTCTATGTAAGTTACATTTGATGTGATTACCAAAACTTTATAGAGTTGTGATAATAGTGAAACAGCTACATGTGTATAAGATACAACAGTATCTCAAGAAAGAACCACTGGTGATAATATCAGCTACACATATCGGGTGTATTTCAGTTAATGGAAATAAAATAGGTCAATAATACAGGAAAAATGAACTTCTGTAGATAGAAAAGGTTGATTTAAAGGGAATGTAAAAGGATTGTTACAATACACAAACCTAATGTTTCTAGATGTGCTAGATATAATGAGGTAGGTATATAAAAAGTAATGGTCACATAGGATGTTCATTAAAGTTTATGATTTAGTAAATGTATTTTACCAGGAGTAGATTTAAAGGTTAAAAGAGATATCATACATAACGGAGAATGTTAGTTGTCACTATGTCCTTAGGATATGATATACAATTGGTTACCTATTAATTCTGAAGATGTTTGTTATTTAAGAAGATTAATTTAGCAATTTTATACAAAAACACATAATAACTTAAGAAAAGTTTTCTTGCAGGATGAACTATTCCTAAAAAGAGTAATTGACTCAGTAATCAGGAAACCTGTTCCTGCCACCAGAGCATCAATAAAACCTCGAATTGGTAAAGGTGGATAATAAGTTCTCCTATGGCTAATGAAGTCGTATGATTAATCAACTGGGAGTTGACGTTTTTATTTCATTTAAAAGTTATTGATAACATGATTGAACTTTATGATAGGATATTCCAGGACAGTGGATATTTATGATGATTCCAGGACATTGGACATGAACTATTATACTACCACATTGTTCTACATTCTCTAATATCACAAATTGGAGGATATTGTTGATTTCCGGAAATAGCACTTTGAGTTCACGGCTGTGCTTATTTGACCAAAGACATTACAGATCCTGATACGTGTATTGCCAAGTATATAAAGGAGGCCCATGATATAAAAAAAAAGAACAGTTACAACACAGGTTTCTGATCGATTACTTAACAGCACAGACAGGAGGCTATTGTATGACCTTGTATACACAGACAGGAAAGTTGTGTTGTACTTTTATTACCAATGAAACAGACAATGCTCAAGAAATAGTGGAAAAACATGTACAAGAGATAGAAGATGCAAAACTGACATATGCCAGTAAACATAACATCCCTGACACTCTAGAGCAGGCTTTTTCAACCAGTGTGCCGTGGCACACTAGTGTGCCGCGACCAGTTGCAAGGTGTGCCGCGGAGCCAGAGCAGCTTCCTGCATCTTCAGAGTGAACTGTTGGCCCAGGCTCTTCTTTGAGGATCAGTCGTGCTCCGCCCGTGACCTATGCCTTGAAAACGGTGTGATATCATAGGTCACAGCCGCCTTGTCTCACCACCCAGCCAGCCCACCTGCCTGCATACATATCTTCCAGTTCCCGCCTGCATACACAGCTTTTCTTGCCAACCCACATCCACACCTGCCCAACCGCCCGCTGCTCAGTATTCGCAGAACTCCACTATGAACAACCCCTGCCATTGAGGGACAGGGAGGAGGACAGCTGATAATAATATTTGTTATTTTATTTCTCCTGTGGGGAACAATAGGATTTCAATAGGATTTATGTGGGGAGAATAATAATTTATATATTTATGGGGGGAACAATGTGAATAATTCATGTGGGAAGCAATAGGATTTATGTGAGGAGCAATGTGATTGTTTTTTCTGTGTAGGCCAATGTATGTGTGGATTTTTTTTTTTACTGCGAGGGCCAATGTGTGTGGTTTTTTTTTCTGTGGGGAAATAATGGTGTGCCTTGGCAATTTTAAAATATTGTTCGGTGTGCCGTGAGTAAAAAAAGGTTGAAAATCACTGCTCTAGAGGGTGAATGGGGTTGGTTATCATGGCTAAATCCAGTTTCATGGTTTAGTGGAATTAAAGGATGGATTGTAGGAATACTAATGTTCCTTCTAAAAGCTATTGGAATTGAAATTATATTATATCTGTGTTTTAAGATACTGCTTTGTTGTTTTTCAGTCTGTCAGAAACGAATAAGGAAAGCCTTTATATCCTCCAGATATAAGACATTGCAGAAGAGTCTGGCAAAGAAAGTCCAACAACAGTCTGCCCTAATGGATATGAGCCAACGGTCTACCAACCAAGACCAAGAGAAAGACATCAACCCTGTTACAGATAGGGTGTAGCTTCCTACTTATAGGGAGATGGGTAGCCACTGGTATCATTAGAGTAGACTGTTATTGCATAGACTTGTTTAGGAAAATGCCATATAAGCTTGTAATATTTGTTTATTATAAAAAGGAGGGAAAAATGATAGAGTTGATAATTAGCCACTATATTTGGTTATAATAATCAAATGCTTTTTATATAAGAAAGAGATGTGAACGAGCTAGCCTTGGACATATGTTACTATATTTGAACTATGGAAAATAATGTAAACTACACGTTAGGCACGTACACCCTGGTTTCAAAAGGGAAGCATCTGGTAGTTCTCAGAGGACTTTGAGCACAACAGATAAGAAGAAGTAGGGCAAGGGGTATGTACAGTTATATGATAATTATGCTAGACATTTATTGGAAATCACCTAATAAAAGGGCACGTAGCTTACACTGAACCAAGGTTTAGTCTGTAACCCCTCCTTTGGGGAGGATATGTGGGCGGCCAACTATGGCTGAATGTGGAAATGTATGTGTATAAATATGCAAGCTGACCAAAGTAAAGCAGAATACTTGTGAGACATATCCTGTGTATTTGTTTCATTGAGTGTTCTCCCAACGCGTTGGCCCCTGCTGTAAAGAGGTGACTTGATACTTGAAGGATATTTCTTTAGTAACCAGACAGAGCTGATGAGTTCAGCTCCATCAATCAACTCTATCATAGGCAAGAGTCAATTACACTTACACCTACTGTGTGTTTTGACCATCTTTCTTTTCTCTTGCAAAATAAGCATTCACCAATACGCAACAATGAAACTTCAAAAGCCTCTGTAATATAGTGAAAAGAATACTCTGTCCAAAAATATTCACACCAAAGCATAATATACTGTAAGCCAGAGTAATGAAGAAAGCACTTACCGGCGCAAGTGTTGCATTCGCAATCAGCCAATCACAGCCAGTTCATTAGTGCTGGCGATTAACATCATCGTTATACAGTGTTATACAACTGACCAACTGCAAATCTTGCTGCTTTCTTAGGCGTACAGATGTGTGCACATACACCTATGCTAGGGCCGCTCCAAACAGCCCAGGTTGGCACGTCACAGCGACTTTGGGGTCTATTTATTAAAATTATTTTTACTAAAATAATGTGAAAAGGGTGTGAAAACAGAAAACACCCTTTTTCACATTATTTTAGTATCACCTGAATGTATTAAAGGGCATTTCATGAAAAACTGCTCCAAACCCTTTAATTCACTTTTTTTTTTTAGTAACCCACGTCGCATTCCCCATACTTATAATGGGAAATGTGATGTGGCCGAATTTACTAAAAAAAAAAATTGAAGAAATACCGCAGTGTGCCCTGTGATAATCTCGCCAGCTCAGGCTGGTGAAATCACAGGGCAGCACTGCGATATGCAGCCTTTGCCCCTGGCAGAGAGAGCTGAGCGGGGACCCGGCAGAGTGATCAGCTCTGTGTGTCCGATGGACACACAAGCTGATCACAGTGTAAAAACAAAAAAACAAAAACCCATACTCACCTGTCCAGGGAGCCGGTGTCCGCTGCTCCGGTGAGCGCTGCCGGGCGCCGGGTCCTCCATGTGCTGCAAAGTGACCCCGGTGCAGTACGGTGACAAAACAAAATGAACCCTAGTGTGAATGTGTGTGCGGTACATGTGGTAGGGAATATAGATTGTAAGCTCCACTGGGGCAGGGACTGATGTGAATAGCCAAATATTATCTGTAAAGCGCTGCGGAATATGTGTGCGACATATAAATAACTGGTAATAAATAATACATAAAATAAAGAGGCAAAAGACGAGAGGTCTGCGCTATTCCTTACGCTATGTATCATTTTGCTTAATCTGGGGCTTTACAGAAATTCCTTTTTGACAAAAATACAAATTCTAAGCACCTGGTACACTATAAGCATATTTCTATAAGGCTACAATATGAACAAAGAGCAAAAGTCAGGAAAAAGCGCTGTCATTAAAATACAATAATTGCACCACGGGTCTCGTGGGATGTGGTGCAGAAAGGATAGGTGTAGGGGACCACGCCTTTATACGAGTGTCCAGGACTGCATCTGTCACATTTGCGCAAACACACCCATACTGTATTTGGCCTATGTTGAATGCCCTTTGCGCCCCATCCTTTGTCTCAAGGTACAGGTGGAGTTACAATTAATCAGATCATGCAAGTCTGCATAGGTGATTATATGTGGGTACGTTAGGCCCGATTCAGACCCGATCGCTGTTGTGTGAAAATCGCACAGCAGCCTATTATCGAATGACTGCGTATCCACCGCGATGCACACACGCAAGCCCAAACAGCAACAGAAAATCTGGATCGCTAGGTGTATGCAAGGTGATTGACAGGAAGAGGATGTTTGGGGGGTGGTAACTGGCCATTTTCTGGGAGTGCCAGGAAAAGTACAGGCGTTCCCAATCGTTTTCAGGGAGGGTGTGTGACGTCAGCTCCGGCCCTGATCAGCCTGTTCTGATCGCACTATAGGAGTAAGTCCTGGGCTGCGCACACATTACACAGACTTGAAAAATCATTTGATGGCGAGTGAGATGCAAACGGATTTGCAGCTGGCCGCTGTCTGGCTAAATTTTCGCACGGCGTACGCTGACTTGCACGGGGCGGGTTTCCAATCTCTATGGGGGGCGTCTATCTGATCGCAGACTGCTGCAAAAACGCACAGCAGCGATCAGGTCTGAATTAAACCCATTGTCTGGATTTGCACACAGCAATTACAGTCTCTAGGCAGATGTACTAAACCTTGGAGAGTGATAAAGTGGAGAGAAAGTACCAACAAATCATCTCCCAACTGTCATCTTACAGGCTATGTTTGAAAATAACAGAAGCTGATTGATTGGTACTTAATCTCTTTCCACTTTATCAGTCTCCAAAGCTTAGTACATAAGCCCAAAAGGGGCAGCAGCACCGTATTACCTGCGGTTTATTGGCCATTCTGCTCTGGGTCTCCGTTCTAATGGATAATATTTCCATGTAATATTATAAGTAACATGTTGCTCTGCAAATATCACTGGTGTTCCTTATGCTGAACAATGTTCTTTAATGTACAGGGTATAAATTTATTATACAATGTAGTACTGAGATTGGTCCCAGACAGTGTCGGACTGAGGCACGTAGGGCCCACCGGGGGGGGGATGCAGTGGTAGGGGCCTGTGTTTAGGGGTGTGGCCAGTCTGCAGAGGGGGTGTGGCCCGCCACCTCATTGGTTTGACTAACCATTAGAGACAGTAGCGGATCTTGCCACGGGCTAGCAGGACTTTTGCCCGGGGCGCCGCCTTCCGGAGGGCGCCGCACCATGGCAAGATCCGCTACTCTGTGCCCCCCGCTGCCCGCTGTGTCCCCCGCTGTGTCACTACGCATCTAGTTTCCCTTCGTGTAGAGGACCTTTGCTGTGCGGTGCGCGAGGACGTCATTGTGGAACTGACAGACGCTAGGGGTCATAATTGACCTCTAGTGTCTGTCATCCGAGGAAAGGAGCGGCGCCGGCGGAGATCTGCAGCGGTCGGGAGCGGGGATAGTAAGTATTTTTTTTTTTCAGCGGCGCTACTCCACTGTACAGGGGGCGTAACTGACCACGCCCCCTGTATGAAGTCACACCCCCATTTTCCGCCCGGGGCGCCAATGGGTCTAGAACCGGCCCTGATTAGAGAGTGCAATATCTGGGCCCCTTCATAAATATATACAGTAAATTCAGCTGCTGCATGCATGATAATGTACCAGATTAATGACAGATTAATAACAGCAATGCAGTGTAGAGAATACACCATAGTGCAGTATATGGTAACATATGTATAATTCAAGTGCACAGTCTGGAACCTAATCCTTAGAGCAGGAGGTGGGCCCCCTGGCAGTGGGGCCCACCGGTGGTCTCCTCTGTCTGTACCCCTGTGGGCCAGTCCAAGCCTGGTCCCAGAGAAATAACACAGCGACTGAGCGAGCTGCATTTTTTACACAGCAAATGAAGACACAAATTGAAGTGGCTGTTTGTAGGTACACAGGGCTATTACACTGCTGACAATCGTCCATGACTGATCCTGCAATCCAACTCCCCTTGCTCTCATGTTATTATGGCACATTTGGCAAATCAGAACGCATTTATACCTTTGTCATTATTTCATTGTACTATTCCCTGTATGCGCTATGGAGACTGGGTGGTGCCAGGTAAATAAAAGAGAATAAATAAAAAGAATTGTCCATGAATATACTATGAAGATAATGCTGAGCTGTGTTCAGTGCTTTCCTCTCTCTCTATACTATTGGCTATCTTCTAACACGCCCTTGTAGATTTTGAATTAAATTCTTTTTTTTCTTTTTTTTTTTAATGGACACTTTAGTTATATTTTCTGTGCTTAGAGGTTGGCTAGTGGCGTCACAACGGGAGTGTGGGGGGTGCGGCCTGTATCCGGATGTCACCAGCCGAGGGGGGTCCTCAGAGTGCCGACTGCTCTTCAGTGACACGAGCAGGGTGCTGCACTGCGACATTACGTGCAACATCCTGCTTCTGTCACTGTGCAGGAGCCGGCACTCCTCTTACAACGGTTTCTGGAGGCAGCCAGCATCTCCGGGACCCCCCGAGTGGCAAAACGGTGGTCCGGGCCACAAGGCCATGTCCGTTTCTACAAAGCCACACCGCAATCCATGCAGCCACACCCCTTTTAACCAGCACTTATTGGGGGTCATTACGAGTTGATTGATAGCTGCATTCGTTCGCTGTGCAGCGATGAGGCAAAAAATGGCACTCCTGCGCATGCGGCGCAATGTGCACGCACGACGTACTATTACAATGAACGATGTGTTTCACACAGGGTCTAGCGAAGCTTTTCAGTCGCACTGCTAGCCGCAGAGTGATTGACATGAAAGGGGCGTTTCTGGGTGTCAACTGACCGTTTTCAGGGAGTGTTCGGAAAAAACCGCAGGCGTGCCAGGAAAAACGCAGGTGTGGCTGGGCGAACGCAGGGCGTGTTTGTGATTTCAAAACAGGAACTGAATAGTCTGAAGTGATTGCAAGCGCTGAGTAGGTATTGACCTACTCTGAAACCGCACAAAAAAACTTTGTAGCCGCTCTGCGATCTTTTCCTTCGCACTTCTGCTAAGCTAAAATACACTCCCAGTGGGAGGCGGCATAGCGTTTGCACGGCTGCTAAAAACTGCTAGCGAGCGATCAACCTCGGAATAACCACCCTTGTGCCTTCCCGCACCGGGTGTCGCTGCTCCCAGTGGCGCCTCTGAGGTTGGTGAGCGTACTTTGGACTAGTGGGTATGGGGGGTTATTCCGAGTTGATCGCTAGCTGCTGTTGTTCGCAGCACAGCGATCAGGCTAAAAATCAGCATTTCTGTGCATGCGTATGCACCACAATGCGCACGCGTGTTGTACGGGTACAAAGTCCATTGTGGTTTTGCACTGGTTCTAGCGACTATTCCAATCGCACAGACAGCCGCAAGGTGATCGACAGAAAGTGGGCGTTTCTGGGTGTCAACTGACCGTTTTCAGGGAGTGCTTAGAAAAACGCAAGCGTGTCGGGGGAAAACGCAGGCGTGGCTGGGCGTACGCTGGGCGGGTGTGTGACGTCAAAAGTCGTATCTCTGTCGTTAGAATCAACGCACAGGATAAGTAACTACAGAGCTGGTCTTGTTTTGCAAAAAAAAGATTTTGCAGGCGCTCTGCTGCACAGGTGGTGACAATGCGTTTGCACGGCTGCTAAAAACTGCTAGCGAGCGATCAACTCTGAATGACCCCCATGGAGTAGTGTGGTGGTTTGGAGGGCTATGTTTTGAGAATTATCATACTGCAAGCATATTATTGTATACTGTATGTTTGTATATATTAACCAAAGGAGCCATACAAGGAAGTATAGACAAGTGGACTCTTTTTTGGGAGCACTCTAATTCAGAGGTAAAAAATGTAACATATCACTGATAAAATCATTTTTATTAGATATTTGTATGATTTGAGTTTTAAGGAGTGTCAATATTTGAGTGATGTAGCCTCGCGAACATATGGACATGAATTATTCAACATAGGTGATCACAATATCACAATTTGCGAATTGCCGGAGATAAGTGGCCATTGTACCTAGATTAAATAATCATTGCACATTCATTTCTCATATGGAATATGACCATCATTTTTTCTGCATATATCCATTGTGGATCATTTTGGTCGCAGAGAATTAAATCATAGGTCATATGAAAATCAGTACCTTGTGGTATTTATCAAAAGTAACAGTCTATTAGGAGCCAATTTTTTGCAGTACCAGGGTGTTCAGAGGTAGTCTCCCATCCTATTACCAACCCGGCCCTTCACTGCTTAGCTACCAAGGTCAGAAAAGACCGGGCATCTCCAGTGAGGTATGACCGCAATTATTGAGCTCACCTTTTTTGGTTACCTATGTGTTTGTTGTGTGATCACTGTATATCTATATTGATAAATGCTATAGGCACTCATAGGTCGTATGGAACAGAGTACCTCGTAGTATTCGTCCAGGTGACAATCTATTTGGGAGCCAATTTTTTGCAGTACCAGGGTGTTCAGAGGTGGTCTCCCATCCTATTACTAACCCGGCCTTTCACTGCTTAGCTTCCAAGGTCAGAAGAGATTGGGCATCTCCAGTGAGGTATGACCGCAAATATTGAGCTCACGTTTTTGGTCACTTATATATATTGTAAAATGATCACTGCATATCCACGTTGGTAAGTTAAGTAAATGTATGTGGCATTGATGCCAATTGCATATGAGAGTAAATGCAAATACCTGACTTAGTCAAATTGTGACAGGTCAGACAAAATAGAGTACAACACTGAGTACAACATATTTATGCCTGACTTGCCACATATTGACCAAGTCAGTTATTTGCATTTACTCTCATATGCAATTGGCATCAATGCCACATACATTTACTTAACTTACCAACGTGGATATGCAGTGATCATATGGTTGCTATATCTAGAAGCAATTCAGAAATAATTCAGTTTTTCAGAGGACACTATCAGCTTAAATATTGAACTTGTGCGGTTCCCACCACCCTCTTTTTTTCCTCAAAACCATACATAGGCTGTTTGTATATATTGTATGTATTGTACAGTGTAAAATGTAAAAATTGTATGTACACTATGTAGACAAAAGTGATTGGTAGAAGTGAGTCATTAGATTAATGAGCAGGTGTTCTCCCTTTATGTTATTCTATAGAAAAATTAAAATGTACCTCCCGGGCAATAACACAAGCCCGTCTGGGTGTGTTATTGATTTATGAAGTGTTGAACGTCAACGTTTGGATTTATGAATCCATGTTTGTCTTGTTTTGTTTGTTCTGCTGTCTGCCACCATAGTACAATTAATCACCAACTTTTATTATAATTTATAATCAATGAAAAATAATAATTACAAATCAACTTGGTTGCCAGAATAAACTTTACCTTTTTGATCTCAACCCTGGTTGTCAGTGTTTTTATTTATCAGGAAGTTTTCTTCAAGAGGGCCTGTGTGAAGAAGGAAGTTTGCTTGTGAAATGTGACAACTGTCCTGCCTTGGTTTTTTGGGACTGTCCCGCTGTCCCACCCGCGGACCGCAGTGTCCCATGGTGGTGGAGGTGGAGGTGGTGGTGGTGGTGGTGGGGGCAGTTAGGTCATCTACCTGTCACTCGCTGCTCTGCTGTAGAGCAGCGGTGAATGTTCACAGCGCCTATTCACGAAGACAAGAAGAACTGGGGGCAAGGCCAGCAGCTCACAGAGCACTGGTCATGCCTCCGCAGTGACAGAAAACGCGGGCGTGGCTCACGATCGCGGCATTACCATGAATCTATGCCCCTTTTACTGAGGCCACGACCACTTTTTCCGGGCGGCCGCGGCTACGGAGGTATGCAAGTGAATTTTGCTCCCTCTCCATATTGCATTATGGGGGTCATTCCGAGTTGTTCGCTCGCAAGCTGCTTTTAGCAGCTTTGCACACGCTAAGCCGCCGCCTACTGGGAGTGAATCTTAGCTTATCAAAATTGCGAACGAAAGATTAGCAGAATTGCGAATAGACACTTCTTAGCAGTTTCTGAGTAGCTCCAGACTTACTCGGCATCTGCGATCAGTTCAGTGCTTGTCGTTCCTGGTTTGACGTCACAAACACACCCAGCGTTCGCCCAGACACTCCCCCGTTTCTCCGACCACTCCTGCGTTTTTCCCAGAAACGGTAGCGTTTTTTCACACACTCCCATAAAACGGCCAGTTTCCGCCCAGAAACACCCACTTCCTGTCAATCACACTCCGATCACCAGAACGAAGAAAAAACCTCGTAATGCCGTGAGTAAAATACCTAACTGCATAGCAAATTTACTTGGCACAGTCGCACTGCGGACATTGCGCATGCGCATTAGCGACTAATCGCTCCGTTGCGAGAAAAAAAATAACGAGCGAACAACTCGGAATGACCCCCAATGTAATTAAGGCTTAAAGATAGACATGTTTTCACCTATACATACGCTTACTGGACATCCCTTTAATCCAGGTCACTCTTGATATCAGCCAGCTACAGAACCTGTGTAATTCATGTGTGTCCTGGTATAAAAGGTTAGCAAACCTATACAAATTGCATGACCTAAAGTCATCTGAAGAAAGCTCTACCACCCGGATTTTAAAGCAGCAACACTCCATGGCAGGTCAGTAGTATGTAATTGCCGTTAGACAACAATAATGAGATCAGTCACAATGTTTGTACTGTATTATCATGTTTATAGAAAGTGTGCAGCATGTTCCATTACAACGCATTGGCCAGTTCTAGTGAAGCGCCTAAAAAACGTTCAGGGATTTTCTATGTCATATAGTTGGCAGATTTACTTTATTTGTGTGCTCTTTAATCCAGGTGATATTATGTAGTCATTTATTTCAGCATGTCAAATAAGGTATCTGAGGAAGCGTGCCCTGCATGATAAGTGGCTGCGTTTATCTGCAATAATGTTTGTATTGCATTGCTTGTAAGCATAAAAGGTATTCATTATATGAGAATGTACTGTATAAATATTCTCCAGGGGCCTTGGCTATATGCCAGACACAAAACAGCAACATGAAATGTATTATTCTGCTGAGCCAGTCATCTAATTACTATCACAAACCGCATCTTAGATGCGGGTGGAATGTGATAAAGTTGACTCAATCCGCAATGTGATAACTGAATACATACCAGGGATGTACCATTTATTGCATGCAGGGACAGAGCTTGTGAGACAGCAGAGGCATAACTGTGGGAGGCAAAGGAGTCCACTGCTGCAGGGCTCCTGCTTTAGGGGGGCACCTCTCCTCCCGTTCGATGTTCAGTGACACCATTCAATTAAATTGACAGCCACCGCTATCTCTTCCGTGGCCGATTTCTCTACCCCCACTAGTCCCTGCACCTTACAAGTCACACCCTCTTTATTATTATCCTTTATTTATATGGCGCCACAAGGGTTCCGCAGCGCCCAATTACATAGTACATAAATAATCAAACATAAATAATCAAACAGGAAAACAGCAACTTACAGTTGATGACAGTATAGGACAAGTACAGGGTAAATAAACAGTTACATCAGCAGATGACACTGGAATAAGTATCAGGTGGCAGAAGACTGCTAAATGTGGTACAGTTGAAGATTATTAAGTAAGGCAAAGGATAACCACATGAGGGAAGAGGGCCCTGCTCGTGAGAGCTTACATTTTAAAAGGGGAGGGGTAGACAGATAGGGGTGACACAGATGGGGTACATAGAGAGTGCAGAACAGAGGGTTAGGATGAGATTTGGCTGGGTTTGGTGAAGAAGTGGGTCTTAAGAGCCCGTTTGAAGTTTTGTAGAGAGGTGGAGAGTCTGAGGGGGAGAGGTAGGGAATTCCAGAGAAGTGGAGCAGCATGTGAAAAATCTTGGAGGTAGGAGTGGGAGGAAGTAATCCGTAGGCAGGAGAGTCGTCGTGCATTAGCAGAGCGAAGTGGACGGGTGGGAGTGTAAAGGGAGATAAGATCAGAGATGTAGATGGGAGAGGAGTGGGTGAGGGCTTTGTAAGCAATTGTGAGAAGCTTGAAATGGATTCTGAAAGGGAAGGGGAGCCAGTGAAGGTCTAGTAAGAGAGGAGAGGTAGACGTAGTTCGTTTGGTGAGGAAAATGAGCCGGGCAGCAGCATTGAGGATAGATTGGAGTGGAGAGAGGTGTTTGTCAGGAATTCCAGTCAGGAGGAGATTACAGTAATCCAGTCTGGAGATGACCAGTGAGTGGATAAGAGTCTTCGTAGCATCCTGGGTCAGAAAGGTTCTGATCCTGGAAATATTTTTTAGATGAAAACGGCAGGTTTGCGAGAGGTGCTGAATGTACGCACTGGGAGGCTAGAGGAGATAGTAGTGCCATCAATAGATAATGAGATTGTAGGAGGTGAGGTTATGCGGGAGGGAGGGAAGATGATCAGCTCGGTCTTAGACATGTTAAGTTTAAGAAAGCGCTGGGACATCCAGGAAGAGGTAGCAGAGAGACAGTTGGAGATACGAGTGAGGAGAACAGGGGAGAAGTCTGGAGAGGAAAGATAGATTTGGGTGTCATTAGCATAGAGAGGATATTGGAAACCAAAAGAACTAATGAGCATACCTAGTGAGGACGTATAGAGAGAGAAGAGAAGAGGACCAAGGACAGAACCTTGGTGTACACCTACAGTTAGTGGAAGTGAGGGGGAGGTGGAGTCATGTGAGGAGACAGAGAATGAACGGTCAGAGAGGTAGGAAGACAGCCAAGAGAGGGCAGTGTCACGCAGACCAATGGAGTGAAGGATTTGCAGTAGGAGAGGATGGTCCAGTGTCGAAAGCACATATAGATGCACATTTTAAAAGTGTCATACCCAGGATTAGAACCCACAACCTACTACACTGGAAGCAGGCACCTTACTGATAGAGCTATTTGCTCCTATATATAAAACGTTAGAATTCTAACTATATGAAGTTACTTCTCTGACAATTACAAGTAACTTATAGTTAGAATTCTTATGCTTCTGATACGGGAGCAAATAGCTCCAACAGTAAGGTGCCTACCTCCAGTGTGATAGGTCGTGGGTTTTATTCCTGGGTATGACACTTTTAAAACAATTGTCAGAGAATTAAGCAGCATTGTGAATAACTGAGCAGATCTACACAGCTTGGTCAGTAAGGTGCCTTACGTGTTACAAATCATGGGTTCTAATCCTGTGTATGACTACTAAGAAATGTGTGATTTTAAATAAATGACGCACACATATTCTCTATATAGGGAGGGAGCACCAATATTTTTCTTGCCTCTGGACAACTGGGACGAATTTACGCTACTGTGAGACAGGGAATCCAGTTACCGCAATACTCAGGGTATTTGTTGTCCAGCATTTTGTCCCTCTTTTAATGGGTCATGTTGGCAGGTATGCACAATCTAATATACATGGGATACGTTCATCCTGCCGCCGGTACCAATACAGACGCCAGAATCCTGGCATCTGGCAATCCAGCCAGTCGGCATGCCAGCCAACAGGGACTATTCCCACTCATGGGTGTCCATGACACCCATAGAGTGGCAATAGAAACTGTGGCGAGTGCCGCGAGCCACTGAGCCCGCTGCGTGGTGAGCACAGCGTGCCCGCAAAGGGGCTTCGTTCCACTCGCCACTACGCCGGCCATCTCACTTCCAGGATCCAGGTGTTGGTATTGTGACCGGCAGTCTCCTGACACATACCTAACGCATATACACACACCCCTTCCACCAGGTCCCCCTTTCTTAAGTGCCCCAGGCCCACTCAAGGCTTAATCAGGCCCTGCCTGAGAGAGAAGGCAGCATAAGGTAAGTCGATTCAATATCTGCCCAAGGCAGAGAGTTGTGGGGGAGCAAAAGAACTTACAATGTAACTGAGATGGGCCATCCAGTAATAAGCTATGAGATCTGGGAAGCACAGTTAAAAAGTCCACTAAGGAGAGAGATTGTGATCCTGGGAGACCTGCAATCACATGCACACCTGTGTACAGGAATCTTTATTTCTATTCTGCCCAGTCACAATATCAATAAGCGGGCCAGGAACCAACCCTGATTTCTAAAGCACTAAACAAGTGCTTATATGTGAGTTAGTAGTTTTTATACATACATACATACATACATACATATATATATATATATATATATATATATATATATATATATATACACACACACACATACATTATATATATATATATATATATATATACACATACACACTGCTCAAAAAAATATAGGGAACACTAAAATAATACATCCTAGATCTGAATGAATGAAATATTCTTATGAAATACTTTGTTCTTTACATAGTTGAATGTGCTGACAACAAAATCACACAAAAATTATCAATGGAAATCAAATTTATTAACCCATGGAGGTCTGGATTTGGAGTCACCCTCAAAATTAAAGTGGAAAAACACTCTACAGGCTGATCCAACTTTGATGTAATGTCCTTAAAACAAGTCAAAATGAGGCTCAGTAGTGTGTGTGGCCTCCACGTGCCTGTATGACCTCCCTACAATGCCTGGGCATGCTCCTGATGAGGTGGCGGATGGTCTCCTGAGGGATCTCCTCCCAGACCTGGACTAAAGCATCCGCCAACTCCTGGACAGTCTGTGGTGCAACGTGGCGTTGGTGGATGGAGCGAGACATGATGTCCCAGATGTGCTCAATTGGATTCAGGTCTGGGGAGCGTGCGGGCCAGTCCATAGCATCAATGCCTTCATCTTGCAGGAACTGTTGACACACTCCAGCCACATGAGGTCTAGCATTGTCTTGCATTAGGAGGAACCCAGGGCTAACCGCACCAGCATATGGTCTCACAAAGGGTCTGAGGTTCCCATCTCGGTACCTAATGGCAGTCAGGCTACCTCTGGCGAGCACATGGAGGGCTGTGCGGCCCCCAAAAGAAATGCTACCCCACACCATTACTGACCCCCTACCAAACCGGTCATGCTGGAGGATGTTGCAGGCAGCAGAACGTTCTCCTTGGCGTCTGTAGACTCTGTCGCGTCTGTCACATGTGCTCAGTGAGAACCTGATTTCATCTGTGAAGAGCACAGGGCGCCAGTGGCAAATTTGCCAATTTTAGTGCTCTCTGGCAAATGCCAAACGTCCTGCACGGTGTTGGGCTGTAAGCACAACCTCCCCCTGTGGACGTTGGGCCCTCATACCACCCTCATGGAGTCTGTTTCTGATCGTTTGAGTAGACACATGCACATTTGTGGCTTGCTGGAGGTCATTTTGCAGGGCTCTGGCAGTGCTCCTCCTGTTCCTCCTTGCACAAAGGCGGAGGTAGCGGTCCTGCTGCTGGGTTGTTGCCCTCCTACGGCCTCCTCCACGTCTCCTGATGTACTGGCCTGTCTCCTGGTAGCGCCTCCATGCACTGGACACTACGCTGACAGACACAGCAAACCTTCTTGCCACAGCTCGCATTGATGCGCCATCCTGGATGAGCTGCACTACCTGAGCCACTTGTGTGAGTTGTAGACTCCATCTCATGCTAACACTAGAGTGAAAGCACCACCAGCTTTCAAAAGTGACCAAAACATCAGCCAGAAAGCATAGGAGCTGAGAAGTGGTCTGTGGTCACTACCTGCAGAACAACTCCTTTATTGGGGGTGTTTTGCTAATTGTCTATAATTTCCACCCATTGTCTATTCCATTTGCACAACAGCATGTGAAATTGATTGTCAATCAGTGTTGCTTCCTAAGTGGACAGTTTGATTTCACAGAAGTGTGATTGACTTGGAGTTACATTGTGTTGTTCAAGTGTTCCCTTTATTTTTTTGAGCAGTGTGTATATATATATATTCTGTGTTTGATTTCACAGAAGTGTGATTGACTTGGAGCTACATTGTGTTGTTTAAGTGTTCCCTTTATTTTTTTGAGCAGTGTGTGTATATAATATATACATATACATATACACACACAAAAGTATCTTTATCTTGCGCCAACTCAGGAGCAGCACACTGGGAGAGGTCTTTGTTGGGAAACCTCAAAACACATTCAGAGAAAACAAATTCCCAAGTGCGCTAATAATGAAATGTAGTTACACAAATCTTCCAGCGTTTAATTCGTCGGAAAATGTAGACTGAAGGATATTTAGATCTGGGGACCTGTAACAGACACCCCTCACCAAAAAGTCACCCAAACAAGAGGCCAACAGGCCAATTAATAAAAAGTTTTTTTTAATAACATATATTTGAAAATATGAATTTTGGTACACAATTCAAGATATAAAATTGTATCAATAAAACACAGCCACAACCAACATGTTTGTAAGATGGCACTATATTGCCATAGAAATTTATCAAGAGCAAATTATCCTTTTCCCTATATGTGTTACCCCTGATGAAGTCGATAAGACGAAACGCGTTGGGTTTGTCAGTCAGAAAAGCGCACCCTAGTTTGTGAAGATACTCCCTTCGAGCTCGCACCTTGAAAAAGGTGAGGGAGTATCTAGAATCCATCTTACAAACATGTTGGTTGTGGCTGTGTTTTATTGATACAATTTTATATCTTGAATTGTGTACCAAAATTCATATGTTCAAATATATGTTATTAAAAAAAACTTTTTATTAATTGGCCTGTTGGACTCTTGTTTGGGTGACTTTTTGGTGAGGGGTGTCTGTTACAGGTCCCCAGATCTAAATATCCTTCAGTCTACATTTTCCGACGAATTAAACGCTGGAAGATTTGTGTAACTACATTTCATTATTAGCGCACTTGGGAATTTATGTTTTCTCTCTCTCTCTATATATATATATATATATATATATATATATATATATATATATATATATATATATATATATATATTTACACACACACACACACACACACACACAGAGGAGAAGGTCCTGACAGAACTTTCAAAACTAAAAGTGGATAAATCAATGGGGCCAGATGGGTTACACCCAAGGATACTTAAAGAGCTAAAAGATGTGCTGGTTACACCTTTAACAGAATTATTTAACCAGTCACTAAATACAGGTGCCATTCCAGAGGACTGGAAAAGAGCAAATGTAGTTCCACTGCACAAAAGTGGAAGCAAGGCTGAAGCAAGTAACTACAGACTAGTAAGCCTTACATGAGTAGTAGGGAAAGCATTGGAAAAACTATTAAAATAAAGAGTAGTGGAATATCTTAAATCAAACAACTTACAGGATCCAAAACAGTATGGATTTACTGGTGGGAGATCATGTCAAACAAATCTTATTGACTTTTTTTGACTCTGACGAAAATAATCGATCAAGAGGGAGCTATAGATGTAGCATATCTAGACTTTAGTAAGGCATTTGACACAGTCCCACATCGCAGACGGCTAAATAAACTTGAAAGCGTGGGGGTGGATTATAAAACAGTTACATGGATAAGAACCTGGTTGCAGGATAGGAAACAGACAGTTGTAATAAATGGAGTGCAATCTATGGAGGGAAATGTTACCAGTGGAGTACCCCAGGGATCTGTACTTGGTCCAGTTCTCTTTAATTTCTTTGTTGGTGACATTGCAAATGATATTGAAGGGAAAGTATGCCTTTTGCAGATGATACAAAGATATGCAACAGGGTAGACACACCGGGAGGGGTAAAACAAAATGATGGATGACCTGGGTAGGCTTGAGAAATGGTCAAGAACGTGGCAACTACAGTTTAATGCTATAAAATGCAAAATCATCACATTGGGTCTCAAAAACCCAAAGGCTAAATATAGTATCAAGGGTACTATAATGGAAACTACTGAGGAGGAAAGGGATTTAGGAGTCACTATTTCAAGTGACTTGCAGGCAGGAAAGCAATGCAACAAAGCAATGAGAAAGGCAAGTCAGATGCTTGGTTACATAGGGTGAGGAATCATTAGCAGGAAAAAAGAAGTGATAATGCCACTGTATAGGTCATTGGTGCGGCCTCATCTTGAATACGGTGTCCAGTTCTGGAGACCATGGGGGTGATTCAGATTTGTTCGCTCGCTAGCTGCTTTTAGCAGCATTGCACACGCTAAGCCGCCGCCCTCTGGGAGTGTATCTTAGCTTAGCAGAATTGCGAACGAAAGATTAGCAGAATTGCAAATAGAAATTTCTTAGCAGTTTCTGAGTAGCTCGAGACTTACTCACAGATTGCGATCAGATCAGGCCGTTTCGTTCCTGGTTTGACGTCACACACATGCCCAGCGTTCAGCCAGCCACTCCTCCGTTTCTCCAGACACTCCCGCGTTTTTCCCTGACACGCCTGCGTTTTTCCGCACACTCCCAGAAAATGGCCAGTTTCCGCCCAGAAACACCCACTTCCTGTCAATCACACTCCGATCACTTCAACGATGAAAATTCTTCGTTCGGATGTGAGTAAATCTACTAAGTTTTGTGCTAAAATACTTAACGCATGCGCATTTTTGTCTTAATCGCTCCGTTGCGAAAATCGGCAACGAGCGAACAACTCGAAATGACCCCCCATATCGCCAGAAAGATATAAATACATTAGAGAGTGTACAAAGAAAGGCAACTAAAATGGTGCATGGCCTACATCACAAAACTTAACCGGAAAGGCTAAAAGATTTTAACATGTATAGTATGGAGGAGAGAAGGGAAAGGGGAGACATGATAGAAACTTTCAAATATATCAAGGGTCTTAAAGTTCAAAAGGGAAACATTCTTCAAAGGAAGAGAAGTATTAGAACTCGAGGACATACACTGAGACTGGAGGGGGGCAGGTTCAGGGGAAATTTAAGGAAAAATTACTTCACAGAAAGGGTAGTGGATAAGTAGAATAGCCTCCCATCAGAGGTGGTAGACTGTAGAGCAATTTAAACATGCTTGGGATAGGCATATGAATATCCTTTCAAAGAATTAAAGTTCAAACAGGGTTGAGATTGCCTAAAGGATAAAAAAAAATGGGCAGACTAGATGGGTAAAGTGGTTCTTATCTGCCGTCAAATTGTATGTTTCTATGTTACATGTGAGTTGACTGGTGTGCTGTCAAGGTTACACAGAGTACCTCCTTATCTTTCTCCGAATCAGAAGCAAAAAGCATATTGTTCAAAGACTCTGTTGGTGATGATATGGAATTTAAATCTAAAGAGCACTTATACAGAGATTGTATCAAACTCAAACAACGTGAAATGGATTTTTATTAGCAAGGCCTGACCCTGAGCAATTATTATAAGGAAAAACACACTCCGTGGGGCTTCAGGGTCAAAAATTGCCCGCCCACCGGACGTCACAGCAGCACCTTTTGTAAAAGATAGATAGCTGTCCTCACCAAGTATAGGTATGACTTATGCTGTTGGTTATCGAGGAGGCGGGTAAAGAATTGGCTATGACTCGTGAAAAAATCTTGGCATTTAAGTCTGCACATAAGACAACTTTTTTTGAAGAGTCTTCTGTGCATTGGATGGACAAACTAACTAAACAGGTGGCCACATACAAATGGGAAATAGTGGCGTTTAAAAAATACAAGCTCAATAAAGTTATTGCGGACTATGGCCCTCATTCAGAGTTGTTCGCTCGCAAGCTGCTTTTAGCAGCTTTGCACACGCTAAGCCGCTGCCTACTGGGAGTGAATCTTAGCTTCTTAAAATTGCGAACGAAAGATTCGCAATATTGCGAAAAGACATCTCTGTGCAGTTTCTGAGTAGCTCGAGACTTACTCTGCCAGTGCGATCAGTTCAGTGCTTGTCGTTCCTGGTTTGACGTCACAAACACACCCAGCGTTCGCCCAGACACTCCTCCGTTTCTCCAGCCACTCCCGCGTTTTTCCCAGAAACGGTAGCGTTTTTTCCCACACGCCCATAAAACGGCCTGTTTCCGCCCAGAAACACCCACTTCCTGTCAATCACATTATGATCACCAGAACGAAGAAAAAACCGTGAGTAAAATACCTAACTGCATAGCAAATTTACTTGGCGCAGTCGCACTGTGGACATTGCGCATGCGCACTAAGCGGAAAATTGTTGCGATGCGAAAAAATTTACCGAGCGACCAACTCGGAATGACCACCTATGAACAGAATAGAGTGTATATGTGGAATGGCAACAATCGTGGTCAAAGAGCCCGTCCACAGCATAATTTTAATCGTGGCAATCGTGGTCAGTTTCAGTCTGATGCCTTGACAACTAGCGACTCTGATCTTAATGAGGAAAATATGAGTGGTGACAGCAGCAATGCCCCTTTAGGGGTACGTACTCAGCGCCAATTAAAAGTTCCTCAAGGCGCTCGACACAGATGTGGCAAGAGGATGCGGACGTGTCCACTACCCAACAGATAGTGATCAATCTATCTACACATACTTTGTCTGAGACAGAGCTGACGGTGTTAAATCGGGTACTTTCTTATCTACCTGCTAGTCACTTTGACAGTTTTAAGTGGAATATTGAAAAATACAGTTTAAAACAGTCAGTTAGGTTTACATGAACATTTTAATCGACTAAAAAAGATGCTGACGACAAAACGTGATGAATACAGTATTCCAGCTACATTACGTATATTATTACCAAAATCTACATTTGAACCTTGTACTAATAATGCGTCTATCAATACATTTTCACATATGTTGGATTCTGAAATTAACAAAAATGTGTTGCAATCTAAATATATTGTGCATAATAACCTGTCTAGTACTGAGATGCGGGCTTTAAAGGATCTTTCGGGGTACATGATATTATAATTCGCCCCGCAGATAAAGGCAGGGCAATTGTAATTCAAAATTTGGCACAATATAAATTAGAAATTGAACATCAACTTGCAGACCCTCAGGTGTATAGTATTTTGGATAGTCATCCCACTGATATTATTAGGGACTATTTGTCTGCTTGCTTAAAAACTGCTGTGGAAGATGGTGTGATATCCCAAACATTAGCAGATACCAAAATATCCTACTGTGCCATTATTGTATATATTGCCTAAGATATACAAAAACATGCAAACACCCCCTGGTCGACCAATTATTTCGGCCAGAGGTTCATTGTTCCAAAATAGTGCGGTATACCTGGATAGCCTTTTACAGCCCTGCATTACTGATAATGATTTTTATTTATTGGATACTACCTCTTTTTTAAACAAACTATCAGGTGTGACACTACCTCCGCGTAGTTTGTTATGTAGTGCTGATATAGCAAGCTTATATACTGTCATTCCTAATAATGAAGGTATTTGTGCTATACGTGATTTAATTTCTAGACATCCAACTTACAGTGGACCTGATATTAACCTGTTTTGTGAACTTTTAGAGATGCTTCTGACCCACAATTATTTATTTTATGACAGGGGGAGGGGGGGGGGGGGGTTACCTGCAGGTGTCTGGCGTTGCGATGGGTTCGAACATGGCCCCATCGTATGCCAATGCATTTATGTTCAAAATGGAACAAGATATTTTGTTTTCTAATCCGGTAATAGCAAATAATATTCTATATTATGGTCGCTACATCGATGATGTCTTTAAAGATGTTCTGGACCCAGTCCAGATAATAGAGTCCTTTATGACAACACACAATCAGACTGATTGTCCGATAAAATTAACATAGGTCCTTGATGAAGCGAGCGTTAATTGTTTGGATGTACAGGTCACGATCAAGGGTGATAAACGGTCTACTGCACTCTATAGAAAAACCACGGATAGGAACTTTATCCTGCATGCGGGTAGGTGCCATCCAAAGCCTTTAAAAGTACGGTCTCCTCTAATCCAAATTCATTTGAGCCTGCCGTATTTGTAGTGATGGCAACACAACCATTGAGCATATTGATAGAATGATTTCAGATTTTTTAATTAGGGGTTATGAAATTTTAAATAAGGCCAAATCTAAAGCACTTAGCATACCACGTTCTAAACTCCTACAAGGGAGAGAGAAGTAATTGACTTGATCCAAGATGCCATGGATTACCCATTTTAATGAAGCAAGTAACATCATTAACCATACTGGTAAACAATTTTGGCCCATTATTAATCAGATGCGTCTCTCAATTTAACAAATATGGACATTATGAATTGTTATAACAGAGGGAGAAATATTCAAGACATTTTAGTCAGGACGGATGTCACGGACTAGTGGGTACAAAGTGATACTGGCTTTATGGGACAGAAGAATGGCTGCTATCGCTATTTATATAATTATGTGTCCTTGCAGTTTGAGTTACGTAGGCAAAACCGAGCGCACCCTATGGAAGCGGATGGCTATGCATAAATTTGCCATCCACAATGCCCTTACCACAAAGAATAGTGATCAACCTGTGGCTCGCCATTTTGTACAGGTGGGCCATAGTTTGGCCACTCTTCGCTACATGATCATAGACTACAGTCTGCTTAACATCAGAAGTGGTGATCGTGCATTGGGCCTAATTCAGACCTGATCGCTAGCAGGCAATTTTTGCACTGCTGCGATCAAGTAGTCGCCGCCTACCTGGGGAGGGGGAAATCGCTGTGCAGGGCTGCGATCGCATGTGCAGAGAGCTGCACAAACAGAAGTTTGTGCAGTCTCTGCACAGCCCAGGACTTACTCTTTCAGGCCAGAGCTGATGTCAGACATCCTGCCTCCAAACGCTTGGTCCCGTCTGCGGTTTTTCCGGACACTCCTCTAAAACGGTCAGTTGCCACCCACAAACGCCCTCTTCCTGTCAGTCACCTTGCGATCGCCCGTGCAATCGCTTTGTTCGCACATCTCGTCGCTGCCCGCCGCTCCCCATCACTACGGACAGGTGCGCCTGCGCATTGAGGTGCATACGCATGCGCAGTTCAGACCCGATTGCCCACTGTGTGAAAACTCAGCCTAGTGATCAGGTCTGAATTAGGCCCACTGTCATTACTTAGATGTGGGTCACGTTGGATGCATTGTTTGCAGACAATATCCCCTTGGGGGTTAAATGAGCAGTCTGGTAGTTATGCGTGTATTTGATACTGATGCTATTGGAGTGTTACATTGTTTGGAATACACTGTATCATCATGCAATATGTGTAACAAACTGTATCAGTTTTTGTGCTGTTTTCAGGAGACAAATCTATTATTGACTATTTGTTTACACTTATTATATCATTATTTTCATGATGACATTTTGATTATATGCAGTATATCCAAGATTCAGAGATGTGGGATCACCAGTCTCCGTTACCTTTAGCTTTTTATATGTGGTGTTTTTCATTTGTGTTGTTTTTTACGTTTGTTGAGATGGGAGTTATGGTAACGGGCGTAGGGTGATGACATCATCTTTGGACGCCGTCGCTCTGCTTCGGCACGCCATCGCCCTCATGTGGGGGGCTCTATGGCATAAGGTCAGGTTTCTGTTGTTCATGTTGTTTGTGTCTCATGATGAAGAAAATAAATCTTCAAAACATTGCAGTTTAACTGCCGCCTTTACTGTGATTTATTGCCGAGTGCCGCGGAATGACCATCACTATGTGGGTGTTCGCAGAGATACCTACCGCTGGCATCGGGACTCTACAAGAGATGTGCGCCGGACACTTTTTCGGATTGTGCGTTTTGGTTTTGGATCTGGATCTCTGCTCATGTTTTGGATCTGGATTGATTTTGCCAAATCCACCCTTTCGGGTTTTGGTTTTGGATCTAGATGATTTTTTTAAAAACCATAAAAACAGCTAAAATCACAGAATTTGGGAGAAATTTTGATCCTATGGTAATATTAACCTCAATAACATTAATTTCCACTCATTTACAGTCTATTCTGAACACCTCACAATATTGTCTTTAGGCCGAAAGGTTGCACCGAGGTAGCTGGATGACTAAGTTAAGCGACACAAGTGGGCGGCACAAACACCTGGCCCATCTAGGAGTGGCACTGCAGTGTCAGACAGGAGGGCAGTTTTACAAAAACAGGCTCCAAAGAGCACATGATGCAAAGAAAAAAAAAAAAAAAGAGATGCAAGTTGGAATTGTCTTGGGTCTTGGGCCCTTCCACACACCCATATGTTGTTTAAACAGCACATGCACAGTTTAATAAACCAATAATTTCAGCGACAGGTGGTCCCCCTGGAAAAAGCTCGCCAAATTCTCCGAATCATAGCTAGCTACAAACATACCACCTCCTTCTTTGAAGACTTTTCACAATATGAGAAGGGCAAGAGGAAGAGGACAGTGTCCAGAAGGGGATTAAAAATTAGAGAGGCACACGCGATCAGAACAACACACAGGCTTTCACCTCATCTCCTTTAGTGGTGTGGAATGGACCAAGCAAATATATAATTACCACATTACTGGACAAACTGAAAAACTAGGGGCCAAAGCCTCCAAATTTGTAACCCCTTCTCCATGTTCAGGGATTAAGATTAAGATAATCTCAGAGTTAATGCTGGGATGAAAATAAATAAACTGGTGTATACCATAGGATAAAGATTGGATATTTTCCCCTCCACGGAGTCTGGATACTTGTTTTGTGAAAATCTCGTGGGGGTATTTCCCCCCAAAATTTATTGCATTTTTATTTACATATATTGTGGCAGAGGCCTTATTTTTGTTTTTCACAGCTCCCACTTATATGCATGTGAGCATACCTGTGTGTCCCAGTTACACGCATGTGAGCATACCTGTGTGTTTATTTTATTTTTTTCAGATTACATTTTTTCATAAAGCAGCACCTCAGATGTTTTAGCAGCCCCTCCTGAGCCCCCACAGCAGCCCTGGAGGGGGCAAGCTGAGTTCGGGTGGGTTCGGTACAGTACTAAGCAGGTCTGTGCAGTGATTTTTTTGTTATTGAGCCCCTGCCCTAGTGGAGCTTACCACTCTACAGTCGAAAATAATTTCATACTATAAGTAGGACTGTGGGAGGAAGCAATGCTAACCTCTGTGCCCACAGCATGCCTCAGCCTGGCAAGCCAGACATCTTCCTGGCTGTAAGCCACCATGAGACTCCATACTGGGCCTTATTCAGTAACTGTTTGTGCCTCACAGGAGCCCCTGGCCCCTCTAGTGCTGTAGTCAGGGCCGTCTTTTCGTATGGGCTCAATGGGCTCTTTCCCAAGGGCCCCAGGAGTAAAAGGGCCCTAGGCTGATAGCTGAGGGTCCCCTCTTTCCAGGGGTACCAGATTTTTGAAAATCGGCCCTGGGGAACCGGAGATATCCGACTTCAAAGCAGTGGTCCTCATCCAAGCCTGTTAATTGTTCTTCCCAGACAGATATCTTGGTTTCTGTATGACTTAGAGTTTTTCAGAGGATATACTCCAAAAGCTGGGACTCTCCCCTTTCAGTGGACACTGGCAGCTTGTCTCTACTATACCCAGAACCAGAGATATCAGCCTTCCAGCAGCTGGTCCCTGCTCTAGCTCCACACCCATAATATTCAGTTTTATATTTTTGTTGGTGGATTGCCCTGGCTCCTGATCCCCAATTCCCCAGAACCTCCTGAAAGGTGTCCCCAGCACCTCCTGAAAGGTGTCCCCAGCACCTCCTGAAAGGGTGGGGGGTGGGGGTGGGGAGGTCTCTAGCTTTTTTTATCCCATTAAAGCTAAGAAATCTATATCCAGGAACTGGAGATATCTGCAGTAAAGCAAGCTGCCCTAACCCCAGGAAAATGATGAATATTAAGCCCACTCCACTATCCTCCCCTCCCCGGCGTATTAAACACCACTCTGGAAGTCATGCACCAGTGTGGGAATGTGTCCTGTTTTACAGGACACATTCCAGCTGCAGCAGCCAGGGCACCTGTGTCCCCTGCGGGACAATGTCTCTGACAGCTTGTCTGTCCCCAGCACCTGTCAGTGTGTGGCGGCGGGTGTCCGGTGCAGGGATTACCCTTTTCCCTGCACCGGAACAGAGGCTGCAGGGGCATTTGAATTTTGGCGCCCTCCGGGAGCCAATCGCGGCTCCCGGAGCGGCAGCCAATCGGAGAGGGGCGCGGCGAGCCAATCGGCGCTCGCCGCGTCATAGGCCCCGCCCCCGGCGTCTGACATCAGACGCCGGGCGGGAGCCTGAAGAGAGGTCCGCGCGCAGGAGCGCGAAGAGAAGACACGCCGGGCGGAAGCGAGTAAGCGCGCGGAAGAGCGCGGAGGATCCGGACGGGGAGCCAAGGCGAAGAGGAAGAAGACGGCGGCCGCTGAAGAGGCCAGAAGACGTCGGGCTCCTGAATGAAGATGTCCAGCGGCGGCTGGACGCGGAGGAGCGGAGGCGATGCCGCTGGCCAGGACGGGTCAGCGGGAGAAGAGGGCGCTGGAGATCCCTGGATCAGGTGAGGCCTCAGTGAGGCAACTTTCACCCCCTCTCTTGTCCTCCCTAGACCACCAGGGACGGGCATTAGGCCCGGGGGCACAATTCAGGCACTAGGCCTGTTGCGCAGATAGGAGGTTGGGGGTCATCTTCATAGTCAGTGGTTTGGGCGTTAGGCCCAAGCCACCTTGACGGCGCCGTAGGCGGGCATTAGGCCCGAGGGGCAGTTCAGGCAATAGGCCTGTGGGCATTAGAGGGCGTTAGGCCCTAGTGTATTCTGGGCAGTAGGTACATATAAGGTGACCCTGGGCGCAAGGCCCAGGTCACCCAAAGGGTGACAAGTTAGGCGGGCGCTTTTCCCGTGGGTGAAGTCAGGCCTCCGGCCTGTGTGCAGTTAGGGGGCGCAAGGCTCAGGGAATAAGTGCCCCCGAGGTGAGTAAAGGTGGCACTGGGCACTAGGCCCAGGCCACCCTGAGGTGTTTAGGTAGGCAGGTCCACGGGACCTGAGCCTCATAGAAGGTCGTGTACAGGAGGTGGGCAGGCCGTGCGGCGCCCACCCCCTTTCCAGAGGTAGGGATTTAAAGGGACAGCACCGTGTGATCTTGTATTCCGATATTGTGATGTATGTTGTTACCGTGCAGGGCAAAGTGTATGTGTTGTTTAAGTTGTGCATAGTTGTGTTGCACCACCCACACAAGCTAGTTTGAGGGCTCTGTTTATGTAGCTAGTGTAGCGGACGCACACTAGGGTAGTTCTTGGCCCTGCACGGCTGTTTGTTTGTTTGCCTCCTTACAGGGACCTGTAAGTGGAGAAGATCGGAGTGCAAGACTTGTGACGGTGAGTAGCATCCGTGTACGTTTGTCCCTTGTCTGTCCCCGAGCGCCGGAGTCAGGATTGCTCACGGACGTGAGAATCCTTTTCATCACACTACGTGCGAGAGCGCGAGTGTGTGAAAGCTGGGTGGCTGAGGCTTTGTGCCAGTGATGACCTTTCACCCAACCGGTGAAGGTCGCGGTCACCCCTGGGGTATCCCCTTTTCCAGTGGAAGAAGGGTCGATACCCCCTTTAAAGGTAAACTATTCTCTCCTCAGCTCGTTCGTCGGTCAGCTCCGAGAGGGAATCGCCGTGTCCGGATTTGACTGAAGATTGCCAGGTCCGTTGAAGGTTCCGGTACCTGAAGGCGAGAGAGAGCGGCGCCTGGTGAGTACAGAGTCTACACCTGCACGGCAGCAGGCACCACCACACGCACAGCAGCCGCACCTCTTACACCAGGGCCCCTTCATTCAGCCCAATGCCCCCTTCTACAGTTTAGTGTTCTCCTTCCTGCCCCATTTGTGCAGTAAATGAGTGATTAGCAGAAATTATTTCTCCAGGTCATACATGCTGAGCGTAAGATAGAACACCTCCTACCGCCCACAGGACATCAAAGCTGTCGCTGATAGCACCCACCACCCATACCACTGATGGGTGGGTAGGGGGCCCAGTGCATTGCTGTGCCCAGGGGCCTACACTGCTGTTAAGAAGGCTCTGGCTGCAGTGCAATGGAAAGCTGATGCAAGGCCAGTGTATATTCATTTTACTGCACCCCAGAATTTTTACAGCATACAAGACAGGGTCAGTGTACATATATTTTCACTGCTCCCCAGATTTTGTACAGCCAGCATGCTGTATTTTCACAGCATACAGGAGGACAGTGCCCCTGCCCCCTGTACAGCACAGTGACAGCAACACCCATGTACAGCTGCAGCACCCCTAACAGCACCAGTGACAGCACCCATACCAGCACAGGTAGACCACAGTGACAGGAACAGCACCCCTACAGAGAACACACTGACCCCACGTGACACCACCACCCACAGAGTGAGACAGAGGTCTGTCTCCCTCACTCTCCAAGTCCGGAGTGAAAATGGCGGCTACGTGCAGCTCCTTATATGGAATCCAAAACCTATGAGAATCCAACAGTGGGATGATGACGTTTTGCCTTGTTCTGGTTTCCGAGTCTGGCGGGAAGTCCCGAGCCGGACTTGTATTCTGGCTCGGAATGGTATATTCGGTCGGGTTCGGCTCTCTAAGAACCGAACCCTCTCAACTCTAATATATACATACACACATATATATATATATATATATATATATATACACACATATATATATATACATATATACACATATATATATACATACATATATATATATATATCCATCCATGTGCAAAACCCGGCACTCATAGGGGACAGCGCGGCCCCAAAGGCAAACTTACTGGACTGCCTTCCCAGAGAGATTGACTCCCATATGTACAACAAAGAAGAGAGAGGCGGCAAAATAATCTGGAATAGCCGCCTCTCTTTTCTTTGTTATATATATATATATATATATATATATATATATATATACACACACATACACATTATATATATATATATATATATATATATATATATATACATACACACATACATACTGCTCAAAAAAATAAAAGGGAACACTTAAACAACACAATGTAACTCCAAGTCAATCACACTTCTGTGAAATCAAACTGTCCGCTTAGGAACCAACACTGATTGACAATCAATTTCACAAGCTGTTGTGCAAATGGAATAGACAACAGGTGGAAATTATAGGCAATTAGTAAGACACCCCCAATAAAGGAATTGTTCTGCAGGTGGTGACCACAGACCACTTCTCAACTCCTATGCTTTCTGGCTGATGTTTTGGTCACTTTTGAAAGCTGGCGGTGCTTTCACTCTAGTGGTAGCATGAGACGGAGTCTACAACCCACATAAGTGACTCAGGTAGTGCAGCTCATCCAGGATGGCACATCAATGCGAGCTGTGGCAAGAAGGTTTTCTGTGTCTGTCAGCGTAGTGTCCAGAGCATGGAGGCGCTACCAGGAGACAGGCCAGTACATCAGGAGACGTGGAGGAGGCCGTAGGAGGGCAACAACCCAGCAGCAGGACCGCTACCTCCGTCTTTGTGCAAGGAGGAACAGGAGGAGCACTGCCAGAGCCCTGCAAAATGACCTCCAGCAAGCCACAAATGTGCATGTGTCTACTCAAACGATCAGAAACAGACTCCATGAGGGTGGTATGAGGGCCCGACGTCCACACGTGGGGGTTGTGCTTACAGCCCAACACCGTGCAGGACATTTGGCATTTGCCAGAGAACACCAAGATTGGCAAATTTGCCACTGGCGCCCTGTGCTCTTCACAGATGAAAGCAGGTTCTCACTGAGCACATGTGACAGACATGACAGAGTCTGGAGACGCCAAGGAGAATGTTCTGCTGCCTACAACATCCTCCAGCATGACCGGTTTGGCAGTGGGTCAGTAATGGTGTGGAGTGGCATTTCTTTGGGGGACCGCACAACCCTCCATGTGTTCGCCAGAGGTCGCCTGACTGCCATTAGGTACCGAGATGAGATCCTCAGACCCCTTGTGAGACCATATGCTGGTGCGGTTGGCCCTGGGTTCCTCCTAATGCAACACAATGCTAGACCTTATGTGGCTAGAGTGTGTCAGCAGTTCCTGCAACATGAAGGCATTGATGCTATGGACTGGCCCGCCCGTTCCCCAGACCTGAATCCAATTGAGCACATCTGGGACATCATGTCTCACTCCATCCACCAATGCCACATTGCACCACAGACTGTCCAGGAGTTGGCGGATGCTTTAGTCCAGGTCTGGGAGGAGATCCCTCAGGAGACCATCCGCCACCTCATCAGGAGCATGCCCAGGCGTTGTAGGGAGGTCATACAGGCACGTGGAGGCCACACACACTACTGAGCCTCATTTTGACTTGTTTTAAGGACATTACATTAAAGTTGGATCAGCCTGTAGTGTGTTTTTCCACTTTAATTTTGAGTGTGACTCCAAGTCCAGACCACCATGGGTTAATAAATGTGATTTCCATTGATAATTTTTGTGTGATTTTGTTGTCAGCACAATCAACTATGTGAAGAACAAAGTATTTAATTCATTCAGATCTGGGATGTGTTGTTTAAGTGTTTCCTTTATTTTTTTGAGCAGTGTATATATATATATATATATATATATATATATATATATATTTATATATTTCTCTGACGTCCTAGTGGATGCTGGGAACTCCGTAAGGACCATGGGGAATAGACGGGCTCCGCAGGAGACTGGGCACTCTAAAAGAAAGATTAGGTACTATCTGGTGTGCACTGGCTCCTCCCACTATGACCCTCCTCCAGACCTCAGTTAGATTTCTGTGCCCGGCCGAGCTGGATGCACACTAGGGGCTCTCCTGAGCTCCTAGAAAGAAAGTTTATGTTAGGTTTTTTATTTTACAGTGAGACCTGCTGGCAACAGGCTCACTGCATCGAGGGACTAAGGGGAGAAGAAGCAAACCTACCTGCTTGCAGCTAGCTTGGGCTTCTTAGGCTACTGGACACCATTAGCTCCAGAGGGATCGACCGCATGGAACTGGCCTTGGTGTTCGTTCCCGGAGCCGCGCCGCCGTCCCCCTTACAGAGCCAGAAGCAAGAAGAGGTCCGGAAAATCGGCGGCAGAAGACTTCGGTCTTCACCAAGGTAGCGCACAGCACTGCAGCTGTGCGCCATTGCTCCTCATGCACACTTCACACTCCGGTCACTGAGAATGCAGGGCGCTGGGGGGGGGGGGGGCGCCCTGAGGGCAATATATGACACCTTGGCTGGCAAATCTACATCATATATAGTCCTAGAGGCTATATAGATGTAAAATTACCCCTGCCAGTATTCCAGAAAAAGCGGGAGAAAGTCAGTTGAAAAAGGGGCGGGGCTTCTCCCTCAGCACACTGGCGCCATTTTCTCTTCACAGTGCAGCTGGAAGACAGCTCCCCAGGCTCTCCCCTGTAGTTTTCAGGCTCAAAGGGTTAAAAAGAGAGGGGGGCACAAAATTTAGGCGCAATATTGTATATACAAGCAGCTATTTGGAAAAATTCACTCAATATAGTGTTAATCCCAAAATTATATAGCGCTCTGGTGTGTGCTGGCATACTCTCTCTCTGTCTCCCCAAAGGGCTGTGTGGGGTCCTGTCCTCAGTCAGAGCATCCCGTGTGTGTGTGTGTGTGTGTGTGTGTGTGTGTGTGTGTGTGTGTGTGTGTGTGTGTGGTGTGTGGTGTGTGTGCGGTGTGTCGGTACGGCTGTGTCGACACGTTTGATGAGGAGGCTTATGTGATGGCAGAGCAGATGCCGATAAATGTGATGTCGCCCCCTGTGGGGCCGACACCAGAGTGGATGGATAGGTGGAAGGTATAAACCGACAGTGTCAACTCCTTACATAAAAGGCTGGATGACGTAACAGCTATGGGACAGCCGGCTTCTCAGCCCGCGCCTGCCCAGGCGTCTCAAAGGCCATCAGGGGCTCAAAAACGCCCGCTCCCTCAGATGGCTGACACAGATGTCGACACGGAGTCTGACTCCAGTGTCGACGAGGTTGAGACATATACACAATCCACTAGGAACATCCGTTACATGATCCCGGCAATAAAAAAATGTGTTACACATTTCTGACATTAACCCAAGTACCACTAAAAAAGGGTTTTATGTTTGGGGAGAAAAAGCAGGCAGTGTTTTGTTCCCCCATCAAATGAGTGAATGAAGTGTGAAAAAGCGTGGATTCCCCCGATAAGAAACTGGTAATTTCTAAAAAGTTACTGATGGCGTACCCTTTCCCGCCAGAGGATAAGTTACGCTGGGAGATATCCCCTAAGGTGGATAAGGCGCTCACACGTTTGTCAAAAAAGGTGGCACTGCCGTCTTAGGATACGGCCACTTTGAAGGTACCTGCGGATAAAAAGCAGGAGGCTATCCTGAAGTCTGTATTTACACACTCAGGTACTAGACTGAGACCTGCAGATAGTGCTGCTGCAGCGTGGTCTGTAACCCTGTCAAACAGGGATACTATTTTGCGAACATAAGACGTCGTCTTATATATGAGGGATGCACAGAGGGATATTTTGCCGGCTGGCATCCAGAATTAATGCAATGTCCATTCTGTCAGGAGGGTATTAGAGACCCGACACTGGACAGGTGATGCTGACTTTAAAAGGCACATAGAGCCTTATAAGGGTGAGGAATTGTTTGGGGATGGTCTCTGGGACCTCGTATCCACAGCAACAGCTGGGAAGAAAAATTTTTACCTCAGGTTTCCTCACAGCCTAAGAAAGCACTGTATTATCAGGTACAGTCCTTTCGGCTTCAGAAAAGCAAGCGGGTCAAAGGCGCTTCCTTTCTGCACAGAGACGAGGGAAGAGGGAAAAAGCTGCACCAGTCAGCCAGTTCCCAGAATCAAAATTCTTCCCCCGCTTCCTCTGAGTCCACCGCATGACGCGGGGGCTCCACAGGCGTAGCCAGGTACGGTGGGGGGCCGCCTCAAAAATTTCAGCGATCAGTGGGCTCGCTCACAGGTGGATCCCTGGATCCTTCAAGTAGTATCTCAGGGGTACAAGCTGGAATTCGAGGCGTCTCCCCCCCGCCGTTTCCTCAAATCTGCCTTGCCGACAACTCCCTCAGGCAGGGAGGCTGTGCTAGAGGCAATTCACAAGCTGTATTCCCAGCAGGTGATAGTCAAGGTGCCCCTACTTCAACAAGGACGGGGTTACTATTCCACACTGTTTGTGGTACCGAAACCGGACGGTTCGGTGAGACCCATTTTAAATTTGAAATCCTTGAACACATACATAAAAAAATTCAAGTTCAAGATGGAATCGCTCAGGGCGGTTATTGCAAGCCTGGAGGAGGGGGATTACATGGTATCCCTGGACATCAAGGATGCTTACCTACATGTCCCCATTTACCATCCTCATCAGGAGTACCTCAGATTTGTGGTACAGGATTGCCATTACCAATTCCAAACACTGCCGTTTGGACTGTCCACGGCACCGAGGGTCTTTACCAAGGTAATGGCAGAAATGATGATACTCCTTCGAAAAAAGGGAGTTTTAATTATCCCGTACTTGGACGATCTCCTTATAAAGGCGAGGTCCAAGGAGCAGTTGTTGGTTGGAGTAGCACTATCTCGGGAAGTGCTACAACAGCACGGATGGATTCTATACATTCCAAAGTCACAGCTGGTTCCTACCACACGCCTACTGTTCCTGGGGATGGTTCTGGACACAGAACAGAAATAAGTGTTTCTCCAGCAGGAGAAAGCCAAGGAGCTGTCATCTCTAGTCAGAGACCTCCTGAAACCAAAACAGGTATCGGTGCATCACTGCACACGAGTCCTGGGAAAAATGGTAGCTTCTTACGAAGCAAAATTCCATTCGGCAGGTTCCATGCAAGAACCTTTCAGTGGGACCTCTTGGACAAGTGGTCGGGATCGCATCTTCAGATGCATCGGCTGATAACCCTGTCTCCAAGGACCAGGGTATCTCTACTGTGGTGGCTGCAGAGTGCTCATCTTCAAGAGGGCCGCAGATTCGGCATACAGGACTGGGTCCTGGTAACCACGGATGCCAGCCTTCGAGGCTGGGGGGCAGTCACACAGGGAAGAAATTTCCAAGGACTTTGGTCAAGTCAGGAGTCGTCCCTACACATAAATATTCTGGAACTGAGGGCCATTTACAATGCCCTAAGTCTGGCAAGGCCTCTGCTTCAAAACCAGCCGGTACTGATCCAATCAGACAACATCACGGCAGTTGCCCATGTAAACCGACAGGGCGGCACAAGAAGCAGGATGGCGATGGCAGAAGCCACAAGGATTCTCCGATGGGCGGAAAATCACGTCTTAGCACTGTCAGCAGTGTTCATTCCGGGAGTGGACAACTGGGAAGCAGACTTCCTCAGCAGATACGACCTACACCCGGTAGAGTGGGGACTTCATCCAGAAGTCTTCCAACTGTTGGTAAACCGTTGGGAAAGGCCACAGGTGGACATGATGGCGTCCCGCCTAAACAAAAAACTAGATATTGCGCCAGGTCAAGGGACCCTCAGGCAATAGCTGTGGACGCTCTAGTGACACCGTGGGTGTACCAGTCGGTTTATGTATTCCCTCCTCTGCTTCTCATACCAAAGGTACTGAGAATAATAAGAAAACGAGGAGTAAGAACGATACTCGTGGTTCCGGATGGGCCAAGAAGAGCTTGGTACCCAGAACTTCAAGAAATGATATCAGAACCTCTACCGCTCAGACAGGATCTGCTACAGCAGGGGCCCTGTCTGTTCCAAGACTTACCGTGGCTGCGTTTGACGGCATGGCGGTTGAATTCCGGATCCTAAAGGAAAAGGGCATTCCGGAAGAAGTCATTCCAACGCTGATGAAAGCCAGGAAAGAAGTAACCGCAAACCATTATCACCGTATTTGGCGAAAATATGTTGCGTGGTGTGAGGCCAGGAAGACAGAGGAATTTCAGCTGGGTCGTTTTCTGCACTTCCTACAGTCAGGGGTGACTATGGGCCTAAAATTGGGTTCCATTAAGGTCCAGATTTCGGCTCTGTCGATTTTCTTCCAGAAAGAACTGGCTTCACTGCCTGGAGTTCAGACATTTGTAAAGGGAGTGCTACATATTCAGCCCCCTTTTGTGCCTCCTGTGGCACCTTGGGATCTCAACGTGGTGTTGAGTTTCTTAAAATCACATTGGTTTGAGCCACTTAAAACTGTGGATTTGAAATATCTCACGTGGAAAGTGGTCATGTTATTGGCCTTGGCTTCAGCCAGGCGTGTGTCAGAATTGGCGGCTTTGTCATGTAAAAGCCCTTATCTGATTTTCCATATGGATAGGGCAGAATTGAGGACTCGTCCCCAGTTTCTCCCTAAGGTGGTATCAGCTTTTCACTTGAACCAACCTATTGTAGTGCCTGCGGCTACTAGGGACTTGGAAGATTCCAAGTTACTGGACGTAGTCAGGGCCTTAAAAATTTATATTTCCAGGACGGCTGGAGTCAGGAAAACTGACTCGCTTTTTATCCTGTAGGCACCCAACAAAATAGGTGCTCCTGCTTCTAAGCAGACTATTGCTCGCTGAATTTGTAGCACAATTCAGCTGGAGCATTCTGCGGCTGGATTGCCGCATCCTAAATCAGTAAAAGCCCATTCCACGAGGAAAGTGGGCTCATCTTGGGCGGCTGCCCGAGGGGTCTCGGCTTTACAATTTTGCCGAGCTGCAACTTGGTCAGGGGCAAACACGTTTGCTAAATTCTACAAAATTGATACCCTGGCTGAGGAGGACCTTGAGTTCTCTCATTCGGTGCTGCAGAGTCATCCGCACTCTCCCGCCCGTTTGGGAGCTTTGGTATAATCCCCATGGTCCTTACGGAGTTCCCAGCATCCACTAGGACGTCAGAGAAAATAAGATTTTACTCACCGGTAAATCTATTTCTCGTAGTCCGTAGTGGATGCTGGGCGCCCATCCCAAGTGCGGATTGTCTGCAATACTTGTATGTAGTTATTGCCTAACTAAGGGTTATTGTTGAGCCATCTGTTGAGAGGCTGTTATATTTCATACTGTTAACTGGATATGGTATCACGTGTTATACAGTGTGATTGGTGTGGCTGGTATGAGTCTTACCCGGGATTCAAAATCCTTCCTTATTGTGTACGCTCGTCCGGGCACAGTATCCTAACTGAGGCTTGGAGGAGGGGCATAGGGGGAGGAGCCAGTACACACCAGATAGTACCTAATCTTTCTTTTAGAGTGCCCAGTCTCCTGCGGAGCCCGTCTATTCCCCATGGTCCTTACGGAGTTCCCAGCATCCACTACGGACTACGAGAAATAGATTTACCGGTGAGTAAAATCTTATTATATTATTATTATTTATTTGTTAATACGCCGATATCACTAATGGGGCATGACTTCGCAGGAGAAGCCCCCCATTTACCTCACTCCTTGGGTGTGTGGGCTGCCCCCGGAGACTCTTCCAGCACTGCCGGCTTCTTATCAGTGTCAGGAGCCAAGGGCTGCATGTTAATCTCACACTCTAGCACCCGGCTCCTGTCACTGCAGAGTCGTCTGCAATTTGGTGTCACCTCCTGGTGTCACCCCGCACCGCCCTTGTGACACCCCTGCACCAATCCTGCCCAAGTGGAGCTTACAGTCTATATTCCATGCCACATACAGTAGATGCACATTCAGACAAGGGTTAATATTTTATCAGCAGTCACTTAACCTACAGTAACAGTATGTTTTTGGAATTTGTGAGAGGAAACTGGAGCACACAGGGGAAACCCACCCAAACAAGGTCTGTGTGCCAGAATTGCTAACCACTGTGACACCATGCTGTTACCAACATAGGGGCTCCTTCTGAGTCGTATGCAGCAGCGATATTGGACGCAGCGGGGCAGCCTAGATTTTGTATGGACAGAGTCGCAGTACTAATTTTAATGCACGGTAGCAGAATTGTAAGGACATCCCTGGAAAGTGACTCAGAGGTTACGGGGTTGGGAGACGTTTTATCTTATAGGAATGTTGGAGGTGTGCCTACGGCTGAAACAGGCAACTGCCAAAAGAGGCAGACACAGACACGGCTGGATCCAACTCGGAATCATTTCTAGTATGAACTTCAATCCATGTAAATAACTGTAGCAACACAGAGCAGTCAGCACAATGTAAAGGCACAATGGGCTGCATATGAGTTCTGCTTCTCTCTCTCTTCTTGTATGCAGCACCCATGTCAGCTAAGTGCCCCTATTACCCCCTAGCAGTGTAGCTACAGGTGGGGTGCAAGCGCTATGAAATATGATCATTATTCTTTGAACACTTACTTGCTCCCTTGTGACCAGAGACACATGTACACCCCAAATGAATTGCATTTGTAGAACTGATAGAAAATTCTGATGCTTTGCACAGATCCTGTCTTCTGCCTTTCCACCGGGTACCCACAGTAATGTTTAACAGTATGGAGCCCAATCCGGTGTCTTTAGTAATAAGCTGCACCTGGAAAGAAGCATGTACATCGCTACAGAAAGTGTGTCATCTCAGATCTTCTATCATTGTTCTCCGAAAAGAACTAAACAGGGGATTAACCCCTTCTCTGCAGGGACATTTTAGGAAGGGGAAGGGATTATGTGGCTGATGGAATACAAGTGTCCTTCTACGGAAAGGTTAGCTTTCCGTGCCCGCGTGTAACATGACAAGTAGGTCAAGTGTTGTTTCTGAATTTCCCATTAAGCGGGCATTGGTAGAAAATAGAAAAGTAATTTTAATGTGTGAAGTATTCTTTTATTCCTCGACCAAACCAGGCTTGGAGTGCTCTTGAATAGAACAATAAAAAAAAGATTAGATTTTAATTAATTTCTATTACATTTTCTTTGGATTTATGGAGCGCCCCTGCACAGAATATTCTGTGTTTTGTTCCGTCACTTATATATGGCATGTACTGCCTTGCAGGAGAGAAGACCTGCTTGTCTGGAATGTAGTTGGTATCCCGACAATTACAATGCCGGCGCCAGAATCCTGACGCCTGAAAGCCAACAGTCAGAATGTAGAATGGAAGTATGAGATGAAGGTTAGGGTTAGGTTGGGGGGGTTTAGATTGGGGTTAGGCACTAGGGGGAGGGTTACGTTTAGGCTGCGGAAGGGGAGTAGAGCATTAGGGTTAGGCTGTGGTATGGGAGACTTAGGGTTATGCTACTGGAAGCGAGGGTTAGGGTTAGGCTATGGGAAGGGAGGGTTAGGGTTAGGCTACGGGGAGGGAGGGTTAGCTTTAGGCTGCTGGAAGTGAGGATTATGGTTAGGCTGCGGGGAGGGAAGGATAGGATTAGGCTGTGGGAAGTGAGGGTTGGCTGTGGGGAGGGAGGGTTTGGCTGGGGGACGGGAGGTTTAGGGTTAGGCTATGGGACGGGAGGGTTAGGCTACGGGAAGTGAGGGTTAGACTTAGGCTGTGGGGAGAAAGGGTTAGGGTTAGGCTGTGGGAAGTGAGGTTTAGGGTTAGGCTATGTGACGGGAGGGTTGGGGCTAGGCTGCGGGGAGGGAAGGATAGGATTAGGCTGCTGGAAAGTGAGGGTTAGGGTTAGGCTGCAGGCAGGGAAGGTTAGGGTTAGGCTGTGGGAAGTGAGGGTTGGCTGTGGGAAGTGAGGGTTGGCTGTGGGGAGGGAGGGTTGGCTGTGGGGAGGGAGGGTTAGGCTGTGGGACGGTAGGTTTAGGGTTAGGCTATGGGACGGAAGGGTTAGGCTACGGGAAGTGAGGGTTAGATTTAGGCTGTGGGAAGTGAGGGTTAGATTTAGGCTGTGGGAAGTGAGGGTTGGCTGTGGGAAGGGAGGGTTAGGCTGTGGGACGGGAGGTTTAGGGTTAGGCTATGGGATGGGAGGGTTAGATTTAGGCTGTGGGGAGGGTTAGGGTTAGGCTATCGGAAGTGAGGGTTAGGCTGTGGGGAGGGAGGGTTAGGCTGCGGGGAGGGGTGTTAAGGTTTGGCTGCGGGAAGGGAGGGTTAGGGTTAGGCTGCAGGGTTAGTGGGAGGGTAAGGGGTAGGTTAGCTCACTTACAAAGAAATGTTGAGATTCTGACTGTCCGGATGCTTTTGTGAGTATTCTGGCCTTCAGCATCCAGACTGTCAGGATCCTGTACCCATCCCGCTTGCAAATGTAAGTGAGGGGCAGATGTACTAAGCCTTGGAGAGAGATACAGAGGAGACAGATAAACTGGCAGCCAATAAAGCTCCTAATTGTCATTTTTCAAACACAGTCATTGCACACGGCAGTAAGTAGCTGATTGGCTGTCATTTTATCTCACTCAATTTTATCACAAATTGCTTACTTGGTGTAAAGCAAAAAGCCATTTAGGTGGTGATCTGCTGCTGAGGATTATTGGGATACATCATATGACCTAGACTGGGACAATCATAATGCAAATGATGCGGCTGATTAAATTCACCAGGTTTACAAGAACAATGTTTTTTTTTTTTTCTCTCAGAAGCGGTTAGTGTTTCTTTTCCCTAGCTTTAGTGTTTTTGTTTTACTTAAAAAAATGGATTTGCACCTGGCGCTAATCACTAACCACAGTGAAAGCAGCTGAACTCTGAGGGATGATCCAAAAACCCTCCAAGAAAGAATATACAAACAAAAATGAGACAGCGCTACCCACCTTGGTTTTGAGATTTAAGTTTATCTTTTTATAATATACATACACAAAGATGACAAAAAATAATAAATATAAACAAAAAGATACTGGCCAGTATCACACTAATATGATTAATCTGATTAAAATTTAATCATAAAATACAATTCTTAATTAATTGCAACATATTCATACATAAAATTGCCCTAGCGAATTGATGACAAGATTATATATAACTCTGGACTGTATAATGAAGAGTGCTTGTACTAACAGTCCCGGTAATTAGCACAATTAATTACTATACCCCAATGAGCAAGCATATATTCCCTTATCCAGGCAGCCTTTCAATCATCCATATATGGCAAGGTTAGTATTATTATGTAGCCACACAAGATTCTATCAGCCCAAATGGAAGAAGCAGACTTTAATAAATAGTGTCCTGTAAAACTTGCAAGGATTGACAGCCAATTGCCAGGGATAGAAGCAGAATTAGTAGATTAGGTTAGCCCCTGTTTCGCATTGATCCAGGATTAGAGCACATTTTGCCAAAGCACTCAACAATGATGTTATCCTTTCTGGCTGCACAAGCTAGCAGCATATGATTCAAAGGGTCACCAAAGCTTCATAGCACTCTTAACCCTGTGCACTGGGGTATGAGTGATAACAGTTCACCGGCCGGTAAATGCAAGTTGTGAGCCACACCCGGTATTGCAGGGGGTGAGAGACTTTCTCTTAACTCACAGTACTTGTCTTTATCCCTCTCAAACGCGTTTCTCCGCCTCAGGTTCCGTTTTCAGCGGCTTCATCAGTGTCCGATGTGTCTGCCTGTCTCATTGAAACTTTAAATACCGGACTCGCCGGTTCGCGCATGCGCATAGCGCTCGCGGTTCAAGCCTCGCTTTCAACTGTACGTACTGGGCATGTGCGGCCAGCGTGTTCATTATCCAAGTATCCTTTTCATTATATCGAACCTCCTGCGCATTCTAATAGTGACACCACTGTGCATATATTATCTAGAACCATATAAACAAGGTCAAACACACTTTTCAACCTTAATAATCAAACAGCACATCTAAAAAAGGAAAATACATATATAAATAATAACAATAATCGCACTCTGGCAATATTAATCGTCATCATTATTAAAACTCTACCATCAATACATTATTATCAACCTTAATTTCCTATATATACACACACACATACATACACATATACATACACATGCATACATGTATGTATCCATTTAGTTCACACACCAGCATTGTCAATCAAATTAGTCCTAAACTGATGCCATCTAGTGGCCAATCTTTATATGACCTAATAACCCATATATATGTATACCTCAGTCATCACTACAGAGTTACCAAAATCTCCCCTAAATAATATATTTTGCAATATCCATTTTTTATAATATTCTATTAATTAAATCCCAATATAGATATTATTGATTACTCTTCCTGGGTACCTAGACATCTATCCATTAATAATATCTATATTGGGATTTAATTAATAGAATATTATAAAAAATGGATATTGCATAATATATTTGGAGGATTGATAATGGGAATTGGTCTGATATTGTGATTATTTAGGGGAGATTTTGGTAACTGTAGTGATTATGTAGCCACCTAAAGGAAAAGGGCATTCCGGAAGAAGTCATTCCTACGCTGATGAAAGCCAGGAAAGAAGTAACCGCAAACCATTATCACCGTATTTGGCGAAAATATGTTGCGTGGTGTGAGGCCAGGAAGACAGAGGAATTTCAGCTGGGTCGTTTTCTGCACTTCCTACAGTCAGGGGTGACTATGGGCCTAAAATTGGGTTCCATTAAGGTCCAGATTTCGGCTCTGTCGATTTTCTTCCAGAAAGAACTGGCTTCACTGCCTGGAGTTCAGACATTTGTAAAGGGAGTGCTACATATTCAGCCCCCTTTTGTGCCTCCTGTGGCACCTTGGGATCTCAACGTGGTGTTGAGTTTCTTAAAATCACATTGGTTTGAGCCACTTAAAACTGTGGATTTGAAATATCTCACGTGGAAAGTGGTCATGTTATTGGCCTTGGCTTCGGCCAGGCGTGTGTCAGAATTGGCGGCTTTGTCATGTAAAAGCCCTTATCTGATTTTCCATATGGATAGGGCAGAATTGAGGACTCGTCCCCAGTTTCTCCCTAAGGTGGTATCAGCTTTTCACTTGAACCAACCTATTGTAGTGCCTGCGGCTACTAGGGACTTGGAAGATTCCAAGTTACTGGACGTAGTCAGGGCCTTAAAAATTTATATTTCCAGGACGGCTGGAGTCAGGAAAACTGACTCGCTTTTTATCCTGTAGGCACCCAACAAAATAGGTGCTCCTGCTTCTAAGCAGACTATTGCTCGCTGAATTTGTAGCACAATTCAGCTGGAGCATTCTGCGGCTGGATTGCCGCATCCTAAATCAGTAAAAGCCCATTCCACGAGGAAAGTGGGCTCATCTTGGGCGGCTGCCCGAGGGGTCTCGGCTTTACAATTTTGCCGAGCTGCAACTTGGTCAGGGGCAAACACGTTTGCTAAATTCTACAAAATTGATACCCTGGCTGAGGAGGACCTTGAGTTCTCTCATTCGGTGCTGCAGAGTCATCCGCACTCTCCCGCCCGTTTGGGAGCTTTGGTATAATCCCCATGGTCCTTACGGAGTTCCCAGCATCCACTAGGACGTCAGAGAAAATAAGATTTTACTCACCGGTAAATCTATTTCTCGTAGTCCGTAGTGGATGCTGGGCGCCCATCCCAAGTGCGGATTGTCTGCAATACTTGTATGTAGTTATTGCCTAACTAAGGATTATTGTTGAGCCATCTGTTGAGAGGCTGTTATATTTCATACTGTTAACTGGATATGGTATCACGTGTTATACAGTGTGATTGGTGTGGCTGGTATGAGTCTTACCCGGGATTCAAAATCCTTCCTTATTGTGTACGCTCGTCCGGGCACAGTATCCTAACTGAGGCTTGGAGGAGGGGCATAGGGGGAGGAGCCAGTACACACCAGATAGTACCTAATCTTTCTTTTAGAGTGCCCAGTCTCCTGCGGAGCCCGTCTATTCCACATGGTCCTTACGGAGTTCCCAGCATCCACTACGGACTACGAGAAATAGATTTACCGGTGAGTAAAATCTTATTAGATTATTATTATTTATTTGTTAATACGCCGATATCACTAATGGGGCATGACTTCGCAGGAGAAGCCCCCCATTTACCTCACTCCTTGGGTGTGTGGGCTGCCCCCGGAGACTCTTCCAGCACTGCCGGCTTCTTATCAGTGTCAGGAGCCAAGGGCTGCATGTTAATCTCACACTCTAGCACCCGGCTCCTGTCACTGCAGAGTCGTCTGCAATTTGGTGTCACCTCCTGGTGTCACCCCGCACCGCCCTTGTGACACCCCTGCACCAATCCTGCCCAAGTGGAGCTTACAGTCTATATTCCATGCCACATACAGTAGATGCACATTCAGACAAGGGTTAATATTTTATCAGCAGTCACTTAACCTACAGTAACAGTATGTTTTTGGAATTTGTGAGAGGAAACTGGAGCACACAGGGGAAACCCACCCAAACAAGGTCTGTGTGCCAGAATTGCTAACCACTGTGACACCATGCTGTTACCAACATAGGGGCTCCTTCTGAGTCGTATGCAGCAGCGATATTGGACGCAGCGGGGCAGCCTAGATTTTGTATGGACAGAGTCGCAGTACTAATTTTAATGCACGGTAGCAGAATTGTAAGGACATCCCTGGAAAGTGACTCAGAGGTTACAGGGTTGGGAGACGTTTTATCTTATAGGAATGTTGGAGGTGTGCCTACGGCTGAAACAGGCAACTGCCAAAAGAGGCAGACACAGACACGGCTGGATCCAACTCGGAATCATTTCTAGTATGAACTTCAATCCATGTAAATAACTGTAGCAACACAGAGCAGTCAGCACAATGTAAAGGCACAATGGGCTGCATATGAGTTCTGCTTCTCTCTCTCTTCTTGTATGCAGCACCCATGTCAGCTAAGTGCCCCTATTACCCCCTAGCAGTGTAGCTACAGGTGGGGTGCAAGCGCTATGAAATATGATCATTATTCTTTGAACACTTACTTGCTCCCTTGTGACCAGAGACACATGTACACCCCAAATGAATTGCATTTGTAGAACTGATAGAAAATTCTGATGCTTTGCACAGATCCTGTCTTCTGCCTTTCCACCGGGTACCCACAGTAATGTTTAACAGTATGGAGCCCAATCCGGTGTCTTTAGTAATAAGCTGCACCTGGAAAGAAGCATGTACATCGCTACAGAAAGTGTGTCATCTCAGATCTTCTATCATTGTTCTCCGAAAAGAACTAAACAGGGGATTAACCCCTTCTCTGCAGGGACATTTTAGGAAGGGGAAGGGATTATGTGGCTGATGGAATACAAGTGTCCTTCTACGGAAAGGTTAGCTTTCCGTGCCCGCGTGTAACATGACAAGTAGGTCAAGTGTTGTTTCTGAATTTCCCATTAAGCGGGCATTGGTAGAAAATAGAAAAGTAATTTTAATGTGTGAAGTATTCTTTTATTCCTCGACCAAACCAGGCTTGGAGTGCTCTTGAATAGAACAATAAAAAAAAGATTAGATTTTAATTAATTTCTATTACATTTTCTTTGGATTTATGGAGCGCCCCTGCACAGAATATTCTGTGTTTTGTTCCGTCACTTATATATGGCATGTACTGCCTTGCAGGAGAGAAGACCTGCTTGTCTGGAATGTAGTTGGTATCCCGACAATTACAATGCCGGCGCCAGAATCCTGACGCCTGAAAGCCAACAGTCAGAATGTAGAATGGAAGTATGAGATGAAGGTTAGGGTTAGGTTGGGGGGGTTTAGATTGGGGTTAGGCACTAGGGGGAGGGTTAGGTTTAGGCTGCGGAAGGAGAGTAGAGCATTAGGGTTAGGCTGTGGTATGGGAGACTTAGGGTTATGCTACTGGAAGTGAGGGTTAGGGTTAGGCTATGGGAAGGGAGGGTTAGGGTTAGGCTACGGGGAGGGAGGGTTAGTTTTAGGCTGCTGGAAGTGAGTATTAGGGTTAGGCTGCGGGGAGGGAAGGATAGGATTAGGCTGTGGGAAGTGAGGGTTGGCTGTTGGGAGGGAGGGTTTGGCTGGGGACGGGAGGTTTAGGGTTAGGCTATGTGACGGGAGGTTTAGGGTTAGGCTATGGGACGGGAGGGTTAGGCTACGGGAAGTGAGGGTTAGACTTAGGCTGTGGGGAGAAAGGGTTAGGGTTAGGCTGTGGGAAGTGAGGTTTAGGCTGAGGGGCGGGAGGTTTAGGGTTAGGCTATGTGACGGGAGGGTTGGGGCTAGGCTGCGGGGAGGGAAGGATAGGATTAGGCTGCTGGAAGTGAGCGTTAGGGTTAGGCTGCAGGCAGGGAGGGTTAGGCTGTGGGAAGTGAGGGTTGGCTGTGGGGAGGGAGGGTTAGGTTGTGGGACGGGAGGTTTAGGGTTAGGCTATGGGACGGGAGGGTTAGGCTACGGGAAGTGAGGGTTAGATTTAGGCTGTGGGAAGTGAGGGTTGGCTGTGGGAAGGGAGGGTTAGGCTGCGGGACGGGAGGTTTAGGGTTAGGCTATGGGATGGGAGGGTTAGATTTAGGCTGTGGGGAGGGTTAGGGTTAGGCTATCGGAAGTGAGGGTTAGGCTGCGGGGAGGGAGGGTTAGGCTGCGGGGAGGGGTGTTAAGGTTTGGCTGCGGGAAGGGAGGGTTAGGGATAGGCTGCAGGGTTAGTGGGAGGGTAAGGGGTAGGTTAGCTCACTTACAAAGAAATGTTGAGATTCTGACTGTCCGGATGCTTTTGTGAGTATTCTGGCCTTCAGCATCCAGACTGTCAGGATCCTGTACCCATCCCGCTTGCAAATGTAAGTGAGGGGCAGATGTACTAAGCCTTGGAGAGAGATACAGAGGAGACAGATAAACTGGCAGCCAATAAAGCTCCTAATTGTCATTTTTCAAACACAGTCATTGCACACGGCAGTAAGTAGCTAATTGGCTGTCATTTTATCTCACTCAATTTTATTACAAATTGCTTACTTGGTGTAAAGCAAAAGGCCATTTAGGTGGTGATCTGCTGCTGAGGATTATTGGGATACATCATATGACCTAGACTGGGACAATCATAATGCAAATGATGCGGCTGATTAAATTCACCAAGTTTACAAGAACAATGTTTTTTTTTTCTTCTCAGAAGCAGTTAGTGTTTCTTTTCCCTAGCTTTAGTGTTTTTGTTTTACTTAGTCTCATCTCTCCAGTGAGACATTTCTACCCTTGATGAGAAGGAAGTTGATAAGAGAGACTAATCTTTAAAACTGTGACCTGACAAAGGGCCAGACCACAATCTCCTTACAGCTAGTGTTTTCATTATGATTTTGCATTATTACTATCTACAGGAGCAATTCCAGAGGACTAGAAAAGAGCGAACATTGCCCCACTGCACAAAAGTGGAAGCAAGGAAGAGAGAAGCAACTACCAACCAGTGAGCCTTAAATAAGTGGTAGGGAAATTGATGGAAACACTCTTAAAAGAAAGAGTTGTAGATTAACGCAAACCAAGCATCTCACAGGATCCCAAACAGCATGAATTTATTAGGGGGAGATCATGTCAAAAAAAATCTTATTTAGTTTTTTGACTAGGCAACTAAAGTAAAAGATAAAGTGGGGATAGGGGGTAGATATAGCTTATTAGTAAGGCTTTTGACACTATCCCACATTGCAGACTGTTAAATAAACTTTAAAGCATGGGATTGGATACTAAGATGGTTAAATGGATAAGACAGAGGGTTGTAGAAAATGGAGTGCATTCACAGGAGGGAAATGTTACCAGTCAAGTAGCCAGGGATCTTACTTGGACCAGTGCTCTTAAGTATCTTTATTGGTGACATTGCACATGGTATTGAAGGGAAAGTATGCCTCTTTGCAAAAATATGCAACAGGGTAGACACACCAGGAGGGATAAAACAAATTATTGATGATCTAGATTAGGTAGAGGAGTGGTCAAGAGCGTGGCAATTACAGTTTAAAGGCAAAAAATTGCTAAATCATGCACTTGTGTCTCAAAAATCCAAATTTAGTATTAATTGCACTATGGCCCTCATTCCGAGTTGTTCGCTCACTAGCTGCTTTTAGCAGCATTGCACACGCCCTCTGGGAGTGTATCTTAGCTTAGCAGAATTGCGAAAGAAAGATTAGCAGAACTGCTAATAAATAATTCTTTGCAGTTTCAGAGTAGCTCCAGACCTACTCACAGATTGCGATCAGCTCAGTCCGTTTAGTTCCTGGTTTGACGTCACAAACACGCCCTGCATTCGGCCAGCCACTCCCCGTTTCTCCAGACACTCCCGCGTTTTTCCTTGACATGCCTGCGTTTTTTTAGCACACTCCCGGAAAATCTCAGTTACCACCCAGAAACGCCCCTTTCCTGTCAATCATTTACCGATCAGCAGTGCGACTGAAAAGCGCTGCAGGATCAACAGCAAAACTGCTAAGTTTTTAGTTAAATAACTAAGTGCATACCCCCTGCGTGCCTTTGCGCATGCGCAATTAGCAACAAATCGCAGCATAGCGAAAATCGGCAACGAGCGAACAACTAGGAATGACCCCCTATATTGGGAACTACAGTACGGAAGAGGAAAGGGATCTAGGAGTCACTATTTCAAGTGACTTAAAGGCAGGTAAGCAATGTAACAAGGCAATGAGGAAGGCTAGTCAGATGCTTGGTTGCATAAGGAGAGGAATCAGCAGCAGAAAGAAAGAAGTAATAATGCCACTGTATAGGTCATTGGTACGGCCTCATCTAGAATACTGTGTTCAATTCTTGAGGCCATATCTTCAAAAGGATATTAATACATTAGAAACTGTACAAAGGAGGGCAACTAAAATGGTGCATGGCCTACATCACAAAACTTATCGGGAAAGCAGGAATGTGCGGTGAGGTAAATGGCTGAGGAGGTGCTGGCTAGTACCAGAGCCAGATTTACACATAATATATGCGTAAAAGGGTTCATGTGGGCATTATACAAATATGCGGCAGTATATACTGTTGGAAATTTGGTGACTTTTGAGCAGAATTGTGCTGAAAAGATAGACAGGGGAGGCACTGCCTCACCTGTCATAGACTTTTTACTCCAGAGTTTTGACAATGAAAATGATTAGTTTAATAAAATTAAGATATTGTATTTTTTATATACTGTAGTCAAAACTCTGGCGTATACTGGAGTATGAAAGGATCTTCCTCTCCGCACCCCATGTCACTGCTGGAAAAACGAAATGATCTTAACATGTATAGTTTGGAGCAGAGAAGGGAAAGGGGGGACATTTATAGAATAGAAACGTTCTAAAATAGCAAGGATTTTAACAAAATCCAGGAGGGAAACATTCTTTACAGGAAGAGAAGTATTAGAACACGATAACATACACTGACACTGGAGGGAGTACCCTTTTCACAGTATTTTAGTATCACTTAAATGTATTAAAGGGCTTTTGGAGCAGTTTCCATGAAACAGTCTATTTTTAAAGGATTCTAGAGTGGAGGCCTCTCGCACTGTGCGGGGAAGCGAGTTCCACAGAGTCTGAGCCACAAAGTTGAAAGCTCGACCTTCAGATGAATTCCTGGAGTTTCTAGGTACTGCTAATAGTCCGTCATCTACAGATCGCAGTAATTGAGCAGGGGGCAGTACGGAATCAGAAGCTGCTTCAAGTACCTTGGGCTTTTAGAGTTACTATATGCATAAAGCTTATATATCATAGCATAAGTTATATTATGTACTTTATTTGGATATTATAAAGAAGTAATAAGCAAAGATTAAAATAAATGTAATTATAGCATACTCTCTTCAGCTGTAGTATATTTTGTTGATATTAATTATAACTACATGATTGACATGAGATTGTCGGCATAGTCATAATGTCAACATTCATGACTGGTCGACATTGACTATACTGACTGTCGTCATGACGACATGATTAGAATATTGACAGAATTGTCAGTGTGGTCTAGCGGTGACTTACATGGTTTGCTGGGTATGGCAGTTCCAGAGGTGTCTTTCAGGTCTGGCGGTGACATCCTGATGACTTCCAGCTAATTGTGTGGTGCTTCCGGCAGTGTATATAGCTTATCATTAAACCTCTTCCTACATCCTCCATAACAACCCCTCCCATAGCCTAAAACTAACCCTCCCCTCCCACAGCCTAACCCTAACCCTCCCATAGCCTAACCCTCCCCTCCCACAGCCTAACCCTAACCCTCCCCATCCATAGCCTAACCCTCCCCTCCCACAGCCTAACCTTAACCCTCCCCTCCAACAACCTAACCCTAACCCTCCCCTAGCCTAACCCTAACCTTCCCCTCCCCTAGCCTAATCCTCTCACTAATGCCTAACCCTAACCCTCCCACTAGTGCTAAACCTAACCTCCCATAGCCTAAGCTTCGCACTAATGCCTAACCCTAACCCTCCCACTAGTGCTAAATCTAACCTCCCATAGCCTAATCCTCTCACTAATGCCTAACCCTAACCCTCCCACTAGTGCTAAATCTAACCTCCCATAGCCTAAGCTTCGCACTAATGCCTAACCCTCCCCTCGCATAGCCTAACCCTCCCACTATTGCCTAACCCTAGTGCCTAACCCTAGCCTACTCTCCCATAACCTAAGCCTAACCCTCCCCTCCCATAGTCTAACCCTAGCCCTAGAGCATAATACTAACCACTCCTTCTACAGCCTAGCCCTATTCCTCCCACTAGTGCCTAACCCTAACATCCCATAGCCTAACCCTGACCCTCCCACTAGTGGCTAACCATAATCCCCCTCCCATATCCTAACCCTATTCCTCTCACTAGTGCCTAACCCATCCCCTAGTGTCTAACACTAACATCCCCTAGCCTAACCCTAACCTCCCCTCCCATAGCCTAACCCTAACCCTCCCACTAGTGCCTAACCCTAACCTCCCCTCCCATAACCTAACCCTCTCACTAGTGCCTATCCCTAACCTCCCATAACCTAACCCTCCCACTAGTGCCTATCCCTAACCTCCCCTCCCATAACCTAACCCTCCCACTAGTGCCTAACCCTAACCCTCCAACTAGTGCCTAACCTCCCCTCCCATAACCTAACCCTCTCACTAGTGCCTATTCCTAACCTTCCATAACCTAACCCTAACACTCCCACTAGTGCCTAACCCTAACCTTCCCTCCCATAACCTAACACTCTCACTAGTGCCTAACCCTAACCCTCCATCTAGTGCCTAACCCTAACCTCCCATTACCTAACCCTCCCACTAGTGCCCAACCCTAACCTCCCCTCCCATAACCTAACCCTCTCACTAGTGCCTATCCCTAACCTCCCATAACCTAACCCTAACACTCCCACTAGTGCCTATCCCTAACCTCCCCTCCCATAACATAGCCCTAACTCTCCATTTAGGCGGTTACTCAAAGCAGTTAGCAAACTAAAAAGTTAACAATTGGGCAAAACAAATGTTGCACTGCAAGTGGGGCAGATGTAACATGTGCAGAGAGAGAGAGATTTGAGTGGGTTATATTCCTTCCGTGCATGGTAAATACTGGCTGTTTTATTTTTACATTGCAATTTAGATTTAGATTTTAGGGGGACATTTACTAAGCAGTGATAAGAGCGGAAAAGTGAGCCATAGGAGAAGGGCCCATGGCAACCAATCAGCACTGAAGTAACATCTATAATTTGCATACTATAAAATTATACAGAGCTGCTGATTGGTTGATGGGGCAACTTCTCCACTGGCTCACTTCTCTGCTCTTATCACTGCTTAGTAAATGTCCCCATCAGTTTGAAAACATCCCACCCAAATCTAACTCTGTTAACTTTTTGGGTTTGCTAACAACTCTGAATAACCCCCTTAGTACTTAAATAAGTAATACATTTTAGTGTTTAGTTTACTGTATGTCTGTAGATGCAGTTTTTCTATGAAAATAATCATGAGTAGAATCAGAAAAAAGTGTACTTTCTACAGATTACTCAGGGGTTAGTAATCAATTCTTGTCAAAGTTAAGAATATTGGTGAAACCTTACCAAAAGAAAGTCCTACAGTATCGAATGGATAGAAATACCATGGACAATTCACTTGTTACCCTGATGAATAGGGAAAAATGATTTAAAGTGCCCATATCAGATAACACTGGATGAAAAGTTCTAAATGATCAATAAAGGATCAAACAAGAAAAACATTTGCATTTAGAAAAGATATTAAAAAAAAAAGTGTTTCTGGACATACTGTATAAGTACAGCACATGAAACACACGTATTTCATAATCGTTACTCTGAAGATTTTTGGGAACTTATGACCCATAAGTGAAACCCTTGAAAGTAACTACGAGGAATCATTGAAAAGTTGCTGTTTTTTATCCCCCAATTTTTGACTGTATAGTATTTTGAAAAATAATATATTTACCTCAATGTGCTGCTAAAAAGAAGTTCTCTCTGTTCTCCGAACTCACAAAAAATATTTTGAACCCCCCCCCGATATTCTCAGTTACAGTAAACTGACATGAAATATGGTCTGTCGTATATAACATAGGCTCAGAAATGATAGGGCTAAATGGGAAGAGTGTTCCCTGTGAGCACATTGCAGGGCTGCCTCACATGACTGTAGTAAATAGTATCATGCAAATTCCCCTTCTGGTCAACCATGCCCGAGGAGTGAAGTATATTGGGTTACAGGGCTGCCATTTGTCTCTCAGCCTCCCATCCTTCACTTTATGTCTCTCAGCCTGCTCCCCCTTCACTCTGTTCCTCTCAACCTCCCCCCTTCACTCTGTGTCTCTCAGCCTGCTTCCCCTTCACTCTGTGCCTCTCAGTCTGCTCCCCCCTACACTCTGTGCCTCTCAGCCTGCTCCCCCTTCACTCTGTGCCTCTCAGCCTGCTCCCCCTTTAGTATGTGCCGCTCAGTCTCCCACCATTTATTCTGTTCATCTCAACCTCCCCCCTTCACTCTGTTCCTCGCAGCCTGCTCCGCTTTAGTATGTGCCGCTCAGCCTCCACCATTCATTCTGTGCCTCTCAGCCTCCCCCTAGCCTCGCACCCTTCACATTGTGCCTCTCAGCCTTCCACCCTTCACTCTATGCCTCTCAGCCTTCCACCCTTCACTCTGTGCCTCTCAGCCTTCCACCCTTCACTCTGTGCCTCTCAGCCTTCCACCCTTCACTCTGTGCCTCTCAGCCTTCCACCCTTCACTCTGTGCCTCTCAGCCTTCCACCCTTCACTCTGTGCCTCTCAGCCTTCCACCCTTCACTCTGTGCCTCTCAGCCTTCCACCCTTCACTCTGTGCCTCTCAGCCTTCCACCCTTCACTCTGAGCCTCTCAGCCTTCCACCCTTCACTCTGAGCCTCTCAACCTTCCACCCTTCACTCTGAGCCTCTCAGCCTTCCACCCTTCACTCTGTGTCTCAGCCTGCCCTCCCCCCCTTCACTCTGTCTCTCAGCCTCCCCCATTCACTGAGTCTTTCACCCTTCCTCTGTTCTGTGTCTCTCAGAATCTTCCCCTCTCCTCCCTCCATTCACTGGTATTCACGCTCACCTGTGTGTGACCCGGCAGACAGTGAGGACAAGCTCTGCTTCTTTACAGATGTAGTCAAACAGGGCAAAGAGCGTGGCCATGATGTAATGCCGACATCACGCTCCCAGCTCCCAATAGCGCAGTTGTGAGAGAGACAGGCTCGCCAGTGGCAATTTAAATACGGTGCTGTCCGCCAGCCAATCAGAACTCGTGGTCCGGCAGCAAATCAGTAGCCGCTGCTCCTAAATGGCTGCCGGTACGAGAAACCCGTATTGGTTGGTGGTCAGCACATGTTTTGGCGCCCGCATCCATCAGAGAAATTCAATTCAGTTGCTCCGATCAGGCGTCCATCACTTGTGAAGTACCCGGGTTTAGCTGCTCCAAGCTACCAAACCCAAATAAAAAAAGTGCCCAAAACGCGAAATGTTCCGATTTTCTTTTCTCCACCTCAGGGGTCGTGAGCAGAAATGTCAGCAATTGAACCAAACAGTAGAACAATTTAATAACTGCCATCAGGTGCCATCTAGTGGTCAATACCTAAAAAAACAATTGAATCACCTCCTATATTTCTGACCATATTCAGATCTCAGGCCCTTTGTGGTCATTTACCAGAAAGTATAACAAAGACACTGTCTTTGTCCTGCTAAAAATGTGCCACAATTTTAATAGCTGAATCTTCCCTCTTACAGCATTTTGAAATGCAAGAGGAGCAGTTGTGTGAGGAGAAGATTGCAGCCGCCAATAAATAACGTGTGACATTTCCCCTCAATAAGCTTTTTGAAGGTCAAGAATCATGTAATAAATAACTCGCTGCCTTCTCGTACCCTGCTTATGTGATGGCTAATCAATGTATTAGATGGTGTTTTTGAAGTGTCCACACAAGGGAAAGGCATCGCCCACCGGAGATATCGCAAACTCACTGCTTACACAATCACTGCGTATATGCAAAAACAAGGAACATTGAGGCTAAGAGTTGGCCTATGGCTACGCAGACTGGCCGCGGCAGTAAGTAATGCAGGCACCATGTTTTTGGCTCGCAGCTGACATCAGATACACTTCCCAAAAATGGTCATGACACACCCGCGTTTTTCCAACCACTCGCCATTAACTCCTCCAAGAGGTCCCTTCCTGTCAATCAATTTGCCATGAAATCCTCATTGCATGCGGGATTGCAGCGGCATCTTGACGCATGTACAGTGCGGTCGCAGCACATGCGCAGTCTGACGTTAATCATTGACTTGCGTGACATCGGTCACAGCGTACAAACATGAATTAAGCATAGTACATAGCATGGAAAGAAAAATTTAAAAAATTAAACATATATGTTTGTCAATCACGGTCAAACCATTTAATCATTTGACTTGACAATTAGCATAAGAATAGCTCAGAGCTGGTTTAGAACATAGGCTATAAGTATTCCCACAGCTCCCACTCATGGAGAGCACATAGGGGGTCATTCCGAGTTGATCTCTAGCTGCATTTGTTCGCAGCGCTGCGATCAGGCTAAAAAACGGCAGTTCTGCGCATGCATATGTGGCGCAATGCAAACGCGCGTCGTACGGGCACAACAAGCGATGTAGTTTTGCACAGGGCACTGGTGGCCGCAGAGTGATTGACATGAAGTGGGCGTTTCTGGGTGGCAACTGACTGTTTTCAGGGAGTGTTCGGAAAAACGCAGGCGTGCCAGGAAAAACGCAGGCGTGCCTGGGCGGGTTTGTGACGTCAAAACAGGAACTGAACAGCCTGAAGTGATCGCAAGCGCTGAGTAGGTATTGAGCTACTCTGAAACTGCACAAAAAAAACTTTGCCGCCGCTCTGCGATACTTTCGTTCGCACTTCTGCTAAGCTAAAATACACTCCCAGTGGGCGGCGGCATAGCGTTTGCACGGCTGCTAAAAACTGCTAGCGAGCGATCAACTCAGAATGACCACCATAGGCAGATGTCCTAAGCCTTGAAAAGTGATAAAATGGAGAGTGATAAAGTACCAGCCAATCAGCTCCTAACTGCCTTGTTACCGGCTGCGTTTGAAAAAATGACAGTTTATCAGTCTCCAAAGCTTAGTACATCTGCCCCAAATGGGTAGCAGCACCGTATTCATTTTCAAATAAGAACGGACTTTGGGTTTATTGGACAGTTAGCTGATTAGTTGCTCCTTTATCTCTCTCCACTTTATCACTATTGTTTTTGTTCTTGATAATATTACTTCAAATGTCATTCATACTGTGGGGGTCATTCAGAGTTGATTCCTCGCTTGCAACTTTTTTGCAGCGCTGCGATCAGGTAAAATCTCGGCAAAACTGCGCATGGGTATGCACCGCAATGTGCAGGCACGTCATACAGGCACAAAGAGGATCGGTGCTGGGCGATGGATTTAACGAAGAATCCATCCGCACAGCCGATCACAAGGTGATTGACAGGAAGAGGGCGTTTGTGGGCGTCAACTGACAGTTTTCTGGGAGTGTTTGCAAAAACGCAGGCGTGTCCAAGTTTGCAGGGCGGGTGTCTGACGTCAATTCCGGGACCAAAAAGACTGAAGTGATCGCAGCGGCTGAGTAAAGGTGGGTACACACTGGTAGCTATATCTGCCGATCAACTGATCGGCAGATATATCTATGGACGGATCAGGCAGTGTGCTGAGCATACACACTACCCGATCCGTCGGGGACTGACGTCATGAACTGGGCAGCGTGTACACACGCCCACCCAGTTCAGCTGTCAATCACCACCGGCTGCCGCAGCTTGTGTACGGGTGGTCGACCAATCGCCCATACACACACAGGGACGCACCAATATATTGGTAGATATATTGGCCGTCGGCTGTGCTGCGGGGCCGACGTGATACGTCTGTGAACGAAGGAGTTCACAGACATATCGCCTGTACACACTGGCTGACGGATCCGCGATATATCGTCCGTTCAAGCGAACAGCCGATATATCGGCCAGTGTGTACCCACCTTTAGTCCAGAACTACTCAGAAACTGCAAAAAACAGTTTTGTGCCATCGGCTGCAACAGCGTTCGCACACTTATAATGTGAAAATACACTCCCCAATAGGCAGCGACTATCTTGATCGCTCGCTAGCAACTTTTTGCAGCGCTGCGATCACTCGGAATGACCACCAGTATGTCCCTATCAGAGGCATGGGAAAGGGGGAGGCAAGGGTACAGCATGCCCTTCCAAACATGGCAGAGGCACAGGCGCTGCGGAGGGGGAGCACTTTCCTCTGCATCACTGCAGAGACTACAGTCCTACTTTAAAAAGTCTGCCGCCGTAGCGTGCTGCCCCGTGCCCTGTCCAGGCTGGCTCTTCACACCGATACATAACTGAGAGGAGGCAGGGATGTGCCAGCAGGCTCAGTATGGCCATGCCTCCTCCCAGTAATGCATCTGTGTGAAGAGTCCCTGCACGGTGGGGATAATCATTGGGGGAGTGCCAAAATGTATTTTTTTCCATGCCCCCTTCATTATCGGGAAAGGTGGGTGGGCAGGCAGAGTCGGGCAGCGCGCAAAGTGTAGCAGACTGACTGCTGTCTGACTACAATGCTGTGTGCTGTCCCTCTATGGATTTGGTAGTTGGGCGGCGCTACAGAAACATAACGTTTGATTTGGCTGCTTGCCCCGGCCCTACCTTCTCCAGTCCCTCTGCTTTGGCGGCGGGAATGAAACGGCAAATTGATGTTACGGTGCGTCTGTTTCTCCTGCGGCTCTGACTCTCAGAGGACCCACATGGACGCCGAGGCCAAAGATTCTTTAGAACTAGTTACTGTGCTCATGCCTCCCACTGGTAAGAAATACTCTGCAGTAGCTACACACAGGAGTTACTTTTAAGTGAGCTTTATGTGTATAAGCAGCACTGCTACTGTGGACATTATGTGTAAGGGGCAATACTACTGTAGGCTAATGTATAAGGGGCACTACTACTGTGGGCAGATGTGTAAGGGGCACTACTACTCTGGGTCTTATGTATAAGGTGCACTACTACTGTGGTCATTATGTGTAAGAGGCACTACTACTGTGGGTGTTATGTATAGGGTGCACTACTACTGTGGGTATTATGTGAAAGGGGCACTTCTACTGTGGACGTTATGTATAAGGTGCACTACTACTACAGTGGGCATTATGTGTAAGGGGCACCACTACTGTGGGTGTTATGTATAGGGTGCACTGCTACTGTGGGTATTTTGTGAAAGGGGCACTACTACTGTGGACGTTATGTATAAGGTGCACTACTACTACTGTGGGCATTATGTGTAAGGGGCACTATTATGTGGGGCAATGTGAATAAGATTGTTCTACTGTGAGACTTGGGGAATTGGGGGTACTATTGTGTGGCCACAACTCTTCCTTGTATGGGACGTACGACACAAATTTACAGTTTGCAGGGGGGACGGGGAACACCCTGGCTCCTCCTAATGGGCGGTGAGGTGGAGGGGGAGATGAGTTCCAGGACCAGTATAAGCCCTGACAATAATATGTTAGCAATTGTTGCTTACTGGTAAGGTAGAAAGATATGCAGGTCTGCTTCTCCCTTCCCGTCTGCACAGCAGTCCAGTAACTCCTTTGACGTCTCTGGCTGTTTGCTGTGGCTGTACTTTTATTGGCGGATACTTGCACAGCTCTGGGGCCCTGCAGCGTGGGATTACTGTATGCTACGCTGCAGCTCCCGACTGCTTACCACTCCAGGGAGGATAACCCAGAATGCATTTAAAAATATCTCCCCAGCCGTAGGGCAATAACGGGAGTTAGAAAAAACATACAGGTTTTTACTAGAGATGTGCACTTGAAATTTTTCGGGTTTTGTGTTTTGGTTTCGGTTCCGCGGCCGTGTTTTGGGTTCGACCGCGTTTTGGCAAAACCTCACCGAATTTTTTTTGTCGGATTCGGGTGTTTTTTTCAAAAAACACTAAAAAAACAGCTTAAATCATAGAATTTGGGGGTCATTTTGATCCCAAAGTATTATTAACCTCAAAAACCATAATTTCCACTCATTTTCAGTCTATTCTGAACACCTCACACCTCACAATATTATTTTTAGTCCTAAAATTTGCACCGAGGTCGCTGGATGACTAAGCTAAGCGACCCTAGTGGCCGACACAAACACCTGCCCATCTAGGAGTGGCACTGCAGTGTCACGCAGGATGGCCCTTACAAAAAACACTCCCCAAACAGCACATGACGCAAAGAAAAAAAAGAGGCGCAATGAGGTAGCTGTGTGAGTAAGCTAAGCGACCCTAGTGGCCGACACAAACACCTGGCCCATCTAGGAGAGGCACTGCAGTGTCACGCAGGATGGCCCTTCCAAAAAACACTCCCCAAACAGCACATGACGCAAAGAAAAAAAGAGGCGCAATGAGGTAGCTGTGTGAGTAAGCTAAGCGACCCTAGTGGCCGACACAAACACCTGGCCCATCTAGGAGTGTCACTGCAGTGTCACGCAGGATGGCCCTTCCAAAAAACACTCCCCAAACAGCACATGACGCAAAGAAAAAAAAGAGGCGCAATGAGGTAGCTGTGTGAGTAAGCTAAGCGACCCTAGTGGCCGACACAAACACCTGGCCCATCTAGGAGTGGCACTGCAGTGTCACGCAGGATGGCCCTTCCAAAAAACACTCCCCAAACAGCACATGACGCAAAGAAAAAAAGAGGCGCAATGAGGTAGCTGTGTGAGTAAGCTAAGCGACCCTAGTGGCCGACACAAACACCTGGCCCATCTAGGAGTGGCACTGCAGTGTCACGCAGGATGGCGCTTCCAAAAAACACTCCCCAAACAGCACATGACGCAAAGAAAAAAAAGAGGCGCAATGAGGTAGCTGTGTGAGTAAGCTAAGCGACCCTAGTGGCCGACACAAACACCTGGCCCATCTAGGAGTGGCACTGCAGTGTCACGCAGGATGGCCCTTCCAAAAAACACTCCCCAAACAGCACATGACGCAAAGAAAAAAAGAGGCGCAATGAGGTAGCTGTGCGAGTAAGCTAAGCGACCCTAGTGGCCGACACAAACACCTGGCCCATCTAGGAGTGGCACTGCAGTGTCACGCAGGATGGCCCTTCCAAAAAACACTCCCCAAACAGCACATGACGCAAAGAAAAAAAGAGGCGCAATGAGGTAGCTGTGTGAGTAAGCTAAGCGACCCTAGTGGCCGACACAAACACCTGGCCCATCTAGGAGTGGCACTGCAGTGTCACGCAGGATGGCCCTTCCAAAAAACACTCCCCAAACAGCACATGACGCAAAGAAAAAAAGAGGCGCAATGAGGTAGCTGTGTGAGTAAGCTAAGCGACCCTAGTGGCCGACACAAACACCTGGCCCATCTAGGAGTGGCACTGCAGTGTCACGCAGGATGGCCCTTCCAAAAAACACTCCCCAAACAGCACATGACGCAAAGAAAAAAAGAGGCGCAATGAGGTAGCTGTGTGAGTAAGCTAAGCGACCCTAGTGGCCGACACAAACACCTGGCCCATCTAGGAGTGTCACTGCAGTGTCACGCAGGATGGCCCTTCCAAAAAACACTCCCCAAACAGCACATGACGCAAAGAAAAATTAAAGAAAAAAAGAGGTGCAAGATGGAATTGTCCTAGGGCCTTCCCACCCACCCTTATGTTGTATAAACAAGACATGCACACTTTAACCAACCCATCATTTCAGTGACAGGGTCTGCCACACGACTGTGACTGAAATGACGGGTTGGTTTGGACCCCCACCGAAAAAGAAGCAATTAATCTCTCCTTGCACAAACTGGCTCTACAGAGGCAAGATGTCCACCTCATCATCACCCTCCGATATATCACCGTGTACATCCCGCTCCTCACAGATTATCAATTCGTCCCCACTGGAATCCACCATCTCAGCTCCCTGTGTACTTTGTGGAGGCAATTGCTGCTGGTCAATGTCTCCACGGAGGAATTGATTATAATTCATTTTAATGAACATCATCTTCTCCACATTTTCTGGAAGTAACCTCGTACGCCGATTGCTGACAAGGTGAGCGGCGGCACTAAACACTCTTTCGGAGTACACACTTGTGGGAGGGCAACTTAGGTAGAATAAAGCCAGTTTGTGCAAGGGCCTCCAAATTGCCTCTTTTTCCTGCCAGTATAAGTACGGACTGTCTGACGTGCCTACTTGGATGCGGTCACTCATATAATCCTCCACCATTCTTTCAATGGGGAGAGAATCATATGCAGTGCCAGTAGACGACATGGCCGTAATCGTTGGCAGGTCCTTCAGTCCGGACCAGATGTCAGCATCAGCAGTCGCTCCAGACTGCCCTGCATCACCGCCAGCGGGTGGGCTCGGAATTCTGAGCCTTTTCCTCGCACCCCCAGTTGCGGGAGAATGTGAAGGAGGAGATGTTGACAGGTCGCGTTCCGCTTGACTTGACAATTTTCTCACCAGCAGGTCTTTGAACCCCAGCAGACTTGTGTGTGCCGGAAAGAGAGATCCAAGGTAGGTTTTAAATCTAGGATCGAGCACGGTGGCCAAAATGTAGTGCTCTGATTTCAACAGATTGACCACCCGTGAATCTTTGTTAAGCGAATTAAGGGCTCCATCCACAAGTCCCACATGCCTAGCGGAATCGCTCTGTGTTAGCTCCTCCTTCAATGTCTCCAGCTTCTTCTGCAAAAGCCTGATGAGGGGAATGACCTGACTCAGGCGGGCAGTGTCTGAACTGACTTCACGTGTGGCAAGTTCAAAGGGCAGCAGAACCTTGCACAACGTTGAAATCATTCTCCACTGCGCTTGAGACAGGTGCATTCCACCTCCTATATCGTGCTCAATTGTTTAGGCTTGAATGGCCTTTTGCTGCTCCTCCAACCTCTGAAGCATATATAGGGTTGAATTCCACCTCGTTACCACTTCTTGCTTCAGATGATGGCAGGGCAGGTTCAGGCGTTTTTGGTGGTGCTCCAGTCTTCTGTACGTGGTGCCTGTACGCCGAAAGTGTCCCGCAATTCTTCTGGCCACCGACAGCATCTCTTGCACGCCCCTCTCGTTTTTAAAATAATTCTGCACCACCAAATTCAAGGTATGTGCAAAACATGGGACGTGCTGGAATTTGCCCATATTTAATGCACACACAATATTGCTGGCGTTGTCCGATGCCACAAATCCACAGGAGAGTCCAATTGGGGTAAGCCATTCCGCGATGATCTTCCTCAGTTGCCGTAAGAGGTTTTCAGCTGTGTGCGTATTCTGGAAACCGGTGATACAAAGCGTAGCCTGCCTAGGAAAGAGTTGGCGTTTGCGAGATGCTGCTACTGGTGCCGCCGCTGCTGTTCTTGCGGCGGGAGTCCATACATCTACCCAGTGGGCTGTCACAGTCATATAGTCCTGACCCTGCCCTGCTCCACTTGTCCACATGTCCGTGGTTAAGTGGACATTGGGTACAGCTGCATTTTTTAGGACACTGGTGACTCTTTTTCTGAGGTCTGTGTACATTTTCGGTATCGCCTGCCTAGAGAAATGGAACCTAGATGGTATTTGGTACCGGGGACACAGTACCTCCAACAAGTCTCTAGTTGGCTCTGCAGTAATGATGGATACCGGAACCACGTTTATCACCACCCAGGATGCCAAGGCCTCAGTTATCCGCTTTGCAGCAGGATGACTGCTGTGATATTTCATCTTCCTCGCAAAGGACTGTTGGACAGTCAATTGCTTGGTGGAAGTAGTAAAAGTGGTCTTACGACTTCCCCTCTGGGATGACCATCGACTCCCAGCAGCAACAACAGCAGCGCCAGCAGCAGTAGGCGTTACACGCAAGGATGCATCGGAGGAATCCCAGGCAGGAGAGGACTCGTCAGAATTGCCAGTGACATGGCCTGCAGGACTATTGGCATTCCTGGGGAAGGAGGAAATTGACACTGAGGGAGTTGGTGGGGTGGTTTGCGTGAGCTTGGTTTCAAGAGGAAGGGATTTACTGGTCAGTGGACTGCTTCCGCTGTCGCCCAAAGTTTTTGAACTTGTCACTGACTTATTATGAATGCGCTGCAGGTGACGTATAAGGGAGGATGTTCCGAGGTGGTTAACGTCCTTACCCCTACTTATTACAGCTTGACAAAGGCAACACACGGCTTGACAAATGTTGTCCGCATTTCTGTTGAAATACTTCCACACCGAAGAGCTGATTTTTTTGGTATTTTCACCAGGCATGTCAATGGCCATATTCCTCCCACGGACAACAGGTGTCTCCCCGGGTGCCTGACTTAAACAAACCACCTCACCATCAGAATCCTCCTTGTCAATTTCCTCCCCAGCGCCAGCAACACCCATATCCTCCTCATCCTGGTGTACTTCAACACTGACATCTTCAATCTGACTATCAGGAACTGGACTGCGGGTGCTCCTTCCAGCACTTGCAGGGGGCGTGCAAATGGTGGAAGGCGCATGCTCTTCACGTCAGTGTCCAATTGTGTCAGTGTTGGGAAGGTCAGGCATCGCAACCGACACAATTGGACTCTCCTTGTGGATTTGGGATTTCGAAGAACGCACAGTTCTTTGCTGTGCTTTTGCCAGCTTGAGTCTTTTCATTTTTCTAGCGAGAGGCTGAGTGCTTCCATCCTCATGTGAAGCTGAACCACTAGCCATGAATATAGGCCAGGGCCTCAGCCGTTCCTTGCCACTCCGTGTGGTAAATGGCATATTGGCAAGTTTACGCTTCTCCTCCGACAATTTTATTTTAGATTTTTGAGTCCTTTTTTTACTGATATTTGGTGTTTTGGATTTTACATGCTCTGTACTATGACATTGGGCATCGGCCTTGGCAGACGACGTTGATGGCATTTCATCGTCTCGGCCATGACTAGTGGCAGCAGCTTCAGCACGAGGTGGAAGTCGATCTTGATCTTTCCCTATTTTTGGAACCTCAACATTTTTGTTCTCCATATTTTAATAGGCACAACTAAAAGGCACCTCAGGTAAACAATGGAGATGGATGGATACTAGTATACTTATGGATGACGAGCGACTGCCGACACAGAGGTAGCTACAGCCGTGGACTACCGTACTGTGTCTGCTGCTAATATAGACTGGATGATAATGAGATAAAATTAAAATATATATATATATATCACACTAGTACTGCAGCCGGACAGGTATATATTATGTAATGACGGACCTGCTGGACACTGTCTGTCAGACTCAGCACTGCAGACTCCTAAAGTAAGCTACTAGTATCAAGAAGATAGAAAGAAAAAAAAACCACGGGTAGGTGGTATACGATTATGGATGGACGAGCGACTGCCGACACAGAGGTAGCTACAGCCGTGGACTACCGTACTGTGTCTGCTGCTAATATAGACTGGATGATAATGAGATAAAATTAAAATATATATATATATATCACACTAGTACTGCAGCCGGACAGGTATATATTATGTAATGACGGACCTGCTGGACACTGTCTGCAGAATGCGTTTATAAAAACACCACACGACGAGTGTTTAACTTTTTCAGGCAGACAATCACAATATACTGGTGGTCAGCAGACAATCACAATACTGGTGGTCAGTGGTCACTGGTCAGTCACACTGGCAGTGGCACTCTGGCAGCAAAAGTGTGCACTGTACTTAAAATATGTACTCCTGCTATAACTGCTCCCCAGTCTCCCCCACAATTAAGCTGTGTGAGCAGTGAGCACTCAGCACAGTCAGATAATGATATACAGTATTACATATGATGCAGCACACTGGGCTGAGCACAGATATGGTATGTGACTGTGTCACACTGTGTATCGTTTTTTTTTTCAGGCAGAGAACGGATTAATTAAACTGGTGGTCACTGGTCACACTATCAGCAGCAAGTAGTACTCCTCCTAATAATATGCTCCCCAAAATTTGTGTCTCTCTCTAGTACTCTAGTCTAAACGGAGAGGACGCCAGCCACGTCCTCTCCCTATCAATCTCAATGTACATGTGAAAATGGCGGCGACGCGCGGCTCCTTATATAGAATCCGAGTCTCGCGATAGAATACGAGCCTCGCGAGAATCCGACAGCGGGATGATGACGTTCGGGCGCGCTCCGGTTAACCGAGCAAGGCGGGAAGATCCGAGTCGCTCGGCCCCGTGTAAAAAAACCTGAAGTTCGGGCGGGTTCGGATTCCGAGGAACCGAACCCGCTCATCTCTAGTTTTTACAGGTTAATCCCTGATCACCTGCTGGAAGGAATTTTTATAAGAACATTTATTCTTTTACCAGTTGATTCATTATTATTGTATTTGTGCTTTTAACATTTACTAAGCAGTACTTGTGTGTTCATTACTTGTGAATTTTTATATAATAAACATTTTTTCTTTTTATATGAGAAAGAGGATGTTATCTGATCATTCAAAAATATGTTTTAAATCAAAATCTAAAGCAACTGTGGAATAAGTGCCAGGTCTCCTTGGCATATACTTAAAATCCCCTTTTAATTCCATTCGAATGAGGGGGGTCATTCCGAATTGATCGCTAGCTGCCGTTGTTCGCTGCGTAGCAAGCAGTAAAAAAAAGGTCTAATCTGTGCATGCGTATGCACCGCAATGCGCACGCGCGATGTACGGGCCCAAAGAGCATCGTGGTTTTGCACTGGTTCTAGCGAAGCTTTCAGTCGCACAGCCGATCGCAAGGAGATTGACAGGAAGAGGGTATCAGCTGACCGTTTTCTGGGAGTGTTTGGAAAAACGCAGGCGTGGCCGGCCGGGTATCTGACGTCATTACCGTGTCACTCATCGCAGCAATCATCGCACAGGATAAGTAACTACAAGGCTGGTCTTGTTTTGCACAAAATGTGTTTGCAGGCGCTCTGCTGCACAGGCGTTCGCACTCCTGCAAAACGAAAATACACTCCCCTCGTGGGCGGCAACTATGCGTTTGCACAGCTGCTAAAAACTGCCAGCGAGCGATCAACTCGGAATGAACCCCGACATACTCGCCAAAGCAACGCCTGGTACTACAGCTAGTATATATACAAATAAATAATTTATTTTAACTTATTATTTGCAAACAATAAATTCTGTTGTTTACCTGATGGCATTTTGGAAATTGCGCTACTGGCTGCCGCAAGCAATCTGCCTGGACTTTGGTCTGTAATGGGGGGTAATTCAGAGTTGATCGCAGCAGCAAATGTGTTAGCAGTTGGGCAAAACCACGTGCACTGCAGGGGAGGCAGATATAACATGTGCAGAGAGAGTTAGATGTTGGGTGGGTTATATTGTTTCTGTGCAGGGTAAATACTGGCTGCTTTATTTTTACACTGCAATTTAGATTTCAGTTTGAACACACCACACCCAAATCTAACTCTCTCTGCACATGTTATATCTGCTGCCCCCCCCCCCCCCCCCCCCTGCAGTGCTCATGGTTTTGCCCAACTGCTAACAAATTTGATGCTGCGATCAACTCGGAATTAGGCCCATTGATCGCTCGCTAGCTACTTTTAGCAGCCGTGCAAACGCACAGTCATCGCCCACAGGGGAGTGTATTTTTGCTTTGCAGGAGTGTGAACGCCTGTGCAGCTGCGCAGCAGCAAACACATTTTGTGCAGAACAAGACCAGCCCTGTAGTTACTTATCCTGTGTGATGACTGCTGCGATGAGTGACACGGTAATGACGTCAGATACCCGCCCAGCAAACGCCCGGCCACACCTGCGTTTTTCCAAACACTCCCAGAAAACGGTCAGTTGACACCCAGAAACTTTTTGTCAGTCTCCTTGCGTCCGGCTGTGCGTCTGAAAGCGTCGCTAGAACCTGTGCAAAACCACAATGCTCTTTGTACCTGTACATTATACGTGCGCATTGCGGTGCATACGCAGTTTTGCCATTTTTTTTAAATGATCACTATGCAGCGAACAACGGCAGCTAGTGATCAACTCGGAATGAGGGCCATTATCTGTAATGAATCAATGTGCACCCATAAAAAAAAAAAACATTTATTGAAAATGGCTTGTTATTAAAATCAAATTGGTTACAGCTCCACATTAAATACAAACCTTAGTATACAGCAAACTTCACCTGTACTCACTATGTATTTGTATGTATATAAACCAGTAGAAACAGGTGTAATTCAATACACCGTTTCCCCCGATTCCAAGGTGGCATTAATATCCCAATTTAAAGTTCCTAATATAACTTTCTTAAAAATATTGCTTGCTCCCAGCCATTTATGAGGTTATAATGTGATAAACGTGTTCATGCATCACTGAATTAAAAGGGGGACTTTGTACTCGTGTAGATAGCCATACTACACCTCCTCACCTCTATGGGGGCAACCCAAGGGTTTTGTGTGCCGGCGGCCACTCGATGGCACCCGACGGAGCAATTCATGTGTTGCTCCGTTTTGGAGCGCACAGCTCTGGTGATGACATCACTGTTATATTGTTCCGTAATTTTGATGGGCTGGTAACTAGTTTGTATATAAAGATGAAAGCAGGGAGATCTCATATTAATCAACATCATACTGCTCACTATCCTGAAGTTCTTGATTAAACACAGGATATTATACACTGTACATGAGCACTGGTTTCAGCCACAATTTAAAACAAGGATTGGTGCAGCAATACAAAGCACCCCTTACATTTAATTGGTTTTGACAACTTTGTATAGTGACCGAGACCAAGACATGCAAGAACTTAGATGTTCATACTCTACAAACTGGTGAATAGATCTATATTCAAGTTAAAACATTTTATCCTATTTTTGCTTATATATTATAACGTGCAAAGATATAAATGAAACTTGTTGCCCTGCAGATTGAGTATATGGGATTTTGGGGTGTATCTAGTTGATAAGTAACATTTTGTTTTATATCTTGGAATTTTTAATAAATCTGAGTAAATTGATATCCTCTAAAAATATAAGAGGGGTGGGGGGCAGTAATTGTGGCAGTTGGTTTCTTTAATCTCTTATGTATAGGGTCAAGTACAGTAGTTTTCTGTCAATTGCAGGTTTTGCTCCTAATACTTGCGAGATTGAGCAGCTATAATCTAATTGGTTATTATTGCACCACGCAATTAATGGTAGCATGGGTGGTGTAACGTTTAGTGTTATTGCCTCATCTCATTGAGGTCTTGGGTTCGATTCCCACCATGGCCCTTTAGGAGTTTGTTTATTCTTCCCGTATTTGCGTGGGTTTCCTCACACTCTAAAAACATACTGGTAGGTTAACTGGCTCCTGACAAAATTAACCCTAGTGTGTAAGTGTGTGCTTGTACATGGGCAGACTTGATGGGCCAATGGGTGCTTGGTAGTAAATGCGGATATGTGTTTGTTTTCGAATTGGCAGCCTCCATCTTCTTGTAAAGGCAGCCGTAATCTACATATATCACCACCCCTATCCTTGGTGCAAGGGATCAGATAAAGTGCCACCCAATCCATTCCTAACTGCTATGATACAGGCTGTGTTTGAAAAATTACTTGGTACATCTCCTCCTTAATCTCCTGGAGCTGCATGCGCCAGGGTCCAACGTAAATGCAGCTGCCAAAAATCCCTAGATCTGCCTGCGGAATGGATTTGCGTACCACTGGGATGCACTTCTAGGAAGCCAGGCTGCGCCGGCTTTTCCATGGCATCACTTTGTCCTCAAAGGTTTTAATCTCAGCTGTAATGTTGATTAGTAAACTTGTAGATTCTTCATTCACTAAATGAAGAGAGCATTTAATAAGCAACGTACTGCAATTAGAGTTCATTGTCCCAATAGTTGGACTATTATGAATGCAGAGCCCACTTATGCTCCTTAGGAACATTCCAATTAGCGTCACCCAAATTATTTCATTTAATCTTTTTAATCAACATCCCGATGAGAAAATGGAACTTTTCCATACAATTACTGATAACTTCATGCAAAGTGAAACCTTTGCATAATAACAAAATCACTCTCTCTCTGCATGACACATTATATATATGAAATGCTGCAAAAGAAAACCACATGTGTATATGGTAAAAGCCTGGGGGTAATTCAGATCTGATCGCAGCAGCAAATTTGTTAGCTACTGGGCAAAACCATGTGTACTGCAGGTGGGGTAGATATAACGTGCAGAGAGAGTTGGATTTGGGTGGGTTATATTGTTTCTGTGCAGGGTAAATAATTGCTGCTTTATTTTTACACTGCAATTTAGATTTAAGTTTGAACACACCCCACCCAAATCTAACACTCTCGGCGTATGATATATCTGCCCCCCATGCAGTGCACATAGTTTTGCCCATTAGCTAACAAATGTGCTGCTGTGATCAGATCTGAATTAGGCCCCTGATCCCCAATAAGATGTATACTGAAAGCGCCAATGAAGGGATAACTGTAGGGTTTAAAGACAGTGAAAAAAGAAATCTGCAAGTCCACCGTGACTCGGAATACTGGCCATAACAAAAACGGTTCTATGCTACAAAGAGATGCATTCTTATGTTCCATGGTGAAGTTTATTTGATCATGTTATGAAATAAATGTATTTATTTTGTAACTGTTTTCCAGTGCTAGTTAAACAGTGGGATCCGGTCTGAAGATCGACAGTGCCTAGGTCGACAATGTTTAGGTCGACAGTCACTAAGTCAACATGTTTTCAAGGTCGACAGGGTTTGTAGGTTGACATGTTCTAGGTTGACAAGTCAAAAGGTCGACATGAGTTTTTCACATTTGTTTATTTTTTTTAACTTTTTCATACTTGATCCACGCGGACTATGATTGGGAATGGTAACCTGTGCCGAGCGAAGCGAGCCATACGAGTGGACACGATGCACTAATTGGGCTTCCCAGTCACTATGGAGAAAACGACACCAAAAAAACATGAAAAACTCATGTCGACCTTTTGACCTAGAACATGTAGACCTAGAAACCCTGTCGACATTCAAATGCTGTCGACCTAGTGACTGTCAACCTATAGTGGTCGACCTAAACATTGTCGACCTAAACACGGTCGATCTAATGATCCACACCCTTATACAGTATATCACTATAACTAATTACTCCAGTGATCCCAGCTGTCTTGGTGGTACAGTATGCTACACTTAATACTAAACAAATTACATAGTTGTGGTGGGCGAGAAAACTCAGACCGGATCCTGTTGGAGCTGCCTCACCTCTCACAAAGGAAAATATAAAGTAAAAACAGTGATCCCACTCTGTGATTGGCTGAGAGGTGCACAAGGCTGAGAAGGCTGGCTGTGCACCTAATAACTATCTGAGCTCCCCGGAGAGTGATTAATTTTGTCACATGCTGTACGGCAGTGCTGCGATCTTTACAGAAGGTATTTTCTTATTCCTCCTTCCGGATTACAAGATTCCCACTGGATTATTGGGAACCAGGAAAGAAAGGAAATGTAAAAGTAAATACTTATTGTGGTTCCAACTTCAACTAATAAATATGGGGACAATAATTTATTATTTTCAAAGGGTTGGGTCTGATTGGTCGAGAGGGACCATGTCGCTATTCATCATGTCCACATGGAAGATGAACTGTTGACAAACCATCCCTGGTGGTCTAGATATGTCTTAATTTATCCAGGCAGCTGCCACTGCTCCAACGTCTTCAGCTGGGTCCCGGCAGTCACATGAAAATGAGATCCAGGGGCAACGTTTACTCAGCAGCATTCAGGTGAGTACTAAATCCCCTATCCCTAACCCTCACACCCTCAGACCCCCCTTCTCTGTACCCAGTGCCTTTCCCTAACCTTCCCCCTGCCCCCTCATAGTCTAACCCTAACCATACCAGGGTGTCTAACCTTAGCTGTCGGCATCTTCAGCATTTCAACACTTCACATGAAGAGATTGCGGACATGTGCACATTCTAAGAAGGTCGATATTCTCATGCAGACATTTCAACCTTTTGATTGGATACCTTTTAAACAGGGGAAACTCGTTAGCGGAGGTAATCTTTGGTATTTTATAATGGTCCATCATTTGTTTTTCTATACTGAAAGCAACATGGCCAGTCAAGTTGTGCATAGAACATCTCACTTGACTTGATTCATCTAGTTCTACAAATGTTAAAAAAAAGGTGGTACTGGGTAGAGTTGGTGGGGTGGCGATGGCGGTTGGAGTACTGCTAGTCTGTACTATGCGCTAGTAAAGGCAAATATAGTGGGGGTGGGGCCAGAATATGGTGCCACACCTCTGTACTTGCAACCTGGATGCATGCCCCGCTGGACTATCCTGGAGTACTATGCCCAAAGTTGGCAAGTAATGTTTTACCATTCAGATTGTTCTTAACTGCATGTATGCAAACACCATGCACCAGTGGGGTCATCCCGAGTTGATCACTCGCTAGCCAATTTTAGCAGCCATGCAAACGCTATGCCGCCGCCCACTGGGGAGTGTATTTTAGCTTAGCAGAAGTGTGAACGCCTGTGCAGCCGAGCTCTGCAAAAACAGTTTGTGCAGTTTCAGAGTAGCTCTGAACCTACTCAGCGCTTGCGATCACTTCAGCCTATTCGTGTCCGGATTTGACGTCACACACACGCCCAGCCACGCCTGCGTTCTTTCAGACACGCCTGCATTTTTACAAACACTCCTTGAAAATGGTCTGTTGACACCCAGAAACGCCCCCTTCCTGTCAATCTTCTTGCGGCCGCCAGTGCGAAGGAAAACTTCGCTAGAATCTGAGCACAACCACAATGGGCTTTGTACCCATACGTCGCGCGTGCGCATTGCGGGGCATGCGCATAAATGACGTTTTTTCACCCGCTCGCTGCGAACAACGGCAGCTAGCAATCAACTTGGAATGACCCCCTAGATGCAGTTCCAGTTTTTACCCTCCAAACCACAGTATGATAAATTATTTTTGATCAGAAAGCTAATTTGGATTTGTGGTGGTTTCGAAAAGCACAAAAAGCTATATAAAGGGCACTGTATGTTATATATAGAAAATGGTTGTGCTGTATATACTATATGCTATTAATAATAATAATAATAATAATAATAATAATAATAATAATAATAATAATAATACAGAAATGATAGATAATTGTAACGTAAAACTGCTGAAATTCTCCATATGCTTTTAAGGTTCCATCCAGAGCCGGCCCTAACCAATATGATGCCCTAGGCAAGATTTTGGCTGGTGCCCCCTAGCAACACCGCTGGTTCCGCCTCTGACCTTGCACCTCTTTCCCAGCACCAACACCCCTTACCCATAGCAGACCTTATTTTGGTGTTTGTAGCCCCTATATTTTAAATAGAAACAGTTCGCACAAAAGGGGTGTGTTTTTGCTGGCAAGGGGCATGGCCACACAATAGTAACCTCAATTCCAATTACGCCACACAGTACTGCAACTTTATTCACATTTGATCATGCGATAGTGTCCATAATTCATATTACATCCTACAGTAGTATTACTTTACCTTATAAACATTACTCCTTACAGTAGAGCCTCTTATTCACATTACATCACACTGAATTGCTCCTTATTCACATTACACCACACCCTATTGCTCTTTATTCATATTATACGACACAGTAGTGCCCTTTCTATACGCAACGCCACATAGTAGAGCACCTTATACACATAATGCCACACATTAGTAATGCATTTATACACACAATTCCACACAGTAATGCCCCTTACACATTATTAATGTCCTTATAAACATAATGCGCCTTACACATTATGACAACCTTTATTAATGCCCTTTTACACATAATGTCCCTTACATATATACCGCACATTATTAATGCCATTATACACATAATGACACACATAGTGCCCACTACACATTTGTTGCACATTATTAGTGCCCCTATACACATAATGACACACATACAGTAGTACCCTGTTACACATATGCTGCACATCATTAATGCCCTTATACACATAATGACACACATAGTGCCCCTTACACATATGTTGCACATTATTAATGCATTTTTACATGACACACAAAATGCTCCTTACACATATTCCGAACACTACTGCACAACCAACCCACTCACATGCACACAGCACTCACACTGCCACTAACACTGTGACCTCTGCCTTTGCTTGGATACAGATGTGTCCTCATAAATCTTGCCTCAATGCTAACGTCGGGCACTTTTTTTTAATGAAAATGCATCTTATTTGCATTTTCATTTAAAAAAGCACAAGCAGATTTTGCTGATTAAAATGATATGCAGCATGCCTATATATTGTGTGAGACTGTGGCTGTATCTGCATAAGAAATGCTACACACAGAATATAGGCATGCCGCATATCATTTTAATCAGCAGAAGCTGCTGATGCCCCTAGGCATATCATATGCCCTAGGCAATTGCCTAGTTTGCCTATGCCTATGGCCGGCTCTGGTTCCATCCATTGCTTCAACCAAGGTAATTACTTTCAGCTCTCTTTTATCTTAAACACATGCTTTCTATAACACTGTAGATGTACAGTCTGCAGCATATACTATAAGGACATGCCCACATTACTTCTAGATGTATGTACATATATGTGTAGGCACTGGCAGTACTGTCTTCACAATGCAGACTCAGTGTCGGACTGGGGTATGAAGGGCCCACCGGGGGAATGCAGTGGTAGGGGCCCATGTTTAGAGGCTTAGCTAACCATTGGCGAGTGCATAATATACAGTATAGTAAATACTGCTAGTGTATGCATGATAATGTACCAGATTGATAACAGCAATGCACTGTAGGAATTATACCATAGTCCTGTGCAGGATAATGTAACATATGTATAATATATAGTTCAAATGCATAATCTGGAACCTGATCCCTAACGAAGGGGTGGGCCCATCAGCAGTGGGGCCCATCTGTGTTTTCCCCTGTTCCCCTGTGGGCCAGTCCAACCCTGGACTTAGATATGAAAGCAGATGTAGATTAAATTACTCTACTGAGATTACGTTACATTATGTTTTTGTGAGTGCCTAACTTTAAATAGCATGTTGACTTTTAAACACATTGCTTCTTTTCAATTTATTCTCCTGTATTTGTTAATTGTATAGAATCTCTAGGCTTTAGGGCCTAATTCTGACCCAATCGCTGTTGTGCGAAATCGCAAGCTGGACGATTATCAAACGACTCCACATATGCGTATGGCTTGTAATGCACGGCCACGAGGCCAAACTGCGAAAAATCCTGCGCCTTTTTTGAGCGCCGGGCTTACGCAGGTTGATTGACAGGAAGTGGGTGTTTGGGGGTGGTAACTGGCCGTTTTCTTGGAGTGTCAGGAAAAATGCAGGCGTTCCCAAGCGTTTTCAGGGAGGGTGTATGACGTCAGCTCCGGCACCGATCAGCCTGTTTTTTTTCGCACTGTAGGAGTAAATCCTGGGCTGCGCACAGACTACACAAACTGGAAACATCATTCGATGGTGAGCAAGTTGCGAACGGATTTGCGGCTGACGGGCGTTTGCAAAGCTTTTCGCATGGCGTACGCAGACTTGCATGGGGCGGAATTTCACCATGTCTGGGCAGCGACTATCCGATAGCAAACCTCTGCAAATTCACAGAGGAGCGATCAGGTCTGAAACTGAATTAGGCACTTAGTTTGGTAGACTTACAGTACAATAGCCACCTGTAGAGTTCCAATGTCTGTAGAGGTTGTAGTGGAAAATAACACTTTCTATGTAGTCTCTCTCAGGATTCCGATCAGCCATTCCATTAGACGTTGGCTGAAAGCCTCAAGAGTTTAAGGGATCTATTTACTAAGCCTTGGATGGAGATAAATGGCCGGAGATAAAGTACCAGCCAATCAGCTCCTAACTGCAATGTTACAGGCTGGGTTTGAAAAATGACAGTTAGGAGCTGATTGGCTGGTACTTTATCTCCGTTCACTTTATCTCCACCTGAGGCTTAGTAAATGGACCCATTAGTCAGCAATTTAGTACCACAGCATATGTAAAATGTCATGAATTTCAATGATCGGATATCCTCAACAACATTTTTGATGATGAGGTTCATGACATCAGAGGTGGACAAAAGGCACAATGTAAGGTCTACATAGTTAACATGGGTTTCCCAGAGCAACCTCAGTAAGTGGAGTCAATCATCGTCCTTTTTAAACCAAGTCACATTACCATATTTGCATAAAATATACATGACACTGTATTGTGCACATTAACATATTACCTGGGTATTCCAACCAAGAGAGGAGAACATGTCAGTATTCTTCTTAATCAAAGACATAATATACAGGAGATCATTGAGGACTGGGGATGATACTGTAGATGTAAAACCAGTAAGTGCTTTACTTCCATGGAAAATAATTACACCAAGTAAATGATTATCCCAGGAGTTGTAAAATTGCTCTCTGTTGTCACTGACCCCAAAGCTGACATTCCAACAACAATGTGAATCTTGTGTAGAAGAGTCTTGAAGCTATGCCAAATGGATTAGAACAGAGGTTCTCAAACGAGGTCCTCAAGGCACTCCAATGGTCCAGCTTTTAAGTTAATCCATGCTTGGCCACAGTTGACTTAATTAGTATATCAGCCAATTTGATTCAACCATCTGTGCTGAGCCATGGATATACCTAAAACCTGGACCATTAGGGTGCCTTGAGGACCTCGGAGAACCTCTGGATTAGAATGTTGTGGAACGGTTTATATGCAGACTACAACATCTTGTAACAGATAAATGCAACCTTACAGGATTTATGAATTTGGATTGGTTTGAAGACTTTACTTATGGAAAGTACACTAGTGGCTACTTGGTGGAGGACCAGTCAGCTGGATAAGAGAAGGCAACTTTCTGTAATGCTTTCTTCAACAGAGGCAGAATATGTTGTAGCAACTCATGCAAGTCAAGCGGTGATATGGCTGCGGCAGCTGTTAAGCAACATGGGCAAGCATTAACTGAGAAATCTTTAAAGTCAACCAAGGAGGTCTTACACTGGCACGTGCACCAACAGAAAATATCAAGAACAAGGTCTCCTTGACTTACAATAGTGTACAACAAAGAGCAAAGATGAACACAGACTGTATCTGGACAAACACATCACAGCATCTAATGAAAATGGGTCCAATGGATTGAGACTCAGCTGTTGATAGAACAGCAGTTCTAGAATAATGTTCCCAGCCACTCATCTGCAGACATACGAAGCCATGGTCAGACAGACCCTTCAGAGAAATGATGTGTGTGACATCAATGAGAGTGGGATATGAAGTCATTGGGATGTGGCCAGATCTGGATGGGGCCCCTGGCAACTCATTTCAAGGGGCCACACCAATAAAATTGACCAAATTCTCTCGCTCATCTCCCCTAGCCCACAGTCTCTATGTGGTCAACTTACCACATGCCATCTTCATCTCATGTTCCTCTCTGTCTCTGGACTGCTCCTCCAGTCTCCACAGACCGGCTGACTAGGCTGAATAAGGGCAGTTAAGATCTGGAATTCTTTGCCAAAGGTAGTAGTGGCAGACTCAGTCATTAAATTTAAAAATGGGTTGGATAAATTTCTTACTGATTAAAGATATCCAAGGATATAGCAATTAAAAAGATTGTATTGCGTTACTACGAGTATATCTATGGTTATATACACAAACGTATAGGGTTTAAAATGGAGGTTGAACTCAATGGACAGCTTGTCTTTTTTTAACCTCACTAATACACCCTTTCAGACCGCGTATGGCTGTTTTCACCTGGGAGCCTGACATGGGAGCTCCCAGTGTGCAACCCGCCTCAGGCACCCCGCACCCTCTGCACTCAACTCTGCATATTGGCAATTTGGTGACGTCGCCCGTGATGCGGCGGCACTTGAAGATCACATGATCTCCAAGCGCTGCCCTTACACAGAGAGCGAACGGGAAATGGGTTGCATCGACCCGGGTCCCGTTCACACCGCACAGCGAGCCGGGTTGTACACTAGTTTAACACTGCTTGCAACCAGAGTTGAAATACCGACCCAGTACTTCAACCCTTGCACCTTTCAGACCGCCCCTGAACACTGGTTATGCCAACAAGGCTCAGGAACAGGTAGTGTAGGTAAGAGGGAACTCATGTGTGCTCTGGCTGTAGCATAGCTTTGGGGCGATACTAAGTGGGTGGAGAGGGGGAGGGGGGGCTCGGTTACTGCTCTAGCCACCCTACCTATGGTTGCAGATATAACAGAACAGACAGAGGGGGTCATTCCGAGTTGATCGCTCGCTAGCAACTTTTTGCTGTGCTGCGATCAGATTGTCGCCGCCCATGGGGGAGTGTATTTTCGCTTTGCAAGTGTGCGAACGCTTTGCAGCCGACGGCACAAAAACGTTTTTTGCAGTTTCTGAGTAGCTCTGGACTTATTCAGCCGCTGCGATCACTTCAGTCTTTTTGGTCCCGGAATTAATGTCAGACACCCACCCTGCAAACGCTTGGACACACCTGCGTTTTTCCAAACACTCCCAGAAAACGGTCAGTTGATACCCATAAACGCCCTCTTCCTGTCAATCACCTTGCGATCGGCTGTGCTGGGCAATGGATTCTTCGTGAAATCCATTGCCCAGTACCGATCCTCTATGTACCCGTACGATGCACCTGCGCATTGCGGTGCATACCCCTGTGCAGTTTTGCTGAGATTTAACCTGATCGCAGCACTGCAAAAAGTTGCTAGCTAGTGATCAACTCGGAATGACCCCCAGAGGGGACTATTCATGAAGCATTGAAAAGTGTGGAGAAGTGAGCCAGTGAAGAAGTTGCCCATGGCAACCAATCAGCATTGAAGTAACATTTAGAATTTGCATACTATACAATTGTACGGAGCAGCTGATTGGTTGCCACGGGCAACTTCTCCACAGGCTCACTTCTCCACTCTTTTCACTGCTTCATGAAAAGACCCCAAATGGAGAAAATAAAACAATTTCTAGCACATTTCTTTCTGGTGGGCATGGTTAAGAAAAAAAAGAAAAAGAAAAATCCTTGAGGTTGGCATCCCTTTATAATACAATCCTGTTACATCTTTCTGACAATTTTATGGGACTCTAGAGGTCTGAAGTAAAAAAGGACCCCTTTCTGATATACAGTGTCTGCTGTGCTGTTATTTGGAGGTCTTAAGATAGAATTCACCCTTTGCTTAGAGTAGTTGCTGAGTGTAGAGTATTTTGTATGTTTGGCAGCTTTTATCTTAGTCCTGGAGAGCTGTACTGATTTTTGCACCGCTTGTGCTTTCTTGCTCTTGTTTTATAGCAGAGACAGAATACAGATCATGCACAATATTACCCGGGTTACCCAGCCTGAGATTGGGGTCTCTAATTTTTCCTAAATGAAGTCTATCTGGGTAATTTATTGTGCTGCACAGTTATTTTGCAGAAATTTATGTACATATACGTGATTTCCGTCCCATGCAAAAATCATACTTGCCTACTCTCCCGGAAGCTGCGGGAGGCTCCCGTTTTTTGGGGTAGCCGCCCGCACCCCCGGAAGAGTATGCAGGTCTCTCGCATCCTGCTCGCACCCTAGTGATGCGGGCAGGATGGAGACATACTCTCCCGTATTCGCGGGTCCGTGGGGAGGGATTCAGATGATGCGAATCGCCCTCTTCCCATGGACCCGTGAATCGCTGCATTTTCCCGATGTGGGGGCGGGGTTTGATGATGTCACAGCCCACCCCCCAAAGTCTCCTGCATCGGCTCCTCTCCGGGCTTCTCCCGGAGAGAAGAATTAGAGAGTAGGTAAGTATGGCAAAAATATTGTCAGCCTTGCAGGAAACATCCTGTAAACAGGAAACCCATTGAGACTTAATTTTCATTAAATATACTTAGGGGAGAGCCTCTGTGTAAGCCACTGCTGTCCCGGGAAGACATGGGTCCAGTGGAATATCTATAATGGATGGATGGTGTTTGGAGCACATGGGGCCCAATCCATGTTTGCATTTTCCAAATTTTCCTGCCGGCTGTCTACCAGTGCCGTAAGTAGTCATATTAGAGCTGTGTTCAAGAAACAGCGTCGGCGTCCCAACACCCCTAATCCCCCCCACATACACAAAACCGGACCAGTGCACGCCAAAAATATAGGGGCATGGCCACAAAATAATACCAATTCATATTACGGCAGACAGAGTCCCCCTTTTTACACATTACGGCAGGCAGCCTGTTTATACATTATGGCAAGCAGAGTCCCCCTTCTTACACATTATGGCAGGCAGAGTCCTCCTTTTTACACATTAGGGAGAGGGAGAGAGAGAGAGAGAGAGAGAGAGAGAGAGAGAGAGAGAGAGAGAGAGAGAGGGAGAGGGAGAAGGAGAATGAATTATACTTACATGTGACCAACCAGCAGGCCTCTCCTTCCCACCCTACACTGTGCTCGTTGCAGCGCAGGGCATTGTGGGTGGACCGGGAGAGACGTCATCTCTCCCAGCACACGGGGGAAGGGGTGGGAGTGGAGGCGGAACTGCAGTGCCGCCCGGCTACCTATGTGAAAAGAGGTAACCGGGCAATGCAGCTGAGGCTGAGCGGTGACAGCGGGGGGACGCGGGCCAGACCACACAGTGCAGCGGTGGGGGGGCCAGACGGGTGTTGCCGGTGGTCCTGCGCCCATAGCGCATCTGTGCTGTGTGTCAGGCACCTCTGGCACACACCTAGGTAAAGCCCTGCTGTCCACACCACTATGACAGTGAGATCTTTGGAAACATGGCACTATGGACCATAGACTGTGATTGCACACAGCTATGATCTGCCAAGAAGATAACACATAATGAAGCATGAAGTGAGAGGGGAAGATTAGTCTTCACAGCAGTGCAATGTCTTCCAAAATAAAGCTCACATATACCATATCGTCATGGCAAATATCTATGTATTGGCTCAATACTGTTAATGTTGTTATCCGGATGAAAAATAGACCGTAAATACATAAACAGTCAATAGATTGACACAAGACAGCTGATCAGGGTCAACAATTAAATTGTCGACATGGACATAGGTCGACAGACTCAAAAGCTGGACAGTCAAAAGGTCGACACATGGTTTTTCATGATTTTTATGTATAGGGTTAGGGTGAATGTTAGGGTCAGTCACTTGAGAGTGGGTTCGGGGTATTTTGCCGGAAGGGATGGTTAGGGTTGACATTTGGGGGAGGGTTAGGGTTATGCTGCAGAAGGGATGGTTAGGTCTGACACTTGGTGGAGGGTTAGGGTTATGCTGCAGAAGGGATGGTTAGGGCTGACACTTGGGGGAGGGTTAGGGTTATGCTGCAGAAGGGATGGTTAGGGCTGACACTTGGGGGAGGGTTAGGGTTATGCTGCAGAAGGGATGGTTAGGGCTGACACTTGGTGGAGGGTTAGGGTTATGCTGCAGAAGGGATGGTTAGGTCTGACACTTGGTGGAGGGTTAGGGTTATGCTGCAGAAGGGATGGTTAGGGCTGACACTTGGTGGAGGGTTAGGGTTATGCTGCAGAAGGGATGGTTAGGGCTGACACTTGGTGGAGGGTTAGGGTTATGCTGCAGGAGGGCATGGTTAGGGTGAGGCACCAGGGGGAGGGTTAGGGTTATGCTGCAGAAGGGCATGGTTAGGGTGAGGCACCAGGGGGAGGGTTAGGTTTAGTGTTAGGATTAAGGCTAAAATAGCAACAAAAACATGTCTATGGCTTCTCTGAGTTGACCATTTGCATGTTGACCTTTTGACCATGTTGACATTTTGAGCCTGTTGACCGAAGTCGACCATTTAACTGTTGACCTTTTGACCCTGTTGACCTATTGACTATCTATATAATGTCAAACTTGTAATCCACACCCGTTAATGTTAGCTAATTGGTTGAAAAGAGAATTTTTCTCAACACAACCAGGAAAGTAGCTGTCCAGCACCCTAGATAGCTGAACAAGAGCAGATGCTGCACAGGATAGCTGCATCACTGGACTTGAATATTGAGATATTATGTGCCTGATGCTGGGTCACACGTAGGTCAAAATGTGGCCATACATAGTTATTTCCCTGTTACTCCCATACTGCGCGTGTGTTGCAGGCTGGATATGCATCTTTGTAACCATATGCGCGATTTAGAGTGGAAAGTTTCTCTTCGGCCACCAAATAGGCATTTCTAGGTGGCATCTGGCCGGCATCTATGTGAATGCACACAAGAGCAACAGTTTGTGTGTACTGTATGTTGTGGTTGAGTTGAGAGTGTGTGGCCAGAGTCACCCACTATTCTGAGTCATGCATATGCATTGTGGATGCCAAATTCAGACACCTCACATACACCTAGCATGGGGCAGGTGGAAGTGTTGATAATGAGGACTGCTCTCATGTACGGAAAGTGTGGGGCAGTGCGATGCGTACCCATTAGGATGTGCAGATAGTCACACCAACATTCCGATTGCAAGTCATTCGCTTTCAGAATGTGGCCTCATTTGGATCTGCATGCTAATGCATATTAGTTTTAGCCTTACCTATACATTTGGGGTCTTTGGATGCAAATTCATGTCCTGTTGCAGGTAAACGTTTCTGGACAGTTTGAGAAATATTAAGGTTACCCATGGTTACGATGGCCCAGCCAAAGTGCTCAAGGGTGATCTGATACTGCAGCCATATTTTTATATGTGCTCAGATCCCGCTGCGGCCGAATTCGCAACAGCGATCCCACCAGCTTGCACCTCTGAATATGGGACTTTATCTTAACAGAGCTCTGAGCACCCTTCCCAAACTGTGTAACCCAAGAAAACCTTTGCAGTATAATTGCAGTTTAATTTATACAAACAGAAAATGGGAACAACGTACTATCTGAATGAAATTTGGACAGTTGCAGGTTACCCTATATGTATTACAAGAGTGGAGGTCCCTCAATAGCTTAAAGTAGCACTCCACCTGTACCACTGATGTGTCTGCTACGCTTACTGTTAGCCAGGCCACACAGACATAGTAATGCTAAATGATGACCTGATAGGCAAACGTGGGGGTGGGGGCTCAAATTATGACAACAATAGCAATAGTATATAATATGGGCCCTCATTCCGAGTTGTTCGCTCGTTATTTTTTTTCGCAACGGAGCGATTAGTCGCTAATGCGCATGAGTCTGCACCAAGTAAATTTGCTATTAAGTTTGGTATTTTACTCACGGCTTTATGAAGAAATTTCTTGGTTCTGGTGATCGGAGTGTGATTGACAGGAAGTGGGTGTTTCTGGGCGGAAACTGGCCGTTTTATGGGTTTGTGCGAAAAAACGCTTGCGTTTCTGAGAAAAACGCGGGAGTGGCTGGAGAAACGGGGGAGTGTCTGGGCGAACGCTGGGTGTGTTTGTGACGTCAAACCAGGAACGAAACGGGCTGAGCTGATCGCAGTGGCACAGTAAGTCTCGAGTTACTCAGAAACTGCTAAGAAATTTCTAATCGCAATTCTGCTAATCTTGCGTTCGCAATTCTGCTATGCTAAGATACACTCCCAGTAGGCGGCGGCTTAGCGTGTGCAATGCTGCTAAAAGCAGCTAGCGAGCGAACAACTCGGAATGAGGGCCATGATTACTAGAACTGCAGCCACATTATGCAGTTTAAGGGAGAGCGGAGCAGCTGCACATGGCCAGTGGTAGCAGCTTCTTCTACCAAGTTTGCCGTCTGTGTGGATCTGAGCCCTCAATCAGAGAATAGCTACTAGGAAGAAGAGACAGGAGCCTTACCATGAGGTGGGAGAATGTGTGTTTAGAATAGTGCAATACTGGTTTTATTATGTTTGTGTATTTATTTATTATCGTATGTTTAACCTTTTCCTGATCACTTATTTATATTATTTAAATGCTTGATACAGCCTATACTATAGACCAGAGGTAGCCAACCCTGGTCTTCGAGAGCTACCAACAGTTAACGTTTTCCAGGTCTCCTCACAGAATCACAAGTTAAGTAATTAGCTCCATCTGTGGATCTTTTAAAATGTATCAATGAGTAATGAGTACACCTGTGCACCTGCCAGGTGAGCTGGAAAACGTGAACTGTTGGTAGCTCCCGAGGACCAGGGTTGGCTACCACTGCTATAGACCATATATAGTGTTAAATATTAATACTGTATTCCATCCAGTATCCAGTGTATAAAAGACCAATGTTTACATTAATGTCCAGGGTTGTTACTAGGTGCTTCCACTGCACCCCCAGACTCAAGCACTTGATCCAGTGTTCCGTAGAGTGTGAGATTGTGTATTTCATTTGGAAACCCCCTTCTAGAAATCCTGCATTTGCTTCTGGACCTAATGTGAAAAGGAAAAAAAAAAAAAAAAAACACACACTATGTAGACAAAAGTGATTGGACACTGACAGCAAATAGATCAATTAGATTTTATTGATGCGAGTACTGTGTAGGTCCACCACGTGCAGCGATTACTACAGACACCCTTCTTGGCAAACAAGTTTCTAGACAACAGTAGGTGGTATATTTTGCCACTCCACCTTAAGTACTGTGACCAACTGAGAGACTGAAGAAGGTAGAGTCAACCTAGAACACATCCGTCACTCTAATTCATCCCAGAGGTCCTCAATGGGGTTAAAATCTGGACTGTTAGATAGCCAGTCCATCAGAGTTACAAATCTTCTGTATACCAGTCCAGCATCGCCCTGCAAACATGATATAGCGCAGTCTACGATGATCCCCTACACAAACTGGGTTTGCTCCTTCCAGCAAACCGTTTCGCTAGCAAATTATCTAATCAACTCATGTCTCATGGTGCTTCGCAACAAGTCTCATAGGTCAATGTGGCAATGACCCATAGCGTTCATTCAAGAGCACACTATATCGCTTGTGCAGGGATGGGGGGGGGGTATTCCAATAGTGATGAGCGGGTTCGGTTCCTCGGAATCCGAACCCCCCCGAACTTCACCCATTTTACACGGTTCCGAGGCAGACTCGGATCCTCCCGCCTTGCTCAGTTAACCCAAGCGCGCACGAACGTCATCATCCCGCTGTCAGATTCTCGCGAGATTCGTATTTTATATAAGGAGCCGCGCGTCGCCGCCATTTTCACTCGTGCATTGGAGATGATAGGGAGAGGACGTGCAGCGTTCTCTCAGTTTCTGTGTTCAGTGTGCTGCAAATATCTGTGCTCAGTGTGCTGCAAATATCTGTGCTCAGTGTGCTTGCAAATATCTGTGCTCAGTGTGCTTGCAAATATCTGTGCTCAGTGTGCTTGCAAATATCTGTGCTCAGTGTGCTTGCAAATATCTGTGCTCAGTGTGCTTGCAAATATCTGTGCTCAGTGTGCTTGCAAATATCTACGTTCTCTGCCTGAATAACGCTCCATATCTGTGCTGCACTGTAGTATATAGTAGGAGGACAGTGCAGAATTTTGCTGACCAGTGACCACCAGTATTATATAGCAGTACGGTACAGTAGTCCACTGCTCTACCTACCTCTGTGTCGTCAAGTATACTATCCATCCATACCTGTGGTGCATTTTAGTTGTTTGCAGTATATATAGTAGGAGGACAGTGCAGAATTTTGCTGACCACCAGTATATAATATATACAGTACGGTACAGTAGTCCACTGCTCTACCTACCTCTGCGTCGTCAAGTATACTATTCATCCATACCTGTGGTGCATTTTAGTTGTGCGCAGTATATATAGTAGGAGGACAGTGCAGAATTTTGCTGACCACCAGTATATAATATATAGCAGTATGGTACAGTAGGCCATTGCTATTGATATATTACTGGAATATAATTCCACACATTAAAAAATGGAGAACAAAAATGTGGAGGGTAAAATAGGGAAAGATCAAGATCCACTTCCACCTCGTGCTGAAGCTGCTGCCACTAGTCATGGCCGAGACGATGAAATGCCATCAACTTCGTCTGCCAAGGCCGATGCCCAATGTCATAGTAGAGCGCATGTAAAATCCAACAAACAAAAGTTCAGTAAAATGACCCCAAAAACTAAATTAAAAGCGTCTGATGAGAAGCGTAAACTTGCCAATATGCCATTTACGACACGGAGTGGCAAGGAACGGCTGAGACCCTGGCCTATGTTCATGGCTAGTGGTTCAGATTCACATGAGGATGGAAGCACTCATCCTCTCCCTAGAAAACTGCAGTGCCACTCCTAGATGGGCCAGGTGTTTGTGTCGGCCACTTGGGTCGCTTAGCTTAGTCACACAGCTACCTCATTGCACCTCTTTTTTTTCTTTGCATCATGTGCTGTTTGGGGACTATTTTTTAAATCTGCCATCCTGTCTGACACTGCAGTGCCACTCCTAGATGGGCCAGGTGTTTGTGTCGGCCACTTGTGTCGCTTAGCTTAGTCATCCAGCGACCTCGGTGCAAATTTTAGGACTAAAAATAATATTGTGAGGTGTGAGGTGTTCAGAATAGACTGGAAATGAGTGGAATTATGGTTATTGAGGTTAATAATACTATGGGATCAAAATGACCCCCAAATTCTATGATTTAAGCTGTTTTCGAGGGTTTTTTGTAAAAAACACACTCGAATCCAAAACACACCCGAATCCGACAAAAAAATTTCAGGGAGGTTTTGCCAAAACACGGTGGCAGAACCGAATCCAAAACCCGAAAAATTTCCGGTGCACATCACAATATTCCAATCACTTTTGTCTACATAGTCTATTTCATGTTAACTTTTCTGCTGCCGTCTGGTAAAAAAATTAGAGATGAGCGCCTGAAATTTTTCGGGTTTTGTGTTTTGGTTTTGGGTTCGGTTCCGCGGCCGTGTTTTGGGTTCGAACGCGTTTTGGCAAAACCTCACCGAATTTTTTTTGTCGGATTCGGGTGTGTTTTGGATTCGGGTGTTTTTTTTCAAAAAACACTAAAAAACAGCTTAAATCATAGAATTTGGGGGTCATTTTGATCCCAAAGTATTATTAACCTCAAAAACCATAATTTACACTCATTTTCAGTCTATTCTGAATACCTCACACCTCACAATATTATTTTTAGTCCTAAAATTTGCACCGAGGTCGCTGTGTGAGTAAGATAAGCGACCCTAGTGGCCGACACAAACACCGGGCCCATCTAGGAGTGGCACTGCAGTGTCACGCAGGATGTCCCTTCCAAAAAACCCTCCCCAAACAGCACATGACGCAAAGAAAAAAAGAGGCGCAATGAGGTAGCTGTGTGAGTAAGATTAGCGACCCTAGTGGCCGACACAAACACCGGGCCCATCTAGGAGTGGCACTGCAGTGTCACGCAGGATGGCCCTTCCAAAAAACCCTCCCCAAACAGCACATGACGCAAAGAAAAAAAGAGGCGCAATGAGGTAGCTGTGTGAGTAAGATTAGCGACCCTAGTGGCCGACACAAACACCGGGCCCATCTAGGAGTGGCACTGCAGTGTCACGCAGGATGTCCCTTCCAAAAAACCCTCCCCAAACAGCACATGACGCAAAGAAAAAAAGAGGCGCAATGAGGTAGCTGACTGTGTGAGTAAGATTAGCGACCCTAGTGGCCGACACAAACACCGGGCCCATTTAGGAGTGGCACTGCAGTGTCACGCAGGATGTCCCTTCCAAAAAACCCTCCCCAATCAGCACATGATGCAAAGAAAAAGAAAAGAAAAAAGAGGTGCAAGATGGAATTGTCCTTGGGCCCTCCCACCCACCCTTATGTTGTATAAACAAAACAGGACATGCACACTTTAACCAACCCATCATTTCAGTGACAGGGTCTGCCACACGACTGTGACTGATATGACGGGTTGGTTTGGACCCCCCCCCAAAAAAGAAGCAATTAATCTCTCCTTGCACAAACTGGCTCTACAGAGGCAAGATGTCCACCTCATCATCACCCTCCGATATATCACCGTGTACATCCCCCTCCTCACAGATTATCAATTCGTCCCCACTGGAATCCACCATCTCAGCTCCCTGTGTACTTTGTGGAGGCAATTGCTGCTGGTCAATGTCTCCGCGGAGGAATTGATTATAATTCATTTTAATGAACATCATCTTCTCCACATTTTCTGGATGTAACCTCGTACGCCGATTGCTGACAAGGTGAGCGGCGGCACTAAACACTCTTTCGGAGTACACACTTGTGGGAGGGCAACTTAGGTAGAATAAAGCCAGTTTGTGCAAGGGCCTCCAAATTGCCTCTTTTTCCTGCCAGTATAAGTACGGACTGTGTGACGTGCCTACTTGGATGCGGTCACTCATATAATCCTCCACCATTCTATCAATGCTGAGAGAATCATATGCAGTGACAGTAGACGACATGTCCGTAATCGTTGTCAGGTCCTTCAGTCCGGACCAGATGTCAGCATCAGCAGTCGCTCCAGACTGCCCTGCATCACCGCCAGCGGGTGGGCTCGGAATTCTGAGCCTTTTCCTCGCACCCCCAGTTGCGGGAGAATGTGAAGGAGGAGATGTTGACAGGTCGCGTTCCGCTTGACTTGACAATTTTGTCACCAGCAGGTCTTTCAACCCCAGCAGACTTGTGTCTGCCGGAAAGAGAGATCCAAGGTAGGCTTTAAATCTAGGATCGAGCACGGTGGCCAAAATGTAGTGCTCTGATTTCAACAGATTGGCCACCCGTGAATCCTTGTTAAGCGAATTAAGGGCTCCATCCACAAGTCCCACATGCCTAGCGGAATCGCTCCGTGTTAGCTCCTCCTTCAATGTCTCCAGCTTCTTCTGCAAAAGCCTGATGAGGGGAATGACCTGACTCAGGCTGGCAGTGTCTGAACTGACTTCACGTGTGGCAAGTTCAAAGGGCATCAGAACCTTGCACAACGTTGAAATCATTCTCCACTGCGCTTGAGACAGGTGCATTCCACCTACTATATCGTGCTCAATTGTATAGGCTTGAATGGCCTTTTGCTGCTCCTCCAACCTCTGAAGCATATAGAGGGTTGAATTCCACCTCGTTACCACTTCTTGCTTCAGATGATGGCAGGGCAGGTTCAGTAGTTTTTGGTGGTGCTCCAGTCTTCTGTACGTGGTGCCTGTACGCCGAAAGTGTCCCGCAATTCTTCTGGCCACCGACAGCATCTCTTGCACGCCCCTGTCGTTTTTTACAAAATTCTGCACCACCAAATTCAAGGTATGTGCAAAACATGGGACGTGCTGGAATTTGCCCATATTTAATGCACACACAATATTGCTGGCGTTGTCCGATGCCACAAATCCACAGGAGAGTCCAATTGGGGTAAGCCATTCCGCGATGATCTTCCTCAGTTGCCGTAAGAGGTTTTCAGCTGTGTGCGTATTCTGGAAAGCGGTGATACAAAGCGTAGCCTGCCTAGGAAAGAGTTGGCGTTTGCGAGATGCTGCTACTGGTGCCGCCGCTGCTGTTCTTGCGGCGGGAGTCCATACATCTACCCAGTGGGCTGTCACAGTCATATAGTCCTGACCCTGCCCTGCTCCACATGTCCGTGGTTAAGTGGACATTGGGTACAACTGCATTTTTTAGGACACTGGTGAGTCTTTTTCTGACGTCCGTGTACATTCTCGGTATCGCCTGCCTAGAGAAGTGGAACCTAGATGGTATTTGGTAACGGGGGCACACTGCCTCAATAAATTGTCTAGTTCCCTGTGAACTAACGGCGGATACCGGACGCACGTCTAACACCAACATAGTTGTCAAGGCCTCAGTTATCCGCTTTGCAGCAGGATGACTGCTGTGATATTTCATCTTCCTCGCAAAGGACTGTTGAACAGTCAATTGCTTACTGGAAGTAGTACAAGTGGGCTTACGACTTCCCCTCTGGGATGACCATCGACTCCCAGCAGCAACAACAGCAGCGCCAGCAGCAGTAGGCGTTACACGCAAGGATGCATCGGAGGAATCCCAGGCAGGAGAGGAATCGTCAGAATTGCCAGTGACATGGCCTGCAGGACTATTGGCATTCCTGGGGAAGGAGGAAATTGACACTGAGGGAGTTGGTGGGGTGGTTTGCGTGAGCTTGGTTACAAGAGGAAGGGATTTACTAGTCAGTGGACTGCTTCCGCTGTCACCCAAAGTTTTTGAACTTGTCACTGACTTATTATGAATGCGCTGCAGGTGACGTATAAGGGAGGATGTTCCGAGGTGGTTAACGTCCTTACCCCTACTTATTACAGCTTGACAAAGGGAACACACGGCTTGACACCTGTTGTCCGCATTTCTGGTGAAATACCTCCACACCGAAGAGCTGATTTTTTTGGTATTTTCACCTGGCATGTCAACGGCCATATTCCTCCCACGGACAACAGGTGTCTCCCCGGGTGCCTGACTTAAACAAACCACCTCACCATCAGAATCCTCCTGGTCAATTTCCTCCCCAGCGCCAGCAACACCCATATCCTCCTCATCCTGGTGTACTTCAACACTGACATCTTCAATCTGACTATCAGGAACTGGACTGCGGGTGCTCCTTCCAGCACTTGCAGGGGGCGTGCAAATGGTGGAAGGCGCATGCTCTTCACGTCCAGTGTTGGGAAGGTCAGGCATCGCAACCGACACAATTGGACTCTCCTTGTGGATTTGGGATTTCGAAGAATGCACAGTTCTTTGCTGTGCTGCTTTTGCCAGCTTGAGTCTTTTCATTTTTCTAGCGAGAGGCTGAGTGCTTCCATCCTCATGTGAAGCTGAACCACTAGCCATGAACATAGGCCAGGGCCTCAGCCGTTCCTTGCCACTCCGTGTCGTAAATGGCATATTGGCAAGTTTACGCTTCTCCTCCGACAATTTTATTTTAGGTTTTGGAGTCCTTTTTTTTCTGATATTTGGTGTTTTGGATTTGACATGTTCTGTACTATGACATTGGGCATCGGCCTTGGCAGACGACGTTGCTGGCATTTCATCGTCTCGGCCATGACTAGTGGCAGCAGCTTCAGCACGAGGTGGAAGTGGATCTTGATCTTTCCCTAATTTTGGAACCTCAACATTTTTGTTCTCCATATTTTAATAGGCACAACTAAAAGGCACCTCAGGTAAACAATGGAGATGGATACTAGTATACAATTATGGACTGCCTGCCGAGTGCAGACACAGAGGTAGCCACAGCCGTGAACTACCGTACTGTACTGTGTCTGCTGCTAATAATATAGACTGGTTGATAAAGAGATGTCTATGTAACTATGTATGTATAAAGAAGAAAGAAAAAAAAACCACGGTTAGGTGGTATACAATTATGGACGGACTGCCTGCCGAGTGCAGACACAGAGGTAGCCACAGCCGTGAACTACCGTACTGTACTGTGTCTGCTGCTAATATAGACTGGTTGATAAAGAGATGTCTATGTAACTATGTATGTATAAAGAAGAAAGAAAAAAAAACCACGGTTAGGTGGTATACAATTATGGACGGACTGCCTGCCGAGTGCAGACACAGAGGTAGCCACAGCCGTGAACTACCGTACTGTACTGTGTCTGCTGCTAATATAGACTGGTTGATAAAGAGATGTCTATGTAACTATGTATGTATAAAGAAGAAAAAAAAACCACGGTTAGGTGGTATACAATTATGGACGGACTGCCTGCCGAGTGCAGACACAGAGGTAGCCACAGCCGTGAACTACCGTACTGTACTGTGTCTGCTGCTAATATAGACTGGTTGATAAAGAGATGTCGTAGTAGTATGTATGTATAAAGAAGAAAAAAAAACCACGGTTAGGTGGTATACAATTATGGACGGACTGCCTGCCGAGTGCAGACACAGAGGTAGCCACAGCCGTGAACTACCGTACTGTGTCTGCTGCGACTGGATGATAAATGATATAAAAAATATATATATATCACTACTGCAGCCGGACAGGTATATATTATACATTATATAATGACGGACCTGCTGGACACTGTCTGTCAGCAGAATGAGTTTTATTTTTATAGAATAAAAAAAAAAACAACACACAAGTGAAGTCACACGACGAGTGTTTAACTTTTTCAGGCAATCACAATATAAGTATACTACTAACTATACTGGTGGTCAGTGTGGTCAGGTCACTGGTCAGTCACACTGGCAGTGGCACTCCTGCAGCAAAAGTGTGCACTGTTTAATTTTAATATAATATTATGTACTCCTGGCTCCTGCTATAACCTATAACTGGCACTGCAGTGCTCCCCAGTCTCCCCCACAATTATAAGCTGTGTGAGCTGAGCAGTCAGACAGATATATAATATATATAGATGATGCAGCACACTGGGCTGAGCCTGAGCAGTGCACACAGATATGGTATGTGACTGAGTCACTGTGTGTATCGCTTTTTTCAGGCAGAGAACGGATATATTAAATAAACTGCACTGTCTGGTGGTCACTCACTATATAATATTATGTACTCCTGGCTCCTGCTATAACCTATAACTGGCACTGCAGTGCTCCCCAGTCTCCCCCACAATTATATGCTGTGTGAGCTCAGCTGAGCAGTCAGACAGATATATAATATATATAGATGATGCAGCACACTGGGCTGAGCCTGAGCAGTGCACACAGATATGGTATGTGACTGAGTCACTGTGTGTATCGCTTTTTTCAGGCAGAGAACGGATATATTAAATAAACTGCACTGTCTGGTGGTCACTCACTAGTAAACTCTCTGCACTCTCTACACTTCTACAGTACTCCTCCTAGTCCTAAGCTCCAGTAAATCTCTCTCTCTTATAATCTAAATGGAGAGGACGCCAGCCACGTCCTCTCACTATCAATCTCAATGCACGTGTGAAAATGGCGGCGACGCGCGGCTCCTTATATAGAATCCGAGTCTCGCGAGAATCCGACAGCGTCATGATGACGTTCGGGCGCGCTCGGGTTAACCGAGCAAGGCGGGAAGATCCGAGTCGCTCGGACCCGTGAAAAAAAACATGAAGTTCGGGCGGGTTCGGATTCAGAGAAACCGAACCCGCTCATCTCTAAAAAAAAATTAGTATATATTAAAATGACGGTAAGAATAAACCCCATTTTTTACATACGGTGTGTTGGGTAGAAGTCCTATGTTGTATATCCTCTGTAGTATTGTAATCACTCATCTCATCAATGTGTTTAAAGGGCGGGTTTGCTTGCAGGTGGAGTTTTATATCAGGGACGTGCTGAGACATTCATTAGGAAAGAATAAGAAATAATGAGCAGCATGCAGCAATTATGTGACCCAGGTGTCACGTCTACCTAAGGCTGGTACTGGACTATGAGTTTATCAAAGAGATAATCGAAGAATAACAAAGACTCTGAATCTGCGATACATAAAGAGATCTTCTAGCTTCATCTACTTGGGCAATCATGTCTCATGCTCCTTCATAACTAATCTCATGGGTCAATGTGCAGTGACCCGTAGCGCTCATTCAGCAATTATTGTCGCTTTGATCGATCTCTAAAAAGTGAACGAATGGAAGCCAAAGTCTGATTGGTTGTTATTAGCGAGACAGAGAAATATATCACATTTCTAATACATTTGATAAATCAGGGAGTGTAAGTATAGCAACTATTCCTGGTCACAGAGTGCATTGGAGGAGACGGTAACATGCTCATGTGGCCATGAGTGGGAGCGAAAGGGGTTAAAGTTGGGCAGGAGATTTAATGAAAATAAAAAATAAATAAAAAAATTGAATATTCTAGTTCAAGGATCAAATAGCAGCTGTAGTGGGTTCTGCAACTGCTGGTTTTTCCAGCAATGTGTGAGCTTGTGTGTCAATACTAGCCGGAATTCTACCTATAAATAGCTATGGGGGTTATTCCGAGTTGATAGCTAGCTGCATTTGTTCGCTGTGCAGCGATGAGGCAAAAAAACAACACTTCTGCGCATGCAGCGCAATGCGCACGCGCGACGTACTACAACAGCCGGGTCTAGCAAAGCTTTTCAGTCGCACTGCTGACCGCAGAGTGATTGACATGAAGTGAGCATTTCTGGGTGGCAACTGACCGTTTTCAGGGAGTGTTCGTAAAAAAAAAGGCATGCCAGGAAAAACACAGGCGTGGCTGGGCGAACGCAGGGCGTGTTTGACGTCAAAACAGGAACTGAACAGTCTGAAGTGATCGCAAGCGCTGAGTAGGTTTTGAGCTACTCAGAAACTGCACAAAAAAAACTTTGTAGCCGCTCTGCGATCCTTTCGCTTGTACTTCTGCTAAGCTAAAATACACTCCCAGTGGGTGGCGGCATAGCGTTTGCATGGCTGCTAAAAACTGCTAGCGAGCGAACAACTCGGAATGACCACCTATTAGCGGAGCACCTTCTGCACCAATCTCTCTTCCCGGGAAAACTGATGGAGAAATCTTTTATTAATTTTCACCTTTAGTCCATGAACTCTGAAAAGGGCAGCTTGGGTGGATAAGGGTAAGCTGTAGTAATGGCTGAATTAATTTCAGTAATAATCAAGTTATACATGATGGGAAATTTTAAATTGAATGTTTTAAATAAGGTTAAGTGGGCAGCTTATATTAGCGAGGATAAGTGGTTTTGGTTTGAAATAGTTTATGATAAATTATGTTGTAATGACTTCAACTAATGAGAGAGGTTCTGTGACCTTTGCCACCTTAACATGGGTCCGCTCAATTACTTAGTTATGATTTTCTTTAAGACTGTAAGCTAAGACCTTCTTCTTATCAAATACGCAGCACGCTTATTGGGGCTAGTCTGCCCCACATGTCTGGCCCTCCCCCCCGCCGCATGGGTGCGATAGCGTCGCACGGCGGCGGTGCTAGTGTACCCGGCGAGTAAGTCCCTACCTGCGGAGCAGTTGCGTGTGACGTCATGCAGCCACCACGGCTCGCCCTCCACGCGGTCTGGGCACGCCTGCGATGCCCGGACTGTGCCCCAAAAACGGTGGCCGAACGCCGCCACCCCGCCCCCTCCCACCCAGCAAACGCCTCGCAGAGACGATCGCTGGGCTGAGATGCCGGTCACATCTCTGGCATGCAAATGCACACTGCGGTGTATGCGCATGTGCAGTTCAGACCTTATTGCCTGCTATGCGAAAACGGACAGCATCGATCAGGTCTGAATTTTCCCCATTGTGATGATGTGCGGGTGTGATGATTGCACTATGGTGCAATTTGCTGCTTTTCTTCCTTTAACAGGCTCTGAAAAACACTGAGCAATGCAAAGGAAAAATATTATAATTAAACTTACTCCAACCAATACAGAGCACCGCTAACGTGGGACTTTCCTAGACTGGGGTGGTCTATAGCTCCTTGGGGGTGGACTCTGGCTCCCTGATACAGGATGTGCTAAAATCCCCAAAGATGCTCCAGAAGTACATAACAACCTGCTTGTACTCTCTCTCCACAAGTTTTGAACTAGAAGTGACAGCATATGAGTGCCACCACCGCACGCCGACGTGAGTGTGTGTGTTTAAACAACAAAGAAGCACTTCACAATGGGGAAGCCTTGTGTTTGCTTATTTGAACAGCAGTTAGCAACTGCAAGGAACCAGCCACCCGCCTGGCAGTCTCTAGGAAGCAAGGTAGGCCCAGAATAGGAACTAAGCACTCTCTACACTCAGCAGACTGGTTACTCAGCTGAGAGACAGGAAATAGACCGGAAGTAGGCGTCACTTTAAATACCTTCCAGTGGTGTTTCCTCTTCCTATCTCCACGCAGATGATTAGTGTATTACTTTAAATCATTCATGTAGGCTGCTATGGGATTTGACCAGGAATAATAAACATCACATAAAAATTAGACAGATCCTAAGGACTTAATTGTTGGAAATATGTGTGCACAGGCTTGAGGATGTAATAGAGTTTCTGCACACACCATAAACTCTATTTTCTGGTGTGTAAACCTACAAACAGCCCAACTGTAGTGGTTTTATTAAAGACAAAGCAGGTAGAACCGTACTCACTGTTATACACACTGGTAGATAGAGTGGAGCCGGGTATTATACGTCTCACCAGCCAGTGAGTGTACAGTATGTAGGTACTGGGGAGTGGTGCAGGATGCTGGAACAGCGGTTATATCGCAGGTAAACATGGATCTCACTGGAGCGAAGGGGAAGTCTGCCACTGCGGAGCTCTCACACAGTCCCAAGATGGCTCCGCACATGCTTGGTAGCAACCTCAGTGGCCATCTTGGCATAGGGAATGAAGCTTCCCTAGGGGAGCAGTTACATGGAGCCTGGGCAGTACAGCACTCCACTTTCAACAGATCATTCATGTAGGCTGCTATGGCAATTGATAAGAATTAAAAAATAGAACATGCAAATTTGTTGAAAGATCCTAAGTACTTAATAATGACATTTAATTATACAAGGTGACATTTGATCCCAACACTCATACTGGGGGGCTGATATGAATTGGGCCCATCTGCAGCTGCTTTTCCGTATGGCAGGGGAAGTCCACTTACTAGTTTTTGCTAATGTGTGAATACGCCTTTGTATACTAAAAGTCTGCGTGGCTGCATGAGGAAGCCAATCCCTCCCACTGTTCATGTCTGCAGCCAACATAGTGTCGGGACTTACACCAGCGCTGTATGTTCTATAGCAGTGGTTCTCAAACTCGGTCCTCAGGACCCCACACAGGTCACCCGGCAGGTGCTCTGTGTATCACCAACTGTCACATTAAAAAAATCTACAGGTGATCTGGAAAACATGAACTGTGTGGGGTCCTGGGGACCGAGTTTGAGAACCTGTGCTCTATAGCATTAAAAGAAAGAAAAAAATGAAATTGAATTTGTGAAACAAATATAATCTATTCCTCACTTTAGATCCGGGAACGGCGAACAGGAAATAACTGTGGTGACTGCAGAGAATACCAATTTCAAAGCTTCTGTGCCTTCTTATCCTAACGGCACAGACTGTCTTTAATTTAGGCAAACAATGCAAACAATATTGTTTTGTGCTATTTAGCGTCAGCTATTCACATTGTAGCTATCCAGTACCCAGTCTTCACCAGTTAAGCGAGTTATGTGATGAGTCATATAAGGTGCCTCCTGCTGATTAACACCAATATTCCCTGGTGCAATAGAAAACATGTATAGGCTGTTATTTGGCGTTGCAGTGGTACTGTGCCCTTAACATTTATGATCCTCATAAATACAAGTCATGCGATGAGTCACATATACTGTACAGTAGGTTGTCATTTGTAAGATTGACTGAGAGTGGGTTCTGAGTGCAACTTTATATTCAATAGAATGATACTATAAGACTCACCAGATAAGGCAGAGGACAGGCGGGTTAACTGCCTTATTATTAACAGCTTCACAGTTATTTTCTGTTTGAATAGTGAGCTGCCTCATGTGCTGTTACCTCACAGAAGAACTTATTCAGAATTCCTCTAATCCCTCTGCTGTATAATTAACACTTCAGATATTTGCGCTCTTCTCCCCTTCCTTTATAACCTGCACTCCTGTTACCTGCTCGGATCGCCTGAATTTCATCTTTATTATTAATAGGCTCACTTGAGGCTCTCCTTCAGTCTTCTCTTGGCTACCTCTTCTGTATGTTATTTGCAGGTTCACTGCTCTTTTCATCTACTAGTTTATGTGGTACAAATTATCTCTGTCCTCCAGGTTACAGAGTAGGCTGCTCACCCCTCTCTTCTCAGGAGCTCCACAACAAACACATGTGAGCTTATCATTGGCTGGACATGTGTGACGGGGATGTGAGATTTACACCCAGACAGCAGTTTGAGAATTGTATCTTATGGAAAAGATTGTTTTATTTCACCTACAGTAGATGAAACAACTTGACTGCTAGCCTGTGTTCTGTATGTGACCCCAGCTGTACACAGACCTGTGAGGAGGAAAATTGATGCTTTTAGAGTCAGGGATATAGACAGGGCAGTCTTTTTGTATGGACTCAATGGACAGTTGCTCAAGGCCCAGGAGTATAAGGGTCCTAGGCTGATAGCGGAGGGTCCTCTTATTCCAGGGATAGCAGATTTTGAAATTCGGTCCTGGGGAACCGGAGATATCTGACTTCAAAGCAGTGGTCCCTATCTACGTCTGTTAATTGCTCTTCCCAGCCAGATATCTTGGGTTCTGACTGACTTAAAGTTTTTCTGAGGATATACTCTAAAAGCTGGGACTCTCCCCTTTTGGTGGACAATAGCAGTTTGTCTCTACTATGCCCAAAACCAGAGCTATCAGTCTTTCAGCAGCTGATCACTGCTCCAGCTCCATACGCCTGGGGGTAAATTTACTAAGATGGGAGTTCTATTTAAGATGGGAGGTTGCCCATGGCAACCAATCAGATTCTACTTCTCATTTATCTAGCACCTTCTAGAAGATAATACCTGGAATCTGACTGGTTGCTATTGGCAACATCCCATCTTAAATAGAACTCCCATCTTAGTAAATTTACCCCCTGGTATGCAGTTTTGTATTTTCACCGGTGGATTGCTCTGGCTCCTGAACTCTAATCCCCAAGTTCCCAGTACCCCCTGAAAGGTGGGACTCTCTAGTTTTTTTATCCCATTCACAATAAATTTATTTCCAGGAACTGGAAATATCTGCAGTCAAGCAAGCTGCTTTCCCACTGGAAAAAAGTTAAATATTACACCCACTCCACTATCCACCCTCTCTAGCATATTAAACACTCCCTACCACCCTGGAAGTCATGTACTGGGCTCCAATCATTGAGCACAATGCTCCCTTGTACAGTGTAATGTTCTCCCTCCGATCCCATCTCCCATCTATGCAGTAAAGGAGTAATTAGCAGAAATTGCCTACATGCTGAGCAGAAGATATAACACCCTCTACTGCCCATGGGACATCAAAACTGCAACTGATAGCACCCCCCACCCCTACCACTGCAGGATGGGTAGGGGCCCCAGTGCAGTGATTTGACCAGGGGCCTACACTGCTGTTATGATGGCCATGGATGTAGATAATGATCTCTTATCCAGAACCCAGCAATAACAACTGGAGGATGGGAATACTTAATTCTTACAGCCAGACCAGGCAGGAATGTATAAGAAGGTTATGATTATTTCACCTCTAAGGAGTGATGGAATGTTGTGCCCATCTGGGCTAACATCACCCTCCCCTATCTATTGCAAGACCACTATGTGGAGGGAGTGTATGATCCCGTAAATGTCCAGTGTCCAGCACTGAGCTAGTTAAAACAAAAATGTGGGGAGGGAATGAGTGCAGCTGTTAGGGTATAATTGCACTTTTCCCTCAATGTTGGGTGTTCATTTCTTGGGGGTCTCAGCCACCAGCTGGAGGTGAACCATTCTAAATTGTGAAGTCCCCCACAACAGATTGACCTAAGTTATTTTGAGTAAGTGCTAGGGTTCTGAAATATTTTATTTTTCTGAGCTTTATGTACTGTATTTTCTGTTCACCTTGGATTATTTTGTTTAAATTAAAAGATAATGAATTCTAGCATATTCTCCATGTCTCTTGGTGAATCTGCAAGCCTGTGAGGCAAAAGCTACTTATCTAAGTGTAAGTGGGTGTAATTAATCACTCAGTACGAGGTAAGAGCAATACATTGCCTAGTTTTGTATCACTAAAAAGTTTAACTCTTGCTGATTTCAGTTACCAGGTTTACATTACCCCCATGTGCTGAGGTAACCATAAGTCACTGGTGGCGATTTTCAGAATGAAGTATCTGGAGAATCGGCCAGGAATTTGTACCATGGCATCTATTTACCAATTAGAGGCAGCAGGTCAATGCCGATCCAGATGATAGGTTGACAGTAAATTAGCCGACAGTCAATAGGTTGACCCCATATGGTCGACATGAATTAAGTCAACAGGTACAAAAAGTCAACAGGTTCAAAAGGTTTACATGACATGTTTAAAAAAAAAAAAAAACATTTTTACATTTCCCATCCACATGGACTATGATTGGGAATAGTTATCTGTGCCAAATGCAATGGGAGCAGAGTGCGGCGCCTTGCCCGAAATGTGGCAAGGGGACGCTTTACACTAATTGGGGTCACATATGGCTTAACAGAGAATTAACCCCCTAAAAACTTGCATTGACCTTTTTTGTGTCAACCATTTACATGTCGACCCTTTGAACCTGGTGACCTTTTGTACCTGTTGACTTATTGACCCTGTTGACCTATTGCATGATGACCATACTGGGTCAACCTATTGACTGTCGACCCAATGTCAATGTGTATTGCTTTCTAATGGTGCTGGCAAAAGTGATATATGCTCTGCGGCTAATGAGTTGGGTATGAAATATTGACATAACACGGTCATAATGTTGACGTTGACCTCGTCAAAATTCATCCCATAGACAGTGATGAAATGTCAACATGTTAGGATGTCAACATTTAGTCCTGGTGGCCCAGCAGTGGTTTACCTGCTTCTGGCGGCTGCAGAGGCATCTTCCGGGTCCCGGCGGTCATATGACCTCTAATCCTCCAGTCGAACCATAATGTTCACATTTAACATGTCAACATTCTGAGAATACCGTCATGATGCCATCATAAAAGTTGACATTGTGGTGTCATAATTAGTATTGTCGACCTTTTGACTGCATCCCGTGACTAATGTAAGCAAATAGTGATTTGACCCAGTGATCCATTAAAACCTCCCCAACTTTGCTAGTTCCCATTGAGGGGTAAATCTTATGCCATCCTAAGGTTTTCACTAGTGATGAGCGGGTTCGGTTTCTCGGAATCCGAACCCGCCGAACTTCAGCTTTTTTTACACGGGGCCGAGCAGGCTCGGATCCTCCCGCCTTGCTCGGTTAACCCGAGCGCGCCCGAACGTCATTATCCCGCTGTCGGATTCTCGCGAGTCTCGGATTCTATATAAGGAGCCGCGCGTCGCCGCCATTTTCACACGTGCATTGAGATTGATAGGGAGAGGACGTGGCTGGCGTCCTCTCCGTTTATAGAGAAGAGAGTAGAGAGTTAGAGACACTATTTACTAATTTTGGGGAGCATATTAGGACTGGAGTACTACTACTTGCTGATAGTGTGACCAGTGACCATTGACCACCAGTTTAATTAATCCGTTCTCTGCCTGAAAAAAAACGATACACAGTGTGACACAGTCACATACCATATCTGTGCTCAGCCTCAGTGTGCTGCATCATCATATGTAATACTGTATATCTGACTGTGCTGAGTGCTCACACAGCTTAATTGTGGGGGAGACTGGGGAGCAGTTAGAGCAGGAGTACATAAATAATATATTTTAAGTACAGTGCACACTTTTGCTGCCAGAGTGCCACACTGCCAGTGTGACTGACCAGTGACCACCAGTATATTGTGATTGTCTGCTTAGGACGGAGTACTACTTGCTGATAGTGTGACCAGTGACCACCACCAGTTTAATTAATCCGTTCTCTGCCTGAAAAAAAAACGATACACAGTGTGACACAGTCACATACCATATCTGTGCTCAGCCCAGTGTGCTGCATCATATGTAATACTGTATATCATTATCTGACTGTGCTGAGTGCTCACTGCTCACACAGCTTAATTGTGGGGGAGACTGGGGAGCAGTTATAGCAGGAGTACATATTTTAAGTACAGTGCACACTTTTGCTGCCAGAGTGCCACTGCCAGTGTGACTGACCAGTGACCACTGACCACCAGTATATTGTGATTGTCTGCTGACCACCAGTATATTGTGATTGTCTGCCTGAAAAAGTTAAACACTCGTCGTGTGGTGTTTTTATAAACGCATTCTGCAGACAGTGTCCAGCAGGTCCGTCATTACATAATATATACCTGTCCGGCTGCAGTACTAGTGTGATATATATATATTTTAATTTTATCTCATTATCATCCAGTCTATATTAGCAGCAGACACAGTACGGTAGTCCACGGCTGTAGCTACCTCTGTGTCGGCAGTCGCTCGTCCATCCATAATTGTATACCACCTACCCGTGGTTTTTTTTTTTTCTATCTTCTTGATACTAGTAGCTTACTTTAGGAGTCTGCAGTGCTGACAGACAGTGTCCAGCAGGTCCGTCATTACATAATATATACCTGTCCGGCTGCAGTACTAGTGTGATATATATATATTTTAATTTTATCTCATTATCATCCAGTCTATATTAGCAGCAGACACAGTACGGTAGTCCACGGCTGTAGCTACCTCTGTGTCAGCAGTCGCTCGTCCATCCATAATTGTATACCACCTACCCGTGGTTTTTTTTTTTTTTCTATCTGACAGTGTCCAGCAGGTCCGTCATTATATAATGCGAAGAATTGCGGGACACTTTCGGCGTACAGGCACCACGTACAGGAGACTGGAGCAACACCAAAAACGCCTGAACCTGCCCTGCCATCATCTGAAGCAAGAAGTGGTAACGAGGTGGAATTCAACCCTCTATATGCTTCAGAGGTTGGAGGAGCAGCAAAAGGCCATTCAAGCCTATACAACTGAGCACGATATAGGAGGTGGAATGCACCTGTCTCAAGCGCAGTGGAGAATGATTTCAACGTTGTGCAAGGTTCTGCAACCTTTTGAACTTGCCACACGTGAAGTCAGTTCAGACACTGCCAGACTGAGTCAGGTCATTCCCCTCATCAGGCTTTTGCAGAAGAAGCTGGAGACATTGAAGGAGGAGCTAACACAGAGCGATTCCGCTAGGCATGTGGGACTTGTGGATGGAGCCCTTAATTCGCTTAACAAGGATTCACGGGTGGTCAATCTGTTGAAATCAGAGCACTACATTTTGGCCACCGTGCTCGATCCTAGATTTAAAACCTACCTTGGATCTCTCTTTCCGGCAGACACAAGTCTGCTGGGGTTCAAAGACCTGCTGGTGAGAAAATTGTCAAGTCAAGCGGAACGCGACCTGTCAACATCTCCTCCTTCACATTCTCCCGCAACTGGGGGTGCGAGGAAAAGGCTCAGAATTCCGAGCCCACCCGCTGGCGGTGATGCAGGGCAGTCTGGAGCGACTGCTGATGCTGACATCTGGTCCGGACTGAAGGACCTGCCAACGATTACGGACATGTCGTCTACTGGCACTGCATATGATTCTCTCCCCATTGAAAGAATGGTGGAGGATTATATGAGTGACCGCATCCAAGTAGGCACGTCAGACAGTCCGTACTTATACTGGCAGGAAAAAGAGGCAATTTGGAGGCCCTTGCACAAACTGGCTTTATTCTACCTAAGTTGCCCTCCCACAAGTGTGTACTCCGAAAGAGTGTTTAGTGCCGCCGCTCACCTTGTCAGCAATCGGCGTACGAGGTTACTTCCAGAAAATGTGGAGAAGATGATGTTCATTAAAATGAATTATAATCAATTCCTCCGTGGAGACATTGACCAGCAGCAATTGCCTCCACAAAGTACACAGGGAGCTGAGATGGTGTATTCCAGTGGGGACGAATTGATAATCTGTGAGGAGGGGGATGTACACGGTGATATATCGGAGGATGATGATGAGGTGGACATCTTGCCTCTGTAGAGCCAGTTTGTGCAAGGAGAGATTAATTGCTTCTTTTTTGGTGGGGGTCCAAACCAACCCGTCATTTCAGTCACAGTCGTGTGGCAGACCCTGTCACTGAAATGATGGGTTGGTTAAAGTGTGCATGTCCTGTTTATACAACATAAGGGTGGGTGGGAGGGCCCAAGGACAATTCCATCTTGCACCTCTTTTTTCTTTCATTTTTCTTTGCGTCATGTGCTGTTTGGGGAGTGTTTTTTGAAGGGCCATCCTGCGTGACACTGCAGTGCCACTCCTAGATGGGCCAGGTGTTTGTGTCGGCCACTTGGGTCGTTGAGCTTAGTCACACAGCTACCTCATTGCGCCTCTTTTTTTCTTTGCGTCATGTGCTGTTTGGGGAGTGTTTTTTGGAAGGGCCATCCTGCGTGACATTGCAGTGCCACTCCTAGATGGGCCAGGTGTTTGTGTCGGCCACTTGGGTCGCTTAGCTTAGTCATCCAGCGACCTCGGTGCAAATTTTAGGACTAAAAATAATATTGTGAGGTGTGAGGTGTTCAGAATAGACTGAAAATGAGTGGAAATTATGGTTTTTGAGGTTAATAATACTTTGGGATCAAAATGACCCCCAAATTCTATGATTTAAGCTGTTTTTTAGGGTTTTTTGAAAAAAACACCCGAATCCAAAACACACCCGAATCCGACAAAAAAAATTCGGTGAGGTTTTGCCAAAACGCGTTCGAACCCAAAACACGGCCGCGGAACCGAAGCCAAAACCAAAACACAAAACCCGAAAAATTTCAAGTGCACATCCCTAGTTTTCACCACACTAAGCGATCCAACCCGTAGTATCCCTATGGTCGGAAAATGCACATGCATAGGACCAATTCTGTGCATGTGCAGAACGGGTCCTGCGATCGCATATCAGTAATGCGATCGCCTCTGCCTGCAGAGGTGTTCGCAAGGAGGGATGGGGGTAGGGCGTCCGGCATTGCCAGCCTTTTCCGGGAGTGGTGAGACCAAGGACTGTGTCTCAGATGCAGTTTCCCTGGCCTCGCAAGCTGCATTGTGATTGCTAGGTCTGAGTAAGCTCAGGCTTACTTAGCCTGCAGACCAATGGTCGGGATGTTCATCTAGGACTGTGATTGCAGCGCAGTTTAGAGATCGCAAATGCAGGAAAGAGGTGGAATGCTCCTCCTCTTGCAATTGCATTGCTAAGGATTGCATTTGTGCTGAATTAGGCCCTCAGGACACTATCTGCAGACAGATTTCTCTGGGACCAACCTCTTGCTAAGGGTTGTGAAACAGCGAAATAGAACATCCACAGAGAAAATACTGCTTTGACTTATCATTGCTTCGCAAATAGACCCCATGTCAGAATGTGTGCCTATACAGTCTCCCTGCCGCTGGTTTCTACAACAGGCAGAATTTCATATCCCACATTGTAGAACTGGTGAGAAACCAAGTCATGCCCATAATCTGTAATTGATCACGTAGACCAAATTAAATGCTTTGTCTGTGCACAATATATATTAGGGAATTTAGCGCCTAATTCAGCAAGCCCCACAAAAGTGCTGAAATCGCTATTTGGTGATTTCAGCACTTCTGTGCATGCACGCACACCCGTGCGTTTATGTGCAAGGTCTTAAACTGCGATCGCAGGCGATCACAGTCTAAGACCTGGAGGGGGGCGGGAATGGGGCGTCGACCCTGTGTTTTGTGGGCGTTGATGCTGTTTTAGGGGCGCTGTCTGGACAACAAAGGCGTGTCCGGACCGTTGGAGGAGCGGGCTGCCGCGGCTGTGTTACATCACACGCAGCCACTGCGACCAAAAACATGGCAGTCCTTTGACTGCCTGCGCAGCTAGGCAGAGGGCTACCTTAATCATGTGAGCACATCCCTGTGTGCTCGCATGTTTGCGAGAAGGGGGGGGGGACCTGTCATGTGAGGCGGTCTTGCCCTGTGCTGGGCGGCCCCCCGCATGTTAGAGTAAAGGGTTGTAGGTGTGCGTTTTTATTTAGGCACATTTACAACCCAAGCTGAATTAGGCCCTTATTTTCCCATCTGCCCTATTTTACAGTATAGGCATTTCACTCTCTGAGGCTTGTGGTGGGTGTAAGCTGACAAACAGTGGTAGCTGCTCAATCATTCTTGGAGATAATTATATATCAGGTGCTAGAAAAGGGGAGGGGTCACAAATAAAACAGCAGACAGAGAGGGTGTAAGTTGTCAGGTATGATTAATTCTAACCAAAAATCTGCCATCTTGCATGTGTGTGTGTCTACAAACACTTTGGGACTGATATTGAGTCATACACTCATTTCTTTAGTTTAAAATATGCAAATGACCAAAAGAATAACACCATACACCTATGTCTACGCAGATCTGACACTTGTGCCTATTTGCAGTCATGGAGACTGAACAGGGGAGAAGAGGGATTGTCAACCACGGGTGGTCTTCAGTATGCCGGCTGTCTGGATCCCGGCGCACAGTATACCGGCGCCGGAATCCCGAGAGCCGGCATACCGACACTTATTCTCCCTCGTGGGGGTCCACAACCCCCCTGGAGGGAGAATAAAAAATAGCGTGGCGCGCGTAGCAAGGGGCAAGGGGCTCATTTGCACTCGCCACACTGTCGGTATGCCGCGGGAGCCCGATCGCCGGCATACCATACTACACCCGTCAACCACAACTTGAACAGAAGCATAGACTTTGGCGGCGCGTAAGAGCCATTAGAAGTATTAGGGTTTAAGATTAACAGTGAGGGTTATGGTATTAGTATTTGGATTAACAATAATAATAATAATAATAAATAATATTTTTTTATATTAGGATTAAAGGTGAGGTTTAGGGTATTGGTGCAGTATCCGGATAATAGATTGACGATGTATAGGTCGACACCATATAGTCAACGTGCATTACGTTGCCAGGTTCAAAAGGTCGACAGATGAAAGGTACAAGATTTGGCACAAAATAACCCTCCAAAAATGTGTTAACCATTGTGAAGATACTGGGTTCCAAATCACTCAGGCACGGTGGTAGATGAAAACCCAACAGTGGTTTATTGAACAGAATGGGTTATACACAGCTCAGCACACCTCTGTAATCCAAATCTACATTACAATTCCCACCACAAACTCCTGACAGAACATTACTTCTTAGTCTTGGAGCAGAGAATCTCTTCCAGCAACACAGAATCCCAGATAAATCCAATATAATGTATTTCACAGCAGGTCCTTGGCAGAATATTGCTTCTTAGCCTAGGGACAAAGAATCTCTCCTTCAGCTCCCTGGGTAGCTCTACTTATACCCCCAGAAGCTTCATATTGCAGGGGTGTGTATGACCTCTTTGTCTTAGGATCTTAAGGCATTGAATACATACTCTAATCAAGGTGATTACATCAGCCAGAGAGTCTGGTCAGCTTACGTTTGGACAATAGGGAGTAAACAAAAAGGGACAATGGTACCTTATATGACTCACCCTTTGAGTGTCCACTGTGGTGTTAGTAAACAATAGGAAGCTAGGTCTAACATAAATATACTATCAAAAGGGTAACAGATAACATAACACTATTGCATATATTAACAATATTAAGGTTGATTTAAACATAGTATTGGGTGAGCAGCAATGGACATGTTATGGAGAATGAACAAACGGATGAATTGGATGTATATGGATACGGGTATAAAAAGTACATATTTGACACAGGAAATGAGGCATAGCTATGTTAAATGTCACAGACCTCTTTTCCTCACAACCATTTTCATGTCACCCTATTGAACCTGTCAACCTTAACCACTTTTGACCTTTCGTACCTGCCAACCTTTTTAACCTGTCGACAATTCACTGTCGACCTAAAGACTGTCAATCTTTTAGTCCACATCCATTCATGTCAGGGTATTAGGATTAAGGGTGAGGGCTACGGTATTATGGTGAGAGTGAGGGTATGTAGTCAGATACTTATGGCCAGGTCACTGAGGTCCAGCTAAGTAGAGTGCCCAGGGTATAGTGCAGCAGCCATAGGGTAAGGACTCTAAATAACCAGAGGTGTAGCAAGCAGGTGTTTTCTCCTTGCTGTGTCCAATCAGGGTTCCCAGAAAGTAGAGTCCATGGAGAAAGAAGGTGTCTGGATTGGAGATATGGCAAAGCATTGTTTCTTCAAACTAGTTTCTCTGCTGCAGAGACCCCAGTTTAAATGCCATCCCACTGCTCTCCCCCCATCCAAACCTTGTACAACGCCAACATTTTTCCAAATGCAATTACAGCTCAAAGGTCTGCACATATTATATGGGTGTGTTCATTTAACAGAGTCAGAAGTACAGGGCGGAACAGACAGGCCTGTCAGTTGCCATGTCAAGCGTGTTAGCAAATACACTTGGTGACGATGATGATGATTATTGTTGTCACAAGCTCTAGTTGGCTGCTTATGATTGGCTGACTGTAGATTCACCTTTGAAGAGTGACAGGGAAGGGTAAGAAAGGGAAGGGTAGGGTAGGGAAGGGGTAAAAAAAAGGAAAGGAAAGGGGGAGGGGGGGGGGGGAGAAGAAAAAAGGAAAGGAAGTCCAATATCAAATATTATTTGTGCTCTCACCACTATCATTAGTGTTTCCTGGTGTATCTGATGTATGCCTAACCTGACATAAATTTGGCGCATATGCTTTTGAGATTTCACCAACTCAGTATATATAGTAGGTGTTAATACAGTATGCTTTTTTAAATACATCTTTTTTTAGAGCTTTTCTTTTGAATGCTTATATGTCCAAATCAACATCAGCCTCTTAGCCACCTTTTCAGCACTATTTACATTTGTAAAGCTGCCATCCCCTTATCTTGCAGTAGCTGAAAAGGACAGTAGATTGAATGTCATTATCCCTGCTTCCACGCTACCAGAGTAGTCCTAAAGCTGACCAGCAGGGTTCTGTACTGGGATGATGCAACTCCACAGAAGTACTTCTACTAAAATAATAGGGTACAGAAAAGGAAACCTCCACTAACAGTAAGTGGCCTTTCTGTTTACATTAAACATTTTATGATTCACGGCAGTGACCGCAATTCTCAGGTCTGTTCCTAGGCAAAAGGTTCTGCTCTCCCGGCTTTTGAGCTGGTTATTAGGAATCTGCTTCTCTTCTTCTTCAGGGACAAGGGTGACTCTGCTTAGAATTGACCATGTGACTGCAAGGCTCTCTCCTATTGGTTCTAAAGGCTTTTTAAGGATCCCTTTCCTTTGCACCTGTATTAGTAATAGTTTTAGTGTGACCAGTGTGCTGTTCCTGTAATTCGTGCCCTGTTGTGATCTGGACTGTTTCTATCCCCTGCCAACTGACCTCTTCCTGTTACTGGACTTACTCTTGCCCATTACCTGCCCTGACCTTGGTTTGTTAATTGAAGTTTGCCTTGTCTGCTGTTTGCCCTGACCTTGGATTTTTTTATTTTTTTATTGGACCATACCTTGCCTCCTGCCTCCCCAAAACTTTGGATTGTTACTGGAATTGCTCTGCATCGGTGATAACTTCTGAATCTTTTTTTGTCATCAGTACTCTTGGGAGCACCTTTCAATCCATCTGTGTTCTATCCAATTCATATATTCCCCAATACCCAGAGATAATTAGTCTCTACAGTACTGCAGTGAGCTAAAAACCTGGGGGCATCCAAACACAACTGTAAGCATGTAGCTCGCAACAGGAAAGGTGGATTTCTTTAGCTCAGACCTCATAAAGTGGTTTTAGGGATCTAAATCATAAAATCAATGATATTTTACTACCCTTACTGTAATAATCAGCGATCACAAAATGCTCAGCAAACATGATAAAACGGATTTTAAAAATTCTATGATGCATACTTTTGCAAAATAAATATTTCATCCAACAAAACAATAAAAACAAAATAAATTGTAATTGCAATAAAAGACGTACGACAAACACAAATCAGAAAAATAAAATACAGACAAATGGAAATATAAACTGTTTCATTCTAAATTTAGATTACTCAAGTAATCACATAGCCAGCCAATATAATGTGTTTCCATGGCAATGCATATCAGTTTTGTGCATGCACTTTATCCTACAGAATCGTATTCCCCGTGCTGTCCTTCATCAAGGGTCCCATAAACTGTTCCATCATCCGCAGAGCAGTCCCCAAAAGCTGATTATCTCCAGAGGGAACAACATTAAATGAGAACTGATCTTCCGCAAAAGCCATTTACAACCATTATCCGTCTCGCCACAACCTGTCACTTTTACTCATTATGGATTCAACAAAACACTTTTTTCTTATTTTCTAATGCTGATGTTAACAGATCAAAGCCAGTTTCAATTATGCAGTTTCACATATGCTGATATAGATATAGGATTAGGAACCAATGTCTGCAGTATCTGTGCATCTGGAGCCTGAATTCTAAAAAATAGAAGTTGCAAGGCAAAGATTTCTAGTGGGTGAAAGAAGCTGCACTGACTATCTTGGGGCACGTGATATCTTCAGTCTTCCGCCCCCTTGGATGATGTCACCTCCACGTGCTTTTGTAATGATTATGTTTAACAGTGAATAGTGACAGGGCAATGAGATCATCAAAACGAAACGTGTGTTTCCATTGTGACATCATTTATCTCGTATATCTGAGGTTCCTTACTTGTATGTTTGCATTCCATGAGCAAAATATTACTTACTGGATTTACTAAAAGGGTCATAAATATGACATCTTTATGCATTCCTACGAATATTGTCAGTGTGCAAATCAAGACCGTTTTTGTGCACCAATGAAACGTGGATGTGCAACATACTCCAGGGGTGTGTGCAGTGCTTTTAAAGCACTAGACTGCACCAACTAGAGGGGTGATTCAGATCTGATCGCTGAGCTGCGTTCTTTGCTGTCCTGCGTTCAGATAGTTGCCGCCTACAGTGGGAGTGTATATTCGCCGTGCAAGTGTGTGATGCTATGTGTACGTCGAGCTTCTAAAATTCTGCATGCAGTCTGTGCGCAGACCAGGACTTATTCTTACAGTGCGATGAAAACAGGCTGATCGGAGCCGGAGCTGACCTCAGACACCCTCCCTGAAAACGCTTGAGCACGCCTGTGTTTTCCAGAACATTCCCAGTAAATGGTCAGTTACCACCCACAGACGGCTTCCCCTGTCAATCACCTTGTGAACCCCCATGTGAACAGATTTTTCGCACCATCTCATCACTGACCAGCGATCCCCATTGTTGTTGCCTGACGTGCGTGTGCATTGCGGTGCATACGTTTGTGCTGTTATGACCTGACACAGCAGCGATCAGATCTGAATTACCCCCAAGGTCCCTTCCTCCTTATAACTCCATGTGGTGTGAAGTGGAGCACTATTCCCAACAATCCTGCCATTGATGTTACTATAATGGGTGCAATGTGTGCGGTGCACACGGGCCCCTGGGTCCAGGGGGGGGGGGGGGGGGGGCACACCGCACCCATTTTAATACTTACCTTGCCGGAGTGCAGTGTCAGGTGCTGCGATCACAGCGGAAATTGCAGCCAAAATGGCCGCCGCGCATGCGCGGTAGCCAAATTGGTCTCCTGATCATGGCGGGTGCCATGTTTCCGGAGACCTGCGCATGCGCAGTAGAGTCCGGCACAAATCCGGGGTCTTCAGCGCCGTACAGAGGAGGGGGCCCACCCGGAGGTGCACACGGGCCCCCTCCTCTGTTGAAACACCCCTGAATCCTGCAAATGGGTTCCTAACTTCTGACATGTTGTGACAGTCCACTGAAATCAGAGCTAAATTTACTAAATGGGAACTATTGGGAGGTATTAGTTGACCCAATAGAAGGGTTACAGATAAAAATTAATCAATATTAAAGATTTAGTTATCATGCATTATACCATGAGAACACACACATATATACACTAAGCAAATAATGAAGTTCCAATAATAGTTTAGTATTTCTAGCCCAGTGTTTCCCAATCGCGGTCCTCAAGGCAAACTAGCAGTCCTGGTTTTAGTAATATCCAGGCTTGAACATGTGTGACTTAATTAGTACCTCAGTTATTTTGATTTAACCATATGTGCTGAAGCCTGGATACCACTAAAACCTGCACTGTTGGTGTGCCTTGAGGACCGCGGTTGGGAATGCCTGTTCTAGCCCATATAAGCAAATGAGGGCACTCACCATATCAATGCGCAATAAGAATTTAATAGTAAATTGTCAACATTTCATCACAAAAGGGTCTTTCTCAAGAACGGTCAAACGCACATGGTCGCATACACTGTTAACAGGAAACATGTTATATATATATATATATATATATATATATATATATATATATATATCACTTCTAATCAGATAAGTTTTCAGGACGGCATGGAGTTGTTCTTCTAAGTGTGTATGGCAGTTAGGAACCACACAGAGTACAGCATAAACAAAACAACTAATAATATTGGATTTTCCTGTTTCATATCCTTGTTCCCACACAAACCACTAGTGTTTAATTACTGACATCACTTTTCAAGATGCGCACGGAGCAACTGCAGCCAATAGACAAGCAGCTGTCAATCAAGACAACAAAATCAAATGTTTGATTGGTTGACATGGCTTAATGTTACATTTGAACCTAACTGCAATTAAATGCAATTAAACAGTGTAAATAAGATCTGATATGTGTACATGATAGAAATCGTGACACGGGTATAGAAACTGCACAAATCCTTAGGGGGGAGATTCATCAATCCTTGGAGAGAGATAAAGTGGAGAGAGAGAGATAAAGTACCAATCAGCTCCTAAGTGCCATGTTACAGGCTGTGTTTAGAAAATGACAGTTAAGAGCGGATTGGTTGGTACTATATCTCTCTCCACGTTTTGATGAACCTCCCCCTTAGTTTTTAAAAATAGAGTTTACACTTAAAGTGTTCCTTCAATGACCGTTACTATGGATGAAATCACATACAGTACCAAAATGTTTGATCTCACCCTCATCACGAAACCAGTCAACATACATCATATCTGTGGGCTCTTGAAATAGTTTAGATCACAGGTTCTCAAACTTGGTCCTCAGGACCCCACACAGTGCATGTTTTCCAGTTCTCCTCACAGAATCACAAGTGAAATAATTAGCTCCACCTGTGAACCTTTTAAAATGTGTCAGTGAGTAATTAATACACCTGTGCACCTGCTGGGTTACCTGCAAAACATGCACTGTGTGGAGTCCTAAGGACAGAGTGTGAGAACCTGTGGTTTAGATACAGATGATTTGCAATTGCAACAAGGCTAATGCAGAATATTTAGGGAACTTGTCAATTAAAACCTTTCCAGAGATTCTAGTCTAAAACAAAATTGCTAGAATGGATTAACAGAATGCACCCACACCTGACACCAGGAATACAATAACTACTGTTGTTACAACCCCTCCACTCCTGGGGAAATGACAGGCAAGCCAGGTCAGACAAAGTATTTACCTGTGGTCGCTGTAGCAATTTGTAGCATAAGCAGGGGAAACATATTGCTCAGATTCTTCATCATATTTGCTCCAAAATACCAGATTAGTGTAGAGTTAAAGCCAAAAATCTTAGGATTGGACAGACACGTCTTCAAGACTGTGGCAATGATGAAGCTTTAGCCACTAAGAAATGTTTTTTTATACTTTATAATACTGTTGTTATAATGCCCAAGTTGAAAGTCAGTATCTTGTTATAGGTTACATTGTAATCCAATCTTCCATCTCAAGTATCTACTCTCTGAGTCCTTCACTCATAGGACACAGCAGCAAGCTGCATGCATTCAGCATTTGTAGAATGTCTAGGAACCCGCCTCTTGTGATGTCTGTGAGAGCCAGCCTAAGAGCTCTGGAGAAAATGTGAAATGGATTATACCGTGTGTGTGTCTAATCCTAACAGCCTGAATTGAATGAATGTCTTGAAACAACAGGCGTCTAGGGTGCAATAGAAAAAATGTCATGGAGTGCTTTGGTCGTCGAGATTTGTGTTATTTTTTTCTATGATAACGGTTAATAATAGAGGCTGCAACATGTTCACTCAAGTAAAAACTAGAGATGAGCGGGTTCGGTTTCTCTGAATCCGAACCCGCACGAACTTCATGTTTTTTTTCACGGGTCCGAGCGACTCGGATCTTCCCGCCTTGCTCGGTTAACCCGAGCGCGCCCGAACGTCATCATGACGCTGTCGGATTCTCGCGAGACTCGGATTCTATATAAGGAGCCGCGCGTCGCCGCCATTTTCACACGTGCATTGAGATTGATAGGGAGAGGACGTGGCTGGCGTCCTCTCCATTTAGATTAGGAGAGAGAGAGAGAGATTGACCTGAGGCTGATACTGTAGAAGAGAGTGCAGAGTTTAGTGACTGACCACAGTGACCACCAGCAGTGCAGTTGTTTTATTTAATATATCCGTTCTCTGCCTGAAAAAAACGGTACACACAGTGACTCAGTCACATACCATATCTGTGTGCACTGCTCAGCCCAGTGTGCTGCATGCCTGCATCATCTATGTATATATTATATATCTGACTGTGCTCAGCTCACACAGCTTATAATTGTGGGGGAGACTGGGGAGCACTGCAGTGCCAGTTATAGGTTATAGCAGGAGCCAGGAGTACAAGACAGTCACATACCATATCTGTGTGCACTGCTCAGCCCAGTGTGCTGCATCATCTATGTATATATTATATATCTGACTGTGCTCAGCTCACACAGCTTATAATTGTGGGGGAGACTGGGGAGCACTGCAGTGCCAGTTATAGGTTATAGCAGGAGCCAGGAGTACATAATATTATATTAAAATTAAACAGTGCACACTTTTGCTGCAGGAGTGCCACTGCCAGTGTGACTGACCAGTGACCTGACCACACTGACCACCAGTATAGTTAGTAGTATACTATATTGTGATTGCCTGAAAAAGTTAAACACTCGTCGTGTGACTTCACTTGTGTGGTGTTTTTTTTTTTATTCTATAAAAAACTCATTCTGCTGACAGACAGTGTCCAGCAGGTCCGTCATTATATAATATATATACCTGTCCGGCTGCAGTAGTGATATATATATATTTTTTATATCATTATTTATCATCCAGTCGCAGCAGACACAGTACGGTAGTTCACGGCTGTAGCTACCTCTGTGTCGGCACTCGGCAGTCCATCCATAATTGTATACCACCTACCCGTGTTTTTTCTTTCTTTCTTCTTTATACATACATACTACTACATCTCTTTATCAACCAGTCTATATTAGCAGCAGACACAGTACAGTACGGTAGTTCACGGCTGTGGCTACCTCTGTGTCGGCACTCGGCAGTCCGTCCATAATTGTATACCACCTAACCGTGGTTTTTTTTTCTTTCTTCTTTATACATACATACTACGACATCTCTTTATCAACCAGTCTATATTAGCAGCAGACACAGTACAGTACGGTAGTTCACGGCTGTGGCTACCTCTGTGTCGGCACTCGGCAGTTCGTCCATAATTGTATACCACCTAACCGTGGTTTTTTTTTCTTTCTTCTTCATACATACATACTACGACATCTCTTTATCAACCAGTCTATATTAGCAGCAGACACAGTACAGTACGGTAGTTCACGGCTGTGGCTACCTCTGTGTCGGCACTCGGCAGTCCGTCCATAATTGTATACCACCTAACCGTGGTTTTTTTTTCTTTCTTCTTTATACATACATACTACGACATCTCTTTATCAACCAGTCTATATTAGCAGCAGACACAGTACAGTACGGTAGTTCACGGCTGTGGCTACCTCTGTGTCGGCACTCGGCAGTCCGTCCATAATTGTATACCACCTAACCGTGGTTTTTTTTTCTTTCTTCTTCATACATACATACTACGACATCTCTTTATCAACCAGTCTATATTAGCAGCAGACACAGTACAGTACGGTAGTTCACGGCTGTGGCTACCTCTGTGTCGGCACTCGGCAGTCCGTCCATAATTGTATACCACCTACCCGTGGTTTTTTTTTCTTTCTTCTTTATACATACATACTACTACATCTCTTTATCAACCAGTCTATATTAGCAGCAGACACAGTACAGTACGGTAGTTCACGGCTGTGGCTACCTCTGTGTCGGCACTCGGCAGTCCGTCCATAATTGTATACCACCTACCCGTGGTTTTTTTTTCTTTCTTCTTCATACATACATACTACGACATCTCTTTATCAACCAGTCTATATTAGCAGCAGACACAGTACAGTACGGTAGTTCACGGCTGTGGCTACCTCTGTGTCGGCACTCGGCAGTCCGTCCATAATTGTATACCACCTAACCGTGGTTTTTTTTCTTTCTTCTTCATACATACATACTACGACATCTCTTTATCAACCAGTCTATATTAGCAGCAGACACAGTACGGTAGTTCACGGCTGTAGCTACCTCTGTGTCGGCACTCGGCAGTCCGTCCATAATTGTATACTAGTATCCATCCATCTCCATTGTTTACCTGAGGTGCTGTTAGGGTCTCCTGCCCTGTGCTGCCACGTCGTCATGGCAACCGGGAGACAAGTGCTAGTGGAGTAACCTGAGCGCAGCTGATACTCCGGTTCGGGTCTTTTGCTGTGCAGTGGTTATAGGCTCTGTGCACGGCAGGGGATCCGGTGCTGGTTTTTGTGCTCACAGTCTGTGAGGTCTGAGTGGGGCGTGGACAGCACCTGCTTTATAAGGCCTCTTTTCAGGGTAAGCAGATGCTGCTGAATCTTTGTTGGTTAGTCAGTTCATGAACGTTAGCCAGTACTGTGTAGCTTTGTATTTGTTTGTTGCTTACTGCAAATAGGCCTGGGAATTTGGTATTACACTCTGCCAATCCAGACCTAGCAGTAAGACTGGAGTCAGTCGTTTAGCTTGCTGGGGTTCTGTTACTACCCTGTGAACTTAGCAAGTTTGCGGCTGTATTCTAAGACTTGCCTGTCTAATCCTGTCTCACTGTGCTAGGTGTCAGGGGTCAGTTTAGTGGCAGTAAGCTAAAACCTGTGCACTGCAAGTGAGAATTTGGATTGTGGAGATTCTCCTTGTGTCTATCATTCCATCTCTGACCAAGGAGTTTACTGCCACACCCGTTGGTAACCCTTTAGGGTTTTGCTGTTGCCCTTAGCAACAGCATTTCGGGTACTCTACGTATTAAAACACAACATCTTGCTTTTTCCATCTTAGCAGTTCTAATACAAGGGAGATACCCAGTTCCTTAGCCTCTGGGCTTCTCTGTTCACTTTGTGTGTATTTTGTTACCCTATCACCTTCTGTGTACGTTATGTCATATCCCCCAGTTTGTCTGTGAGTCCATCTGTTTTGCATAACAGTTCAAACACCAGTACATTCCTGCAGACACTGGAGTGCATAACAGTTCTGACACCAGTACTTTCCTGCTGGCACTGGTGTGCATAACATATTCAGCAGCCTAATACTCCTGTTGAAATTTTGTGGGAATATGGAGCATACCCCTCAAAATACGTTGCAACAGGTGGTCGATCAGGTGCAGGTCCTGACTCGACAATTTAATGATTTGTCCATTAAAATGCACACCTCCCAGGCTGCTGGCGGAGCTCCCGCAGCAGCAGCACCTGCAGGGGTTAAGGAGCCGAAAGTAAATCTCCCGGATCGTTTTTCTGGAGATCGCTCGCAGTTCTTTTGTTTCAAGGAGAGCTGCAAGCTATACTTCCGGCTTAGGCCTCAGTCTTCTGGGTCGGAGATTCAGCGGGTGGGCATAGTGATTTCCTTGCTACAAGGAGACCCACAGGTCTGGGCATATGGGTTGCAGCCTGACTGTCCGTCGCTTAAAAGTGTTGATGCTTTTTTTACGGCACTGGGCATGTTGTATGATGACCCTGACAAGACGGCCTCAGCCGAGGCTCAGATTTCGATCCTTAAGCAAGGGCGAAGGCCAGTTGAGGTTTACTGTACGGAGTTTCGGAGGTTGGCCCATGATACCCAGTGGAATGACCCAGCCCTGAGACACCAGTACCGAAGAGGTCTTTCTTACCAGATAAAGGACCAACTGGTACAATATCCCTTGCCTGATAGCTTGGATCAGCTCATGCAGTTATCCATCCGGGTGGATAGACGGCTGAGAGAGCGTAGGCTTGAAAGGGAGACTGAGATTTCCTTCCTTCCCAAGGGAACCTCAGACTCTGAGGAATTTTCTGAGGAGCCTATGCAGATTGGGGCTACCCGCCTCTCCTCGCGTGAGAAGACGCGGAGGAGACAGCAGGGGTTGTGTTTGTACTGTGGGAATAAAGGTCATGTGGTAGTATCATGCCCAGAAAAGCCGGAAAACTTCAGGGCCTGAGGGTGATGGGAAATATCCTGTCAGGCCAGAAGTCAGAATTTCCCAAGAAGACTTTTATCTTTCCGGTGACCTTGAAGATCCTCGGTCAAACTGTCAAGACTGAGGCCTTTGTGGACAGTGGGGCCGACGGGGTTTTTATGGACCGCCAATTCGCCCTGAAACACTCTGTTCCCTTAGTACCCTTGGCATCGGAAATTGAGATTTGTGGGTTAAACGGGGAACCATTATTCCAAGGTAAAATTACCTCTTGCACTAGCCAGATTTCTTTGTTTATTGGAGCCACACACTCTGAAAAATTGTCCTTTTATGTGACTGTCTGTACTTTTGCCCCATTGGTGTTGGGGTTACCCTGGTTAAGGGCCCACAATCCTCAATTTGACTGGGTCTCTGGGGAGATTCTTAGTTGGGGTACTGATTGTTTCAGGAGTTGCTTGAGCCTTCCAGTCAGGCTCTCGCAGCTAAGTTTGCCAGGATTGCCAGGGTGTTATGCAGATTTTGCGGACGTGTTCTCCAAAAAAGTTGCAGAGGTACTACCTCCCCATCGCCCCTATGACTGTGCCATTGATTTGTTGCCAAATGCTAAGCTTCCCAAGAGCAGGTTGTACTCCCTGTCACGTCCTGAGACTCAGGCTATGGCAGAGTACATTCAGGAGAACTTGGCTAAGGGATTTATCAGACCTTCACAGTCTCCAGTTGGGTCGGGGTTCTTCTTCGTGGGTAAAAAGGACGGTTCGTTGCGACCCTGCATCGACTTCAGGGAATTGAACCGTATCACGATTAAAAACTCATACCCACTGCCTCTCATTTCGGTCTTGTTTGACCAGCTTCGTACTGCCACCATTTTTTCTAAGATTGACCTACGCGGTGCGTACAATCTAATCCGAATAAGAGAGGGGGATGAATGGAAGACTGCCTTTAATACCCACTCAGGGCATTATGAATATTTGGTGATGCCTTTTGGGCTCTGTAATGCCCCGGCAGTCTTCCAGGATTTCATGAATGATGTGCTCAGGGAATATTTGGATAGATTCTTAGTTGTATACTTAGATGACATCCTAATCTTCTCCCATTCCCTGGAGGAACATCGGAAGCATGTACGCTTAGTCCTCCAGAAACTCAGAGACCACCGGCTTGGGGCAAAGCTGGAGAAGTGCGAATTTGAAGTTCAGCAAATCGCATTTCTAGGATATATTATCTCCCCAGAAGGTTTCCAAATGGAGGGTTCCAAGGTACAGGCAGTCCTGGATTGGGTGCAGCCCACTAGTTTGAAGGCGCTTCAGCGTTTCCTGGGCTTTGCGAATTTTTATAGACGATTTATCGCTGGATTTTCGTCTATAGTGGCGCCCTTGGTGGCACTCACTAAGAAAGGGGCGGATGTTGCTCACTGGTCTTGTGAGGCTAAAGCGGCTTTTGCCCGTCTCAAAAGGGCATTTGTTTCGGCCAAGGTGCTGCGACACCCAGATCCAGAGCGTCCTTTTGTGGTGGAGGTGGATGCCTCTGAGATGGGTATTGGGGCAGTGCTTTCTCAGATGGGAGTGTCTGATAATCGCCTTCATCCCTGTGCTTACTTTTCCCGTAAATTTTCGCCTGCCGAGATGAATTATGACGTGGGTAACCGGGAATTGTTGGCTATTAAGGATGCACTCGAGGAGTGGAGACACTGGCTTGAGGGGGCTAAGTTTGTGGTCTCAATTCTCACTGACCATAAGAATCTGGCATATTTAGAGTCAGCGAAGCGTCTCAATGCCAGGCAGGCACGATGGGCTTTGTTTTTTGCTCGCTTTAATTTTTTGATAACATATCGCCCTGGGTCAAAAAACATCAAGGCTGATGCGCTCTCGCTGAGTTTTGCTCCAATCCAGGAGACCACCGAGGAGCCGTTGCCCATTGTTTCCCCATCATGTATTAAAGTGGGCATTACCCAGGACCTCTTATCATTAGTCCTTAGAGCACAGGAGCAGGCTCCTCCAGACCTTCCGGTAGGTCTTTTGTTTGTGCCTCCTAGGTTAAGACAGCGAGTGTTCCTGGAATTCCATGCCAAGAAGTCGGCAGGTCACCCGGGTATTGCCAGAACTCGGGAGTTGCTATCTAGGGCGGTGTGGTGGCCCTCGGTGGCTAAGGATGTGGATCAGTGGGTTCGGGCATGTGACATCTGTGCCCGAAATAAGACTCCTAGAGGGGTTCCTGTTGGCCCATTACATCCACTCTCTATCCCATCTAAGCCATGGACCCACATTTCAATGGATTTTGTGGTGGACTTGCCCAAATCCTCGGGGATGACAGCCATCTGGGTTGTCGTTGACAGGTTTTCGAAGATGGCGCACTTCGTTCCACTGGTTGGGCTGCCATCAGCCAGACGCCTGTCTGAATTATTTATGCTGCATGTTGTGCGTCTCCACGGGTTGCCACTTGATGTGGTCTCTGACCGCGGATCCCAGTTTGTGGCCAAATTCTGGAGGGCATTTTGTTCCGATCTCCAGATTTCTGTCAGCTTGTCGTCAGGCTACCATCCGCAGTCTAATGGGCAGACTGAAAGGGTGAACCAGTCCTTGGAGCAGTTCCTCAGGTGTTATGTCTCCAAGTGTCAGACTGACTGGGTTGCTCATCTGTCCATGGCGGAGTTTGCCTATAACAACGTGGCTCACTCTGCTACAGGGATCTCTCCCTTCCTTTGTGTGTATGGGCATCATCCTAAGGCCAATTCTTTTGACCCCCTGGACTCCACGCCTGGTGGTTCCTCTGTGGTTTCGGTCCTTAGAGGTATTTGGCGGAAAGTGAAGAAAGCCCTTGTGTCTGTGTCATTAGTGACCAAAAGGGTTTTTGATAAGCGGAAAAGACCCTGCAGCTTCAAATTAGGAGACTTCGTCTGGTTGTCTACCAAGAATTTGAAGTTGAGACAGCCATCTCATAAGTTAGGGCCCCGGTTCATCGGCCCTTATAAGATCACCAGGGTTATCAATCCGGTGGCATTTCAGTTAGATCTGCCCCGTTCTTTGGGTATCAATAAAACATTTCATTGTTCCCTTTTAAAGCGGGCGATTAGTAATCCTTCTACCAGTGGAAGACCTTCCCCTCTTCTGATACGTGGCCAGAGGGAGTTTGTTGTTGAAAGGATTCTTGACTCCAAGGTGGTTCGGGGTCGGCTGTCATTTTTGGTGCACTGGAAGGGGTATGGCCCGGAGGAGCGGTCGTGGGTGCGCAGTTGTGATCTTCATGCCCCCAGACTGATACGCTCTTTCTTCTCGCAGTTCCCCGATAAACCCGGTGGTAGGGGTTCTTTGACCCCTCGTCAGAGGGGGGGTACTGTTAGGGTCTCCTGCCCTGTGCTGCCACGTCGTCATGGCAACCGGGAGACAAGTGCTAGTGGAGTAAACTGAGCGCAGCTGATACTCCGGTTCGGGTCTTTTGCTGTGCAGTGGTTATAGGCTCTGTGCACGGCAGGGGATCCGGTGCTGGTTTTTGTGCTCACAGTCTGTGAGGTCTGAGTGGGGCGTGGACAGCACCTGCTTTATAAGGCCTCTTTTCAGGGTAAGCAGATGCTGCTGAATCTTTGTTGGTTAGTCAGTTCATGAACGTTAGCCAGTACTGTGTAGCTTTGTATTTGTTTGTTGCTTACTGCAAATAGGCCTGGGAATTTGGTATTACACTCTGCCAATCCAGACCTAGCAGTAAGACTGGAGTCAGTCGTTTAGCTTGCTGGGGTTCTGTTACTACCCTGTGAACTTAGCAAGTTTGCGGCTGTATTCTAAGACTTGCCTGTCTAATCCTGTCTCACTGTGCTAGGTGTCAGGGGTCAGTTTAGTGGCAGTAAGCTAAAACCTGTGCACTGCAAGTGAGAATTTGGATTGTGGAGATTCTCCTTGTGTCTATCATTCCATCTCTGACCAAGGAGTTTACTGCCACACCCGTTGGTAACCCTTTAGGGTTTTGCTGTTGCCCTTAGCAACAGCATTTCGGGTACTCTACGTATTAAAACACAACATCTTGCTTTTTCCATCTTAGCAGTTCTAATACAAGGGAGATACCCAGTTCCTTAGCCTCTGGGCTTCTCTGTTCACTTTGTGTGTATTTTGTTACCCTATCACCTTCTGTGTACGTTATGTCATATCCCCCAGTTTGTCTGTGAGTCCATCTGTTTTGCATAACAGTTCAAACACCAGTACATTCCTGCAGACACTGGAGTGCATAACAGTTCTGACACCAGTACTTTCCTGCTGGCACTGGTGTGCATAACAGGTGCCTTTTAGTTGTGCCTATTAAAATATGGAGAACAAAAATGTTGAGGTTCCAAAATTAGGGAAAGATCAAGATCCACTTCCACCTCGTGCTGAAGCTGCTGCCACTAGTCATGGCCGAGACGATGAAATGCCAGCAACGTCGTCTGCCAAGGCCGATGCCCAATGTCATAGTACAGAGCATGTCAAATCCAAAACACCAAATATCAGTAAAAAAAGGACTCCAAAACCTAAAATAAAATTGTCGGAGGAGAAGCGTAAACTTGCCAATATGCCATTTACCACACGGAGTGGCAAGGAACGGCTGAGGCCCTGGCCTATGTTCATGGCTAGTGGTTCAGCTTCACATGAGGATGGAGGCACTCAGCCTCTCGCTAGAAAAATGAAAAGACTCAAGCTGGCAAAAGCAGTAGCACCGCAAGGAACTGTGCGTTCTTCGAAATCCCAAATCCACAAGGAGAGTCCAATTGTGTCGGTTGTGATGCCTGACCTTCCCAACACTGGACGTGAAGAGCATGCGCCTTCCACCATTTGCACGCCCCCTGCAAGTGCTGGAAGGAGCACCCGCAGTCCAGTTCCTGATAGTCAGATTGAAGATGTCAGTGTTGAAGTACACCAGGATGAGGAGGATATGGGTGTTGCTGGCGCTGGGGAGGAAATTGACCAGGAGGATTCTGATGGTGAGGTGGTTTGTTTAAGTCAGGCACCCGGGGAGACACCTGTTGTCCGTGGGAGGAATATGGCCGTTGACATGCCTGGTGAAAATACCAAAAAAATCAGCTCTTCGGTGTGGAACTATTTCAACAGAAATGCGGACAACAGGTGTCAAGCCGTGTGTTCCCTTTGTCAAGCTGTAATAAGTAGGGGTAAGGACGTTAACCACCTCGGAACATCCTCCCTTATACGTCACCTGCAGCGCATTCATAATAAGTCAGTGACAAGTTCAAAAACTTTGGGTGACAGCGGAAGCAGTCCACTGACCAGTAAATCCCTTCCTCTTGTAACCAAGCTCACGCAAACCACCCCACCAACTCCCTCAGTGTCAATTTCCTCCTTCCCCAGGAATGCCAATAGTCCTGCAGGCAATGTCACTGGCAATTCTGACGAGTCCTCTCCTGCCTGGGATTCCTCCGATGCATCCTTGCGTGTAACGCCTACTGCTGCTGGCGCTGCTGTTGTTGCTGCTGGGAGTCGATGGTCATCCCAGAGGGGAAGTCGTAAGCCCACTTGTACTACTTCCAGTAAGCAATTGACTGTTCAACAGTCCTTTGCGAGGAAGATGAAATATCACAGCAGTCATCCTGCTGCAAAGCGGATAACTGAGGCCTTGACAACTATGTTGGTGTTAGACGTGCGTCCGGTATCCGCCGTTAGTTCACAGGGAACTAGACAATTTATTGAGGCAGTGTGCCCCCGTTACCAAATACCATCTAGGTTCCACTTCTCTAGGCAGGCGATACCGAGAATGTACACGGACGTCAGAAAAAGACTCACCAGTGTCCTAAAAAATGCAGTTGTACCCAATGTCCACTTAACCACGGACATGTGGACAAGTGGAGCAGGGCAGGGTCAGGACTATATGACTGTGACAGCCCACTGGGTAGATGTATGGACTCCCGCCGCAAGAACAGCAGCGGCGGCACCAGTAGCAGCATCTCGCAAACGCCAACTCTTTCCTAGGCAGGCTACGCTTTGTATCACCGGTTTCCAGAATACGCACACAGCTGAAAACCTCTTACGGCAACTGAGGAAGATCATCGCGGAATGGCTTACCCCAATTGGACTCTCCTGTGGATTTGTGGCATCGGACAACGCCAGCAATATTGTGTGTGCATTAAATATGGGCAAATTCCAGCACGTCCCATGTTTTGCACATACCTTGAATTTGGTGGTGCAGAATTATTTAAAAAACGACAGGGGCGTGCAAGAGATGCTGTCGGTGGCCAGAAAAATTGCGGGACACTTTCGGCGTACAGGCACCACGTACAGAAGACTGGAGCACCACCAAAAACTACTGAACCTGCCCTGCCATCATCTGAAGCAAGAAGTGGTAACGAGGTGGAATTCAACCCTCTATATGCTTCAGAGGTTGGAGGAGCAGCAAAAGGCCATTCAAGCCTATACAATTGAGCACGATATAGGAGGTGGAATGCACCTGTCTCAAGCGCAGTGGAGAATGATTTCAACGTTGTGCAAGGTTCTGATGCCCTTTGAACTTGCCACACGTGAAGTCAGTTCAGACACTGCCAGCCTGAGTCAGGTCATTCCCCTCATCAGGCTTTTGCAGAAGAAGCTGGAAACATTGAAGGAGGAGCTAACACGGAGCGATTCCGCTAGGCATGTGGGACTTGTGGATGGAGCCCTTAATTCGCTTAACAAGGATTCACGGGTGGTCAATCTGTTGAAATCAGAGCACTACATTTTGGCCACCGTGCTCGATCCTAGATTTAAAGCCTACCTTGGATCTCTCTTTCCGGCAGACACAAGTCTGCTGGGGTTGAAAGACCTGCTGGTGAGAAAATTGTCAAGTCAAGCGGAACGCGACCTGTCAACATCTCCTCCTTCACATTCTCCCGCAACTGGGGGTGCGAGGAAAAGGCTCAGAATTCCGAGCCCACCCGCTGGCGGTGATGCAGGGCAGTCTGGAGCGACTGCTGATGCTGACATCTGCTGATGCTGACATCTGGTCCGGACTGAAGGACCTGACAACGATTACGGACATGTCGTCTACTGTCACTGCATATGATTCTCTCACCATTGAAAGAATGGTGGAGGATTATATGAGTGACCGCATCCAAGTAGGCACGTCACACAGTCCATACTTATACTGGCAGGAAAAAGAGGCAATTTGGAGGCCATTGCACAAACTGGCTTTATTCTACCTAAGTTGCCCTCCCACAAGTGTGTACTCCGAAAGAGTGTTTAGTGCCGCCGCTCACCTTGTCAGCAATCGGCGTACGAGGTTACATCCAGAAAATGTGGAGAAGATGATGTTCATTAAAATGAATTATAATCAATTCCTCCGCGGAGACATTGACCAGCAGCAATTGCCTCCACAAAGTACACAGGGAGCTGAGATGGTGGATTCCAGTGGGGACGAATTGATAATCTGTGAGGAGGGGGATGTACACGGTGATATATCGGAGGGTGATGATGAGGTGGACATCTTGCCTCTGTAGAGCCAGTTTGTGCAAGGAGAGATTAATTGCTTCTTTTTTGGGGGGGGTCCAAACCAACCCGTCATATCAGTCACAGTCGTGTGGCAGACCCTGTCACTGAAATGATGGGTTGGTTAAAGTGTGCATGTCCTGTTTTGTTTATACAACATAAGGGTGGGTGGGAGGGCCCAAGGACAATTCCATCTTGCACCTCTTTTTTCTTTTATTTTTCTTTGCGTCATGTGCTGTTTGGGGAGGGTTTTTTGGAAGGGACATCCTGCGTGACACTGCAGTGCCACTCCTAAATGGGCCCGGTGTTTGTGTCGGCCACTAGGGTCGCTAATCTTACTCACACAGTCAGCTACCTCATTGCGCCTCTTTTTTTCTTTGCGTCATGTGCTGATTGGGGAGGGTTTTTTGGAAGGGACATCCTGCGTGACACTGCAGTGCCACTCCTAAATGGGCCCGGTGTTTGTGTCGGCCACTAGGGTCGCTAATCTTACTCACACAGTCAGCTACCTCATTGCGCCTCTTTTTTTCTTTGCGTCATGTGCTGATTGGGGAGGGTTTTTTGGAAGGGACATCCTGCGTGACACTGCAGTGCCACTCCTAAATGGGCCCGGTGTTTGTGTCGGCCACTAGGGTCGCTAATCTTACTCACACAGTCAGCTACCTCATTGCGCCTCTTTTTTTCTTTGCGTCATGTGCTGATTGGGGAGGGTTTTTTGGAAGGGACATTCTGCGTGACACTGCAGTGCCACTCCTAAATGGGCCCGGTGTTTGTGTCGGCCACTAGGGTCGCTAATCTTACTCACACAGTCAGCTACCTCATTGCGCCTCTTTTTTTCTTTGCGTCATGTGCTGATTGGGGAGGGTTTTTTGGAAGGGACATCCTGCGTGACACTGCAGTGCCACTCCTAAATGGGCCCGGTGTTTGTGTCGGCCACTAGGGTCGCTAATCTTACTCACAGTCAGCTACCTCATTGCGCCTCTTTTTTTCTTTGCGTCATGTGCTGATTGGGGAGGGTTTTTTGGAAGGGACATCCTGCGTGACACTGCAGTGCCACTCCTAAATGGGCCCGGTGTTTGTGTCGGCCACTAGGGTCGCTAATCTTACTCACACAGTCAGCTACCTCATTGCGCCTCTTTTTTTCTTTGCGTCATGTGCTGATTGGGGAGGGTTTTTTGGAAGGGACATCCTGCGTGACACTGCAGTGCCACTCCTAAATGGGCCCGGTGTTTGTGTCGGCCACTAGGGTCGCTAATCTTACTCACACAGTCAGCTACCTCATTGCGCCTCTTTTTTCTTTGCGTCATGTGCTGATTGGGGAGGGTTTTTTGGAAGGGACATCCTGCGTGACACTGCAGTGCCACTCCTAAATGGGCCCGGTGTTTGTGTCGGCCACTAGGGTCGCTTATCTTACTCACACAGTCAGCTACCTCATTGCGCCTCTTTTTTTCTTTGCGTCATGTGCTGATTGGGGAGGGTTTTTTGGAAGGGACATCCTGCGTGACACTGCAGTGCCACTCCTAGATGGGCCAGGTGTTTGTGTCGGCCACTAGTGTCGCTTAGCTTAGTCATCCAGCGACCTTGGTGCAAATTTTAGGACTAAAAATAATATTGTGAGGTGTGAGGTATTCAGAATAGACTGAAAATGAGTGGAAATTATGGTTTTTGAGGTTAATAATAATATGGGATCAAAATGACCCCCAAATTCTATGATTTAAGCTGTTTTTTAGTGTTTTTTTAAAAAAACACCCGAATCCAAAACACACCCGAATCCGACAAAAAAAATTCGGTGAGGTTTTGCCAAAACGCGGTCGAACCCAAAACACGGCCGCGGAACCGAACCCAAAACCAAAACACAAAACCCGAAAAATTTCAGGCGCTCATCTCTAGTAAAAACACATTTTGCATTGGTGAAAATAAACACCTGGGTCTGTTTTTTTAGTCATCTATGCTCAGCCGTGGACTTTTAGGGTTCCTTGAGGACTATGGGGCAGATGTATTAACCTGGAGAAGGCATAAGGAAGTGATAAACCAGTGATAAATGTAAAGTGATAATGCACCAGCCAATTAGCTCCAATATGTAAATTAACAGGAGTTGATTGGCTGGCGTGTTTATCACCTTGCATTTATCACTGGTTTATCACTTCCTTATGCCTTCTCCAGGTTAATACATCTGCCCCAGTGTGTGAGAATGTCTGATACCACTTTTACACCAAACACCTTTGTTTGACCCAGGTTTACGGACACAGTTCCAACCTGGGTCAGACCCTGTTTACACTTCACATTGGACCCGGATTAGTCCCAGGTCAGCCCCATTTATACCCCTTTCACACTGCAAAAATAACCCGGTATCGACCTAGCATATTGCCGGGTTGACACGGGTCAGCAAGCCTGACCAGGCAGTTCAGCCTGGGAATAGTGCCTCTCCTTATTGTAGTGAACGGGTCCCGGGACGCATCGACCCGGGAGCCCGTTTACGCTGCCATTGACCCGGTATTCAACCCAGGATTAACACTGCTTTATTCCTGGGTTGAATTGCCGGGCCAGGCAACCCAGGATTTCAGCTATGCCCCTTTCACACCGCACGCCGGCAATATGCGGGTCGATACCGGGTTATTTGTGCAGTGTGAAAGGGGTATGAGTGACATGCAGGGCAGACCCGGGTTCAATGTAAATGGGGATGACTTGTGAATTACCCGCGTCCAATGTGCAGTGTAAACAGGATCTGACCCAGGTTGGAACTGAGGGGGTAATTCAGACCTGATCGCAGCAGCAAATTTGTCAGCAGTTGGACAAAACCATGTGCACTGCAGGGAGGGGGGGGGGGGGGGTGCAGATGTAACATGTGCGGAGAGAGTTAGATTTGGGTGGGTTATATTGTTTCTGTGCAGGGTAAATACTGGCTGCTTTATTTTTACACTGCAATTTAGATTTCAGTTTGAACACACCCCTCCCAAATCTAACTCTCTCTGCACATGTTACATCTGCCCCCCCTGCAGTGCACATAGGGGGTAATTCTGAGTTGATCGCAGCAGGAACTTTGTTAGCAGTTGGGCAAAACCATGTGCACTGCAGGGGAGGCAGATATAACATGTGCAGAGAGAGTTAGATTTGGGTGGGGTATGTTCAATCTGCAATCTAAATTGCAGTGTAAAAATAAAGCAGCCAGTATTTACCCTGCACAGAAACAAAATAACCCACCCAAATCTAACTCTCTCTGCACATGTTATATCTGCCTCCCCTGCAGCGCACATGGGTGGTCATTCCGAGTTGTTCGCTCGGTAATTTTCTTCTCATTGCAGCGATTTCCCGCTAATTGCGCATGCGCAATGTTTGCACTGCGACTGCGCCAAGTAAATTTGCTAAGAAGTTTGGTATTTTACTCACGGCATTACAAGGTTTTTTCTTCGTTCTGGTGATCGGAGTGTGATTGACAGGAAGTGGGTGTTTCTGGGCGGAAACTGTGTGAAAAAACGCTGCTGTTTCTGGGAAAAACGCGGGAGTGGCTGAAGAAACGGGGGAGTGTCTGGGCGAATGCTGGGTGTGTTTGTGACGTCAAACCAGGAACGACAAGCACTGAACTGATCGCACTGGAAGAGTAAGTCTCGAGCTACTCAGAAACTGCACAGAAAAATCTTTCTCTGACGTCCTAGTGGATGCTGGGAACTCCGTAAGGACCATGGGGAATAGACGGGCTCCGCAGGAGACTGGGCACTCTAAAAGAAAGATTAGGTACTATCTGGTGTGCACTGGCTCCTCCCTCTATGCCCCTCCTCCAGACCTCAGTTAGAATCTGTGCCCGGCCAGAGCTGGGTGCTCCTAGTGGGCTCTCCTGAGCTTGCTAGAAAGAAAGTATTTGCTAGGTTTTTTATTTTCAGTGAGATCTGCTGGCAACAGACTCACTGCTACGTGGGACTGAGGGGAGAGAAGCAAACCTACCTGCTTGCAGCTAGCTTGTGCTTCTTAGGCTACTGGACACCATTAGCTCCAGAGGGTTCGAACACAGGGCCTGACCTCGATCGTCCGTTCCCGGAGCCGCGCCGCCGTCCCCCTTGCAGAGCCAGAAGACAGTAGAGAAGCGATGAAATCGGCGGCAGAAGACTCCTGTCTTCATTAAGGTAGCGCACAGCACCGCAGCTGTGCGCCATTGCTCCCACAGCACACCACACACTCCGGTCACTGTAGGGTGCAGGGCGCTGGGGGGGGGGGGGGGGCGCCCTGGGCAGCAATAAAAATACATTTGGCATAAAAATACACATAATACAGTCTGTGACTGTATATGTGTAAAACCCCCGCCATTTTTAGTCAGAAACAGGACAGAAGCCCGCCGCTGAGGGGGCGGGGCCTTCTTCCTCAGCACACCAGCGCCATTTTCTCTTCACAGCTCCGCTGGAAGGAAGCTCCCCAGGCTCTCCCCTGCAGTATCCTGGTACACAAAGGGTGAAAAGAGAGGGGGGGCACATAAATTTAGGCGCAAAAATTGTATATACAGCAGCTACTGGGTAAACACTGAGTTGTAGTGTAATCCCTGGGTTATATAGCGCTGGGGTGTGTGCTGGCATACTCTCTCTCTGTCTCTCCAAAGGGCCTTGTGGGGGAACTGTCTTCAAATAGAGCATCCCCTGTGTGTGTGGTGTGTCGGTACGCGTGTGTCGACATGTCTGATGTAAAAGGCTCCACTAAGGAGGTGATAGAGCGGATATGTATGTGAGAGGGTGTCTCCGTCGACAACGCCGACACCTGTTTGGATATGTGTAAGTGCTAAGGTGAATTTATTGCACAAATGGTTAGGGAACAGACAGGAAATCTACCCATGTCTGTCCCTATGTCACAGAGACCTTCAGAGTCTCACAATGCTCACTATCCAAAATAACAAACACTGGTATCGACACGGAGTTTAACTCCACTGTCGACTACGATAATGCAAAGTTACAGTCAAGATGGCTAGAAGGTATTCAATATATGATATTGAAATAAAAGATGATTTGCATATCACTGATGACTCATCTGTCCCTGACACGAGAGTACACGTTTTTTTTATTTTTTTTTATTTTTTATAAATCTGTTTTATTGAGGTTTTACAATACAACAAAATGAAAAATCATCAGGTACAAATGACATATCAGAAGTAAAAGGCAGATGTCAAACATTCTGAAGGAGTAACAGGGGTGATAACAACAGATCATGTTTTTTGTAATATCTTATACAGTGTAGAGACCATCAAATCAGATACTTGACTTATCAAAGTAATTTGAACCTGGGAAGCGGCCACCCCTGATTTTCGACATTGGATCTGCCAGAGTTATTCCAGTTGACAGTATACCTGTTATTTCAGACAGATGTAGCTAAACACGTCTTGTGGGGGGGGGGGAGGGGGGTGACACACATATAGGGTAGGGAAGAAGATGGGAAATGAGGGGGGGGAGGAGATATAGGGTCTGGTGATCAGTCATGGCGGTGGAGACTGTATTGAAATTTGTCGAAGTAAGAACCATTCAGTTGATTCAAAGACCATGGATATGTGGGTTTGCGTGGGACAAGGAAGTGAAGCAATGTATGTACCCCACTTAGCATAGAATTTAACAACATCTGTTTCTATATGAGTCAATGCGGATCTGCGATCGAAATATAGTATCTGCAGCATCTTCCTGTGTACTTCCGCTAGCGTAGGTTTAGATCTAGATATCCAGTGAGTGAGAATTACTTTTTTCGATACCGTGATTAGGATGGTCAGTAACGGTATGTGTTTTTGTCCCTGAGTGTCCAAATCCCACTGAGTGAAGTTAGCACATAGGCAAGCTAAGGGGTCTGGAAAAACTTGGGTATGTAGTAGAGAGTTAATGCAGTTGAGTACCTTACCCCAAAATGTTCTGATGTATCCACATTCCCAAAAATTGTGATAGAAAGTTGCTGAGTGATATCCACATTTGGGGCATTTTCCCGATATCAGGGGGTTAAATCTGGCGTGGTGAGTTTGAGGGACATACGCCCTCTGTAGGGTTCGGAGGTGAACTTCTTGTAGGTAAGCGGAGGAGAGGATTTTCATGGTTGAGTCATAATAGGTGCTTAGGGATGCAGTGTCGGGTAGGGAGGGAATATCTTTCTGCCACTGTAATAGTAATCGAGACCATCTGTGAGGTGTTTCTATGTCAGTAAGGAGATTGTATAGCATCCTAGTGCAAAAGGGTATCCGTTCACATAAGGTGATTATTGATTGTAGTGGGTCTGGGGGGCTGGCATTGGAGTGTGGCATGGAGGTGAGGTAGTGTCGAGCTTGTAAATACATGTAAAATTGTGAGTGTGGGATGTTGTATTTCTCTTGGAGGGAAGAGAATGTAATAAAATGTCCTCCTGGGTCATACACTTTAGAGGAGTTTGCTAGCCCCTTGATTCTCCAGTGGTTAAAGATTGAGTTTGTGAGAGATGGAGGAAATGCAGGATTGCCCCAGAGAGGGATTTGTCGCATGGACATATGGTTCCTGTGGAACAACTTATTTATTTTAATCCAGGCATAATATATATCGTGAAATAGTGGGGAGCTAAGGATATGAGGAGGAATTGACTTTGGAGTAGAGTGTAGGAGTGCACTGGGAGAAAAAGGGAAAAACATGGCCTCATCCAAGGCTGGGTCTGTATAAGCATGTCCCTCTGTCAGCCAATCAGCAGTCCAACGGAAAAGGGCAGCTAGGGAGTATGAAAGAAAGTCAGGTAAACCTACCCCTCCTGCTCTGCGGGGGGCGGTCAGTTTTTTGAAGGCTATGAGGGGCTTCTTTCCCTTCCAGAGGAATTTAGTGAGAGTTTTGCGAATGTGGGCCAAATCCTTTATTGAAAGGCGTATGGGTAACATCTGCATCAGGTAATATAGACGTGGGAAGAATATACTTTGTAAAACGGCCACTCGGCCCAAGAGTGAGAGGGGCAAAAGTTTCCATGCGTCAAGGGTGGTGGTAAGCTTATGTAGCATCGGAGTAAAGTTGACGTTATATAAGGTGGTCATGTCAGATGGAATTTGTATCCCCAAGTATGTGATTTTGTCTAGGACCATCTTAAACGGTAACGTCATGTTAAGGGCAGATTGTGTGTCAGGTGTGTGAGGAGTCCCCAAGGGCATTAATTCCGATTTTGACACATTAATACGATAACCCGAGATTTTCCCAAAGGAGGAAATGAGGTGGAGAATCTCAGGAATGGAGACTTCAGGTCTTGAAATGAAAAGCAGCATGTTGTCTGCAAACAGTGCCACCTTCAGTTCCACATCCCGAATCTTGATCCCCTGAAATTTCCTAGAGGCTCGCAAGGCTATTGCCAGAGGCTCCAGAGCTATGTCAAACAATAAGGGGGATAATGGGCATCCCTGCCGTGTGCCCCTACCTATTGGGAAAGGTGCTGATAAGACTCCATTACAAGAAACCTGAGTTTGAGGATTGTTACAAAGGAGCTTAATCCAGTCTATGAATGCCATCGAGAAGCCAAATCTTGTTAGGGAGTGATATAAGTGAGGCCATTCAACCAGATCAAACGCCTTCTCTGCGTCGAGGGAGAGGATATAAGAAGGGTCAGGGGTTATAGGTTGTAGGGTGCGGGATGTCTGTATTGCTGCTAACACGCGTCTGACATTGATCTCTGAGTGTCTGCCCCATATGAAGCCCGTTTGATCTGGATGAATGATGTAAGGAAGGAGCATTTTCAAACGTTCAGCTAGAATTTTGGTTAGCAATTTGTAGTCAAGATTTAATAAGGAAATGGGGCGGTAGGATCCCGGGAGGGCGAGATCTCTGCCCGGCTTGGGCAAGACTTTAAGGATGGCTGAATTAAAGTGTGGCGGGAGTGTTTGCGATGAGAGCATATTGTTAAGCGCATGTAGTAACGGGGTCTCTAGTTTTGGTAAAAGTAATTTGTAGAAATCAGCTGAGAAGCCGTCAGGACCTGGGGCTTTATCACGTTTAAATTGACCTATAGTCTGGCGGATTTCCTCCAGTGTAATCGGGGATGTTAGAGACTGGCTTAGCTCCGGGGGCAATTCTGGCACCGGCAGGGACTCCCAGTTATTGGGAGGCTCTGATTCCGTAGTCAGGTCTGGGGGGGATGGGCGGGGATCTGTGGGGGAGTAGAGGTCAGTGTAGAAAGAACGCATGACTGCTGAGATTTCCGCATTGGTGGTAGTCAATGTACCCGTTTTTTTCATCAGGGGACGTGTGGTCAGGGGGGGGTGAGAACCGCGTAGGAGGTTGGAGAGTAGTTTACCCGTTTTGTTTCCAAATTTATGGAATCTAAAGCTGACATTGAACATATACTTGTCACCAAGCGTCGTCATGAATTCATCAAAATGTGTTTTTGTCAAGAGGTAATTATGTTTGGTCGAATCATTTGGTGTGGATTTGAACTGCTGAAAGGCTGAGGTCAGGGCTGATTGGAATTTCAAATAATGTTCCGTGTGTTTCTTGCGTATGCCAGCTACATAAGACATTATTTCTCCCCTTAGTACAGATTTGGCTGTCAACCAAAATAGCATGGGATCTGAATCTGCATGTATTGCATTGTCAGAGGCATAAGTTTCCCAGGCCGCTTCGAGTCTGTTCCTAAATTTCATTGACTTGGACAGATAGGAAGGGAATTTCCAGAGTCTGGGGGAATCCTGCGTCTCCGAAATTTGTATTGAGGCCATTACAAGGGCATGGTCAGAGAGTGATATGGGGGCTATCAAAGCGTCCACTATGGAGGGAAAAAGGGTGTGAGATGTGAAAATATAATCAATTCGGGATAGGGTTTGATGGGCAGAGGATAGGCAGGTATACTCTCTGTCAGTGGGATGGAGAGCCCTCCAAACGTCCACTAATGAGAGTTTCTCTGCAAATGAAAGCATGTCTAATTTCGGGAGGGACAGGCCTTTAGGAGGTGGGGAGGATCTATCTAGTAGAAGAGATGTCACCAGGTTAAAGTCTCCGCATAGTATGATGGAGGAGGAAAGGTGTGGGGTCAGCAAGGCGATCAGAGATTGGAGGAATTTTTTGGTGTAGGTAGATGGTGCATATACATTACAAAGTGTCAAGGGATGACCGTGGATCTTGAGGGTCAGCAATACTATTCTACCAGATTCATCAGAGCAAATTGTTAATTCTTCATAGGGAGTGTGTTTTTTGATCAGAATGACTACCCCTCTAGCTTTTGAGTTGTAGGAGCTGAAACCTAGAACAGACCAGCCTAAGGTGTTTAGTTTTGCGACTTCCTCGGGAACTAAGTGTGATTCTTGTAGGAATGCTAAATCAACATTTTGTTTGCTCAGATAAATAAGAATCTTTCTCCTTTTTGCTGGTGAATTGAACCCACCCACATTCCATGAGCCAATAGTCAAGGTAGGCATGGTTTGAGGAAGAGAATCAATATACTGTCACCATCGTCCACGTCTAGGTAGGTCGGGTAAATGTGATCTGACTTTGTGGAGGGGGAGGGGAGAGTTATGAGGAAAGAGGGGGAGGGAAGGGAGATGGGAGACAAACATAAGAAGCAACAGAGTAGTCCTGAACAGCGAGTCTTAAAAAACAATGCTGTAGGTGTTAAATGTTCTACACAGCAACAAGACTCGAGACTTCCCATAAGAGAAACGTGTAGGAAGAGAGAGGTAAACCACAGTAACGTAACAACCGGTAGTGGAACATGAGGTAGAAGCTCCGCCTACCCCACCGTCTCTAATCAAAAAATGAGGAAACTGTGTTTTTGCCCTGCATATACAGAGGTCATATCTTAATACTATTATAAATAAGGGGTGAAGGTGGCTTTAAGTTGCACTAGAGCATAATATAATAAACAAGGTATAAATGCTGTGCTACCCTGTAAGTTTGGAAAAGTGCAGAGCATTATTACACTGTATCTTAGCAGCTGATCAGTGTGACAGGCATATTAATAAAACCAACCTGAAGACATCATATTTCAACACCTTAAATCAACAATGGTAAGTATAGTAGTACTATCACATGAGCAATGAAAAATGCAATATGAAATGTGCTGATACAGCGTGAACTTGTGGCGGAGGTATGACACAACATAACTTGGGTTAACAATGGTGTGTGGGGCCATTCAGATTCAAATTACAGTGGCACATACGTGTGATAGATGAATATAACCATCATTTGGACGTGGCGGCTGGGCGATCGGTGATGTCTGTATCCTGTGGATGAGAAAGTTCACCTAGGAAGGCATGAGCATCTGCAGGGGAAAGGAAGTCCTTATAGGAGGATCCATCATAGATGCGTAAACGGGCTGGATAGAGCAAGCCAAATTTGCGGCCCTCTGCTACGAGTTGTGAGCAAATGGGCGAAAAGGCTTTCCGGGCCCTCGTCAGCTCCACAGAATAGTCCTGGAAAATAAAAAGTTTATGACCCTCCCATTGCAGATCTTTGGTGCGTCGCGATGCCGACCAAAAGGCTGACTTGTGTAGATAATTAAGGCATCGGAATAGCGTGACTCTCGGGCGAGGCTTATTTGGGGTGGAAGCCGGGCCCACTCGATGCGCTCTCTCAATCACCAGGTCCCGACATTCCTGTTCAATTCCTAGGAGAGTGGGAAGCGTGGTTCTGACAAAGTGTGCAAGTGCCGGGCCTTTTACAGATTCAGGTAGGCCCACAAGCCTGATATTATTTCTCCTCGATCTGTTTTCGATATCATCGAGCTTATTCCAAATGTGATAGTTGTCAGAAGTTAAAGATTTCACAGCTTGCTGTATTTCCTCAACATTATGCATGGCAGCTCCTAATTGACTTTCAGTGCGAGTCACTCTGCTTTGCAGTTGCTGCAGTTGTTGGGTGATATCAGCTACTGCCTGAGTGAGGAGAGGAGTCATGGTGGACCGGATAGCGTCGACCACGTCGGCATACGATACCGGCGCGTCTGCATCGCGTTCCGATAAAGGCACCACCACTGCTGCCACCTTCTTTGGTGCTGGGGAGACAGGATCAGGGCCGACCTCCGGAGTCATTGTCCCCGCTGCGCGCCGTTTTTCCAGGCGCTGTGACTGCGCGCCCGATCCGGTCACTGGGGTCACAAAACGATCCATGGGGGCTGCGGATGTAAGGGGAAGTGCCAGGCTGGGCAAATAGAGGCTATTATGAGCCTTTAGAAGGTTTTTGTCAGTGGGTCGCGGCGGAGCTTCAGGGAGTGCTGCCTCACGCCATCAACCCGGAACCGGAAGTCGAGTACACATGTTTAAGGGGAAGAATGCTGAGGTAAATTTCCCTCCTCTCATGAGGAAAAAGAGCGGGAATCTCCAGACAAGAGACGGCAGCTTCCCACAAGAGAATTCTCAGGCTGTATCCTTTCCCCACTAGGGCCAGGATGTGTTGAGAATCTTCCCCTAGGGTGTCCTGTTTGCACAGATGGTAGCACTTGCTATTCTCAGGGATCCTGCAGATAGCGTGCACATTCTAGTATACTACCCAGACCGGCGATTTTGTCGGCATGGGTTTATAGCGCTGTGGCAGCGTGGACAGGTACCTTATCAGCAGAGATTGAGACCCTAGTAAATATATTAAAGATGCTGTCTTAAGTGATAGATATATAGTTATAAAGCATGCCCAAAGAGACATGAGTATACTGGGTCCTAGAGTCAAAGCTATGTCGATCTCTGCTTGACGTGTCCTGTAGAATATGCATTGGACAGATGATGCCGACTTAAGAGGCATATGGAAGGCTGAGGATTGTGTGGAGAAGGGTTCTCGGGCCTGGTCTCCACAGCTATAGCTGGTAATTCTGCTAGTTTGCCTTATATTCCTGCACAGCCTAAGAAAGCACGACATTATTAAATGCAGCCTTTCGAATAAAGAAACAAGAATGTCTGAGGTGCGTCCTTTCTTGTCAGAGCCGGGATCAACACAGCTAGTTCCCAGGAACAGAAGTCCTCCCCGGCCCCTACAGAAATCCACCTATGCCGCTGGGGCTCCACAGGCGGAGCTAGGCCCGGTGGGGACACGCCTTCGTAAGTTCAGCCACAAGTGGGTTCACTCCCTGTTAGGTCCCTGGGCAATAGATATTGTGTCTCAGGGATACAAGCTGGACTGTGAGAAGATGCCCCCCTCACCGACGGCCCTGCGGGCTTCCCCCCAAGAGGGGGAGCCAGTGTTAACTGCAATTCACAAATTGTATCTTTAACAGGTGGTGGTCAAGGGTCCCCTCCTTCAACAAGAGGGTGTTATTATTCGACCATGTTGTAATCCCAAAACCAGACGGTTCGGTCAGACCCATATTGAATTAAAAATCCCTGAACATATACCTGAGAAGGTTCAAGTTCAAGATGGAATCGCTAAGAGCGGTCAGGGCAAGCCTAAAAAGAGGGAGACTTTATCGTGAATCGGGTCATAAGAGATGCATACCTTCATGTCCCCATTTATCCACCTCATTAGGCGTACCTCAGAATTGCGGTACGGGATTGTCATAACCAAGGTAATGGCGGATATGATTGTGCTCCTGCGGAAGCAAGGCGTCACTATTATCACGTACTTGGACGATCTCCTCATACAAGCGAGATCAAGAGAGCAGTTGCTGAACAGCGTATCACTTTCTCTGGAAGTGTAACGGCAACACGGCTGGATTCTATATATTCCAAAGTCGCAGTTGGTTCCTACAGCTCATCTGCCTCTCCTAGGCACCATCCTAGACACAGACCAGAAAAGGGTTTATCTCCCGATAGAGAGAGCTCAGGAGCTCATGACACTGGTCAGGAATCTATTAAAACCAAAACAGGTGTCAGTGCATCACTGCACTCGAGTCCTGGGAAGAATGGTGGCATCATACGAGGCCATCCCCTTAGGCAGGTTCCATGCGAGGACCTTCCAATGGGACTTACTGGACAAGTGGTCCGGATCACCTCTTCAGATGCATCGGTTAATCACCCTATCCCCCAGGGCCAGGGTGTCTCTCCTGTGGTGGCTGCAGAGTGCTCACCTTCTCGAGGGCCACAGATTCGGCATTCAGGACTGGATCCTGGTGACCACGGATGCAAGCCTCCGAGGGTGGGGGGCAGTTACACAGGGAAGAAATTTCCAAGGTCTGTGGTCAAGTCAACAGACTTGCCTTCACATCAATATCCTGGAACTAAGGGCCATATACAACGCCCTAAGTCAAGCGAAGATCCTGCTTCGCGACCAACCGGTTCTGATCCAGTCAGACCGCAGGGGTTCATGTAAACCGCCAAGGCGGCACAAGGAGCAGGGTGGCGAGGGTAGAAGCCACCAGAATTCTTCGCTGGGCGGAGAATCAAGTAAGCGCACTGTCAGCAGTGTTCATTCCGGGAGTGGACAACTGGGAAGCAGACTTCCTCAGCAGACACGACCTCCACCCGGGAGAGTGGGGACTTCATCAGGAAGTCTTCACGCAGTTTGCAAATTGATGGGAACTGCCTCAGGTGGACTAGATGGCGTCCCACCTCAATAAAAAGCTAAAAAAGGTTTTAAGCCGGGTCAAGGGACCCTCAGGGGATAGCTGTGGTCGCACTAGTAACACCGTGGGTGTTCCAGTCGGTCTATGTATTCCCTCCTCTTCCTCTCATACCCAAGGGCTGAGAATTGTAATAAAAGGAGGAGTGAGAACAATATTCTTTGCTCCGAATGGGCCAAGAAGGACTCGGTACCCGGAGCTGCAAGAAATGCTCTCAGAGGACTCAGGGCTTCTGCCTCTCAGACAGGACATGTTGCAACAGGGGCCCTGTCTGTTCCAAGACTTTCCGCGGCGACTTACCGCGGTTGAACGCCGGATCATAGCGGAAAAGGGCATTCCGGATGCAGTTATTCCTACGCTGATAAAGGCTAGGAAAGACGTGACAGCAAGACTTTTTCACTGTATATAGCGAAAATAGGTTGCTTGGTGTGAGGCCGGGAAGGCCCTACAGAGGAATTCCAGCGGGGTCGATTCCTGCACTTCCTACAGTCAGGAGTGACTATGGGCCTAAAATTAGGATCCATAAAGGTCAAGATTTCGGCCCTATCCATTTTCTCTCAAAAAGAACTGGCTTCACTGCCTGAAGTTCAGACGTTGTTCCGGGGGTGCTGCATATTCAGCCTCCTTTTTGTGCCACCGGTGGCACCTTGGGATCTTAACGCTGTGTTGGATTTCCTGAAATCCCACTGGTTTGAGCCACTTAACACCGTGGAGCTAAAATATCTCACGTGGAAAGTGGTCATGCTATTGGCCTAAGCTTCGGCTAGGCGTGTGTCAGAATTGGCGGTTTTGTCATGTAAAAGCCCTTATCTGATCTTCCATATGGACAGGGCAGAATTGAGGACTCGTCCCCAATTTCTCCCTAGGGTGGTATCATCGTTTCATTTGAACCAGCCTATTGTGGTGCCTGCGGCTACTAGGGACTTGGAGGATTCCAAGTTGCTGGACGTAGTCCGGGCTTTGAAAATGTATGTTTCCAGAACGGCGGGAGTCAGAAAGTCTGACTCGCTGTTTATTCTGTATGCAGCCAACAAGGTTGGCGCTCCTGCTTCGAAGCAGACTATTGCTCGCTGGATCTATAGCACGATTCAGCGGGTTCACTCTGCGGCTGGATTGCCGCATCCAAAATCGGTGAAAGCCCATTCCACAAGGAAGGTGGGCTCTTCTTGGGCGGCTGCCCGAGGGGTCTCGGCTTTACAGCTTTGCCGAGCTGCTACTTGGTCGGGGTCAAACAAGTTTGCTAAGTTCTACAAGTTTGATACCCTGGCTGAGGAGGACCTTGAGTTTGCTCATGCGGTGCTGCAGAGTCATCCGCACTCTCCCGCCCGTTTGGGAGCTTTGGTATAATCCCCATGGTCCTTACGGAGTTCCCAGCATCCACTAGGACGTCAGAGAAAATAAGAATTTACTCACCGGTAATTCTATTTCTCGTAGTCCTTAGTGGATGCTGGGCGCCCGTCCCAAGTGCGGACTCTCTGCAATACATGTATATAGTTATTGCTTAACTAAAGGGTTATTGTTATGAGCCATCCGTTAAATGAGGCTCAGTTGTTGTTCATACTGTTAACTGGGTATGGTTATCACAAGTTGTATAGTGTGATTGGTGTGGCTGGTATGAGTCTTACCCTGGATTCCAAATCCTTTCCTTGTTGTGTCAGCTCTTCCGGGCACAGTTTCCCTAACTGAGGTCTGGAGGAGGGGCATAGAGGGAGGAGCCAGTGCACACCAGATAGTACCTAATCTATCTTTTAGAGTGCCCAGTCTCCTGCGGAGCCCGTCTATTTCCCATGGTCCTTACGGAGTTCCCAGCATCCACTACAGACTACGAGAAATAGAATTACCGGTGAGTAAATTCTTATTTTTCGCAATATTGCGAATACTTCGTTCGCAATTCTGCTAAGCTAAGATACACTCCCAGAGGGCGGCGGCTTAGCGTGTGTACTGCTGCGAAAAGCGGCTAGCGAGCGAACAACTCGGAATGAGGGCCATGGTTTTGCCCAACTGCTAAAAAATTTCCTGCTGCGAACAACTCGGAATTACCCCCAGGGTTTTGCTCAACTGCTAACAAATTTGCTGCTACGATCAAGTCTGTATTACCCCCAGTGTCCGGAAACCTGGGTCAAACCTGTGTTTTTGGTGTAAAAGTGGTATAGATTAAATAAAAGAAATGCTTTATTTGCCTCTTTCCAACCTGATAGTCTAACAAGAGCCAGAGTTTAGCTAGTGAGACCATATACATATCCATACTTCTGTAATAGTATGCTATTAAAAAAAATGGTAAAACATTTTTCCTAAACTTTATAGACAGCTGCGCACCGTAGGTACTGCACAACAAATACTGCACAATAAATATTTCATCTACGAATCAATTTCCATGAATAAATAAATAATAGCTGTTCATTTCGTTTTACCTGCTAATCAGTCAAGGACATTATTTGCAGTCACAAGTAAATGTCACATTTAGTCTGCTATCCATGGTGCTGATTACTGACATCTTTCTGATTCAAACCCCCAAAGCACATACTGTACATTTTTGCTCTATTTTCTATTAAAAAGGCAAATTTTATGGTATGCTATTATGATGGAAGCTATAAATGAGTCCTCAATTGGAAAGAAAATTCAATAAAATTAAATGCTTTTTTATTTACAAAACAAAATCCTCTCAAGCGCTGTTTTTTCTTCTTTTGCTTTGTTTCATTGTCAGAGTGTGTCATAAAAATAATAGGACCTGTGGTGCTGCACTCCAAAGCAGCAAAGATATAAAAAAAAATAAGTCACCAAACAGACATAAATATGCAAATACAAAAAAAGTATTTGGGGGAATTGGAAATGCAAAAATACAGAAAAGAAACACACAGAGTGAAATGAGGTGGATTTTTAATTTGAACACTTTACAACCTGAAGGACACAACGCTGATTTTGAGTTAAAGTGGTTTTTAGAGTAAAAAAATATATTTATATTCTGGTCCTTTTTATTCCTTCTATTTCTTTTAGGATTTTAGCATTTTTATATATAGGATTAATTATATTAATTATATTTCTCTCTCTCCTCTTCTCGAGATAAATATCGAAAGTAAGGATGTGTATCTATACGTTGGGATGCCTATCTCCCGGTATTAGGGATGGACTGGCCCGGAATATAAAGTACAGCTAAGACAGGGTGAGGAGATATGGCATCAAGAATTTTTGTCAATGGTGAAGTGAATTTCCTTATGGATATAATTCATGTCAAGTTTTGAAGTGAAGAAAATGTGTCATTTGAAACAAGATCACCATCGTACAGATCTCTACGGTGGAACGCATGCTGTACTTCCTGGTTGCTAGAACGGAGGACAATAGATACGTCACAAAATGGCCGCTATATGGAACGCACCGGTGGAACGCATGCGTCATTTCTGGATCACGAAAACGGAAGTCAATAGCCGCTGTTCGTTCTTGAGTGCACGCTAGATGTAACTCTAGTATAACTATACAGTCTGACAGACTGAGCACCTGGGACAGTTTATATTGCGCTCGATATGAAGTTTTATGATGTGTGGACATAGAGGACATTCTGGATGGAACGCAACCGGAAGTTGATGATGAAATGCACACGTCACTTCCGGTCGGTGAATCCGGAAGTCACAGTGGTCTAATTGGTTTATTGTACTAATTAGTAAGGGTATAAATATCTGGCTGTTGGAGATCCATGTCATCCAAGCTTGAAAAAGGAGAGTTTCTCTGAAACGCGTCGTTTGGAAGACATGGATACCCTTATTTGATGTACTGCTGGACTCCCTACTCAGCCTTTAAAAAGAAAAGAAAAAAGCCTTTTGCGGTGGTGCTGTATTAATTCCACCGGGACCTGGTTGTTTTTTGCTAAAAAAGCTATCTGCCCACCGCAAATCACTAAAAGGGTGAGAAACTATTGGGATCAGTGCAATATATATATATATATATATATATATATATTATGTTTTATGTACTAATTGTGTTAATAAATTTGTGTGCTTAATATATAAACACTTCTGTGCTATTTTCATCTTTGCTACAAGGGCGCCTATGCACATAAGTAATTCTCTTTTCATTTGATATCTACTGAGGGATGGGGTGTTTCCTCATTTTTATGTGACGGCTGCCCTTTGTTAGCATTAATTGCGCACTTTGGATTTATTGTCTTTTTCTCCCTCATTCAGAGTTGTTCGCTCGCTAGCTGCTTTTAGCAGCCATGCAAACGCTAAGCCGCCGCCCTCTGGGAGTGTATCTTAGCTTAGCAGAAGTGCGAACGAAAGGATCGCAGAGCAGCTACAAAATAATTTTGTGCAGCTTCAGAGTAGCTCCAGACCTACTCCTAGCTTGCGATCACTGCAGACTATTTAGTTCCTGTTTTGACGTCACGAACACGCCCTGCGTTCGGCCAGCCACGCCTACGTTTCACCAGCCACGCCTGCGTTTTTATCTGGCACGCCTGCGTTTTTTCACTCACTCCCAGAAAACGGTCAGTTGACACCCAGAAACACCCACTTCCTGTCAATCACTCTGCGGTCAGCAGTGCGACTGAAAAGCTTCGCTAGACCTTGTGTGAAACTACATCGTTCGTTGTAAGAGTATGACGTGCATGCGCATTGTGCCGCATACGCATGCGCAGAACTGCCATTTTTTTTGCCTGATCTCTGCGCTGGGAAACGAAAGCAGCTAGTAATCAACTCGGAATGACCACCATAGTACGTTTGGTGAGGAAGATGAGCTGTGCTGCAGCACTGAGGATAGATTGGAGTGGAGATGCCTGCTAGGAGGAGATTACCCGTAGTCCAGTCTGGAAATAATCAGTGAGTGGATAATGGTCTTAGTAGCATCCTGGGGGAGAAAGGGTCTGATCCTGGAAATATTTTTGAGATTAAAATGACAGGTTTGTGGGAGGTGCTGAATGTGTGGTTTGAAGGAGAGGGAGGAGTCAAGGATTACTCGAAGACAGCGCACTTGGGGGCTAGAGGAGATAGTAGTGCCATCAATAGATAATGAGATTGTGGGAGGTGAGGTTGTGCGGGAGGGTAGGAAGATGATCAGATCAGTCATAGACATGTTAAGTTTAAGAAAGCGCTGGGACATCCAGGAAGAGATAGCAGAGAGACAGTTGGAGATACGAGTGAGGAGAGCAGGGGAGAGTTCAGGGGAGGAAAGGTAGATTTGAGTATCATCAGCATAGACGTGATATTGGAAGTTAAAAGAACTAATGAGTTCACCTAAAAAGGACGTATAGAGAGAGAAAAGGAGAGGAACAAGAACAGAACATTGGGGGACGCCTACAGTTAGTAGAAGGAAGGGGTGGAGTAATGAGAGGAGACAGAGAAGTAATGGTCAGAGAGATAGAAGGACAGCCGGGAGAGTTCAGTATCATGCAAACCAAAGTAGTAAAGGATTTGCAGAAGGAGAGGGTGGTCCACAGTGTCAAAAGCAATAGAGAGGTCAAGAAGAATAATCAGAGAGTAGTGGCCCTTAGATTTGGAGGCCTTGAGGTCATTGCAGACTTTTGTGAGGGCAGTTTCAGTGGAGTGGAGAGAACGGAAGCCAGAATGGAAAGGGTCAAGCAGTGAGTGGGAGGAAAGAAAGGCAGCAAGGCGATTGTAGACAATACGCTCAAGGAGTTTGGAGGCAAAAGGGAAGAGAGAGATGGGTCGGTAGTTGGAGAGGTGTTTGGATCAGGGGTAGGTTTTTTAAGAATATGGGAGACAAGTGTATGCTTTAAGGCAGAGGGGACAGTGCCCGATGAAAGGGAGAGATTGAGAAGGTGGGCAAGATGGGAACAGGCAGAAGGAGGGAGGTAGTGGAGGAGGAAGGATGGGATAGGGTCTAGTGGGGAGGTGGTGATAAGTGGTGGAAAGGATGAGGGCCATGACTTCCTCACCAGGTACATGGGAGAAAGATGTCAGAGTTGGTGAAAGGGATGGGGAGGGGTGGCAAGGGATGGGTGGTGGCTGGTTGCTGATGGTCTGGTGGGATGTGATGTCCTGACGTATGGAGTCAATCTTGGATGTGAAATAAGTGGCAAAGTCAAGAGCAGACAGTGAGGAGGGGAGACGAGGTGAGGGTGGGCAGAGAAGGGAGTTGAGAGTGGCAAAGAGGTGTCGGGGGTTGGAAGACTGGAAAGAGATGAGATTCTTGAAATATAACTGTTTAGTGAGGTAAGGGGCAGCACTGAAGGATGAAAGCATAACTTTGAAATGGAGGAAGTCTGCCTTAGAGCGTGATTTCCCCAACTGTCGCTCAGCAGAACGTGAGTATTTTTGAAGATATCTGATGCATTTGGTGTGCAGGGTTGAGGCTTTAATCTGCGATGGTGAATAGTGGTCAGTGGAGCGACAGAGTCAAGAGCATAAGAAAGGAATGCATTGTATAGGGAAGTGGCTTGTTCAGGCCATGAGAGAAAATAGGAGAGAGAAGTGAGTCGAACAAGGTGGACAAGGATGAGTTGTCAATAGCCTCAGTGTTACTCTTAGTGATGGTAGCTTTAGGCGGTAGAGATGGGGAAGCAGAGAAAGTTAAGTTAAAAGATAGCAGGTGGTGGTCAGAGAGGGGAAACGGGATGTTGGAGAAACCAGGAATATCACATTGGTGAGTGAAAACCAGATCCACTGGGTGAGACCAAGTGAAAAGGTGAGGTTAAGGAGTTTAGAGGCAGGCAATTTTGTGGTGATATCGATAGGGATGTTGAAATCACATAGGATAATGGAGGGCATAGCAGAAGAGAGAAAGTGAGGAAGCAAAGTTGTCGAGGAATTTGGAGGAAGTGCCGGGGGATAGTAAATGACAGCAACTCGAAGATTAACAGGTTTGTAGTGGTGAAAGGGATGGTTCTAGAGGTATGAGTTGGTAGGTGTAGCTAGAGGGTAACAGGACTCCAACACCACCACCACCATGGCGACCCCCGGGTCAGGGGGCATGTGAGAATGTGAGCAGAGAGAGCAGCAGCAGTGTCAGAGGGGGTAATCCAGGTTTCAGTGATGGCTAGGAGATGCAGGGAATTGGAGATGAAGAGGTCATGGGTTGTGACCAGTTTGTTACAGACAGATCTGGCATTCCAGAGGGCACAGAAGAGAGAGAGCGAGTCTGAGGGGATGATGTGACTGAGATTATCCCTGCTGCTGTAGCGATGAGATGAGATGAATTTGGTAGGAAGGGATATAGCGTGTGTAGTGATGGTGCTGGGACCTGGGCTAGGAAGGGAAACTGCGGGAGTAGGGCATGGAGGGAGTGCAGTATGATACTGGTAGAGGAGGGGTGAGGTGAGAGGGAGAGAGCAGGGCTGGGTGGTGGCGTAGAGTGCCCGTGATGAGGCAGAAGTGAATGACAGTGGAGTAACAGGAGAAGAGGGGAAGTGAAGCAGAGGAGAAGATGGGAGACGGAGGATAGAGGATGAGATGTAGGAGACTAGGCGAGAAGGATGGGGGGGGGGGGGGGGGGCACCAGGGAACAAGATAAAGGATTAGGTAGACAAAGAGTGTTGGGGGGTGTTGTCAGCGTGGACATAGTGTGGATGGGGTAAAACGAGGTAGTAAATTGAAAATAGGAGTGGTGGCAGAATGAGAGACGGGGCAGTAGGATTTCAGAAATGCAGGTGATAGTAATTCAGACACGATTTGCAAGTATATAAACTGTAGTTAATGAGCACAGGTTACCAGTAAAGCAAAATGTTTAACTGATGACAGATGAAAATGACACAGTGTTGTTGTTGTGAAGATAAGAGGCAGGGGCTAAAACTGTATTTTATGGCATTTCAATCTTTATAGCGTTTAATGTACTTTTTATTCCTTTTGTTCAATTATCTATTTGGCTTGTGTTACTATTACCCCATGTGCGTGTTCATTCATTAGCCTATATATTCTAAACTATAATCTTACTCAGGTAAATAAAGGTGTGATGTGACCTGGCATGGTGTGCTGTCATGTTATGTTATTTTAGGAGGAGTCCATCTATTATCCTTATACGGTCACACAGGAAATAAACATGAGAGACAGGTAATCTCTCTCTGAAGATGCTCCTCCACAGGGAACAATCAGGAATTAAACCAATTTCCCTGTCATTGTTCCTTCTGTTTACTTTCCTCTGTTAAACACTGGGCTCCAGGGACGTGCGGTGAGCTAAATGGCTCAGGATGCACTGGCTAACCCCAGAGCCAGATTTACATGCAATATATGAGCCAAAGGGTACATCTGGGCATTATACACAGGTGCAGCATTATAAACTCCTGGAAATCTGGTGAGTTTTGATTAGGGATGTGTGGAAAGGATACACACTGCCATAGACTTTTTACTCCAGAGTTTGGGCTATAAAAATTATTAGAATAATGCAAAGAAGATATTTCAAACAAATTATCAGTATTTTTCATATATTTTATTCAGTCAAAACTCTGGTTTAAACGTAAGTATGACAGGAAAGGCTCTGCCTCACCCCACCGAACGTCACTGCTGGGCTCTCACAGATAACTCGGAGACTGACCCAGCATGTGGTCTGTAGGAGAAGGCCAGCTGTGGGAGGGAGTAGGGGAATACCTGAAATGAGGTCTCACCAATCAGGAACCTGTGTATCCTCCCCAGGTGAGCACGGCATCATTGGCATTTGGAAGGTTATAAAAGAGGTTGCGCAGATCATTTCCTCATGTTAGTTACAGGACTTTGGCTATGGGGTGATTCTCTGCCAGGATACCTTGTGGAACACATCACCAGTGCTGTGTGGACTTATACGTATTTACTCCTGCATGTACTTATACACATATTCTCCTGTGGACTAATCTGCTATCACTGCTGTGTGGACTCAGTGATAGTTCTGCTGTGTGGACCTGTTTATCTGTAACTTCTGTGTGGAATTGCTGTGGACCTAAATCATCTACTGGGACTTACTATATGGGCTGCTACCTGCATATTGTTTTTGGGCTATATTTACTTCTGTTTCCTGTGAATTATCTATTCCTGTGTGCGGTGAAAAATAAACCATCACTTTGGTTTCATCGGCTCTGTGTCTGAGTGATTAGAAGAACCCCGTATCCTCGCAGTTCTGCAAACAGCAATCCAGTGTACCTTCATTTACTATGCCTCTCAGACCAAAATTTGTATCCCAGTTATTTGCAATATCAAGCAAAACATTGCATTTCTAATGTTTTCTACAGAAATTGGTTGTATAGTGTTCACAGACAGTGAGGATTGGAGGATGTTAGAAATGAACATACATTTGTAGTTGTGAAGCAGTCCAGGGGGTATATTTACTAATATTCGTGTTTTAGCCATTTTTAAGGGTGTTTTATCTTGAATGGTATCGGGTGCATTTTACTGCAACTTTTTGAATCCTGATACGGTCATTTACTAAGCTGCCGAGTTTTCAACATTCGTATTTTCCGATGTCGATGTGATTCGTAATGTCAGGCAGTGTTTTACGTGAGTGATTAGTAAAACACTGCCTGACAAAACACAAGGATTCCCGGCCGGATCTGTGAGATCCGTGCAGGGCTTCATTGTGCACCTTTAAAAAAAAATTAAGCATTAACAATCAAGAAAAAAATTGCGTGGGGTCCCCCCTCCTAAGCATAACCAGCCTTGGGCTCTTTGATCCGGTCCTGGTTGTAAAAATACAGGGAAAAAATTGACAGGGGTTCCCCCATATTTTAACAACCAGCACCGGGCTCTGCGCCTGGTCCTGGTGCAAAAAATACGGGGGACAAAAAACTGACAATGCTAAATTCCCTTGTCGTATAAACAACCCTTTATGAAGTCTAAGAACACTGTACGCTGTTTACTTAAGAAGTACCGTAATGGTACGCTAGTTGCGTAACGATCGCTCAGCCGTAGGCGAGACGCTCAAGCGTCACGTTCGCTCACGGCCCAGTGATCACAGGACACGTTATTGGCTATGACTAGAGTAATGATTCGCTATGGCGTAGCGGACGCTCGAGACCACGAGGAGATCACCAGCGGCGCAGACGCTCACAACGCTATACCTTTATGTCTAAACCTTATACCAATGAAATACACGGAATACCTTAATGTGAATACAGGGTGTAAGTGCAACCTTGTGTAACCTGACTAACTACAAAGCTGCTTGAGCGTCACCGACGCTCAAGTGAACACTTAACACTATAGAAAATACACAGATACTGGTTTAGGTTCCAAAGCCTATTAACTGTATTATATCTAATATACTTGTAAAAGGGGATAACAGTACAAATGATACACTACAATATAACAGAGACTTCCTAACCACAGAACTAAACAATACTATCTAATACAATACAATACTAGTCTAGGGGAGATACGAGAGAAAGAGAAGGGAAAGAGAGAGAGAGAGAGAGAGAGAGACGGAGAGAGATGAGAGAAATTGGCTCACAGAAAGACAATGATTACGGAGAGAAACTTACGCACAGGGTAAACGATCGCATGCGCCTGGACATCCAGCACCCGATTTTCAGCAATGAGAACCGTTGAAGAGTGAGAGCTGGATGTGGTCGGCCTGCCTATTTATGCCCCACACACACAATGCAATCTCATAGTCCCTACAATCCCATTGTCCATTGGATGAAGGAATTCGACCCTGTATCACAACAAAAGGTCATAGGTTGATTCATACAGGTGGGCTGTGACGATTTCCAACAGCTCAGGTGGGTGGGAAACTAGGTTTCCCGCCGCATACCTGAGTATGAGTAAATAATAGAGATGGACATAAACTTCTTATGTCCATAACTATTCGCACGAGCGATTAATACGCTCCAAACCAACACCGGAATATTGCTAATTAAATACTCTTCCGATGGGTACCAAACACTGCTGTATGATTCCTGTTAGACCCTTCGTACGATACAAAGAGGGATTCCTTAGCTCAGGGACCTTCTATATTAACCAAACTTTCAGAAACTATCAAAGGGACCATGATCTATAAACTACATTAATTGTGAAAATATGTAACGAATGAGTCGCACGCTACGACTACATAAACTCTACCGTAAATACGCATACCGCGCCTGCGAGTGCACGCTATTGCGGGTATGCGCCTTCACGGGAGAGCGTACGCATGCGCAGCGCGGACCAGTGTGCGGTGCAAATATGGCAACGTGCATAGAGACATTTTTCTGACTTTGACAGTCCACCCTTTGGCAGTCAATAATAACTGCCACAAAACATTTAAGGAGAAAAATGCAAGTCAGGGGTTAATTGATTTCCATGGTGGGGTAAGGAAGAAGAGAGGAGTAGGTGTGAAGAGGGTATGACCTAGTGAGAAAGTAGAAGCATGTGTGTATGAGTCCATGTTTGGAGGGTCATGTATCATCGTGCCGTACGTGTGGTAAATCAAGCTTCGAGGTATTGCGAAGTATACATTTGAATTCCTTCTTATCCTGTGGTACAGGTCTGTGGATGGGCTGTCAAACTTTACCGAGCTCTTTTCGGATTTTGAACAAAATGGGGAGCACATTTTAGTTGATGATACATGAATGGGGGAGATATGTGGTTGCTGATATCTGTGCCTGTATTCCCTATCGTCTATGTGTGTCATTACCTGAGGGTTGTAGAGATGAAGATAAAGAACACTTATGGAAAATGCAATGATATTCTATGTCAGGGAAATGTACATCTGTCGTCGAAGTTGTGTTCGGTATCTGTTGAGAGTCGTCTTCTTTGCGCTGTATTGCTCCTTGGGCATGAGCAAATAGCTTTGTCTGAGCCATCAGATTTACAAAAAATGTTGGGCTAGCGTGAGTTTAAATGTACTAGGGAAACTGGGGATCCATGGCAAAGTTCATCAAGTGTCCATTTCTCAAGTGGTCAAAACTTCATCTTTGGTGCTTGTCTGTTGTCTGTATAGCGTCTCGTCAACTTCCTCGTCCAAGGGGGTCTTTGTATCTTGGAGAAAAGCAGAAAAACAGGTGAAAGAAACGGACCGTATAATCGCATTTTCATCACATTCGGGTTTCTATTATTGGGTCATAAATCAAATCCAGGTTAATTACAGTTTCCTCGCTCCTCAAGCTCATCACTCTTGTACTTTGTTTGCACCTCATTAAAGCCTGCCCGCATCTAAATATCAATCCAATCGATATAACGACACCCAAGATACATAGTAGAAACTTTCCAACATCCATTATGACTCCTTGAGCCCAGTCTCCCAAACCGGAGAACCAATTTCGCGGGTTCAACCATGACACCCAACCAGTCAGCTCATTTCCTACAGCAGCAAGGGTGAGATTGTGTTTCCGACGAAATTCCCACTTCAATTGGAGAATATCATCCATCTTTTGGTCTATGACCTCTACCGGATCCTCGGTGCTATTTGTGATATACGTGCAACACTTTATGCCGTACTGTGTTGCCAATGTAACACAATATCCGCCTGTTACTGCTGTAAGATAATTAAGAACCATCCTATGCAGAACTAGTTCTGTTTTATAAGCTTGAAGTTCTCTTCCAGTGTATCTAAACGTGTCATCATACATTTCAGTGATATTATCTAACAAATTGGCGAGTGCGGAAATGTATCTATAATTCATCACTCCTCGAGCGGTGCGAGTGAAATCTAACGCTACCAGAACCTGAATCCCGGTGGATTCATGGATAAGATCAGAGGCCGGATGCTCTAACCTTTCTGACAGTTGTCTTTTAACTCGGTGCTCGTAATGAGTGTGAGTATAAGGAGCTTGGGCACCGCGGTGTATGTCCTTCATTTTGTCATGTGTAACAGTCATCACTTCAGGCAATACTTTTCCAATATAACACAATCCTTCAGAGTTTGGGGCAAGCCACTTGTACGCCTTTCTCCCGCATATGAAATATGCGTCATCGGGGAGAACATATGGGACGGAGAAGGACATTACCATGTTACAAACCTTCCAGGTGAAATCTCCTGACCCTAATTCTTCCATCTGCTTAATGCACGTATCAGTTTGTACGATATGTGCACAGTATCCTGGTGATACCTCTCCAACTCTAGTAATCCTATTTCCTAAGGTATATCGATACCGGAAAGATTTTCCTCTACTGGCTATGTGGCGTACAAGCTCTGTATCTGTAGGCATTCTATCTGCTCTGTGTGAAAAGGTCATGGTAAGGTTGCTCCATGACACTTCCCAATTTCCCGGCTTACGGGGATTGGAGATGTTGAAACATAAGAGGGACCTATCCACATGGTATTGGTGGAGCTTCAAACTAGGAGGGCTGGAGATGTTAAACCTCCGGTCCACCGGTCTCCCACCACTTAGCTCAAGTACCTCCCCTAACGTTAAAGAAAATGGTACTAGCCCTGATTTGCTATGACCCTGAGGTACTTGAGAGCATACCCAACAATCTGTTTGGTTTAACACGTTACCCACTAAAGAGTGATAGTCACTCAATGGATGCCGGTCCATATGGATATTAAAACTGGATTGGCATTTCTTTATGCATCCATCTTCAACCAGATTATCACAGAGCCTACAGATACAATTTTCTTCAGCTAACAATCCATCACAATTTCTTCTATCGGATCGTTTTCTGATACTCGCCTTTGCTTGTTGGTTTGGTTGATCTTGGAAAACTACGCCTCCATCATCATAATCGGAACCCATTCCAGATCCTCTCTCGACCTCTATGGTACTCTCGCCGGAACAGACTGCTCTGGTCAACATCACGGTTAACATCAAAATCCGGATCACAGTCTCTTGGGGCAAGTCCATCTTTGAGGAGGAAATAGAGAAGAATGAGAAGGGGGAAAAAGAAATTTCAAGGAAGAGGGGATGGGAAGTGGAGGAAAACAATAAAAGGGAGAAGGGAGTCGACAACTGCTTTCGGTCTTCAAGGCTCAGGTGCCGCCTCAGTCCTCCTGGAACAGACACTCCAGTGATACAACCTCTACCGTCTGTTCCTTATCACGGGACTTCTCTGGATCAGCAACCTTTTTGCAGTGGGATGAATGGACCCAAGTCTCTCTCTCAGCAACCCTCAATGCTGTGGTGCTAGTCAATAAGACCTGGTATGGTCCTTCCCATCTATCAATAAGACAACCTGAGCGTAGAAAATTTCGTATCATTACATAATCCCCAGGTTCAATGTCATGACAATTACTATCTGGTAAATCAGGAATCACCAACTTCAGATTATCATTTTGATTCCTCAACTGCTTACTCATGTTAATCAAGTACTTTACAGTTACTTCATTGTTACATTTCAAATCATCCTGAGGGTTAATCATGACAAGCGGTTGTCGACCAAACAAGATTTCAAAAGGAGACAGGTTAAGAGGGGACCTGGGAGTGGTTCTGATGCTATACAAAACAATGGGTAAAGCTTCTGGCCACGTCAATCCTGTCTCTGCCATTACTTTACTCAATTTATTTTTAATAGTGCTGTTCACTCTTTCGACCTTCGCACTCGCCTGTGGACGGTACGGAGTGTGCAGCTTGCTATCAATTCCCATCAACTTACACATTCCTTGAAAGACATCACCTGTAAAATGGGTACCCCTATCACTTTCAATGATTCTAGGGATACCATATCTACATACAAATTCCTGCACAATTTTCTTAGCGGTAAACATAGCGGTATTTGTAGCTGCTGGAAAAGCTTCGACCCAATTCGAGAAAACATCTATACAGACAAGTACATATTTCAAATTTCGACATGGGGGTAATTGAATGAAGTCGATTTGTATTACCTGGAAAGGGCCGCCGGCAGGTGGGATATAGGATGGTTCTGTAGGTATTGCTTTTCCAATATTCTTTCTCAGGCAGGTAAGGCATGACATTGCTCTCTTACTCGCATGAGAGGAGAATCCTGGGGCGCACCAGTATGCTCTTACCAATTTGCACATCCCCTCCTTGCCTAGATGAGTCAGCCCGTGAGCTGCTTCAGCCAGACATGGAAGGTATGCCCTGGGGGCCACTGGTTTACCATGTCCATCCGTCCAGAGCCCTGAGGACTCCTGGCCATATCCCTTTGCCTTCCAGACTGCTCTTTCCTGTGTGGAACACAAATTCTGCATCTCACACAACTTTTGTGTGTTGATGGTATTAAATACCATCAGTTGTGTGGTGTCTGTCTGTATGGGGGTAGCAGCTGCAAGCTTTGCGGCTTCGTCTGCTCGGCTGTTACCAAGGGATATTGGGTCTTGGCTATATGTATGTGCTTTACATTTGATAACAGCCACTCTGTCGGGTTCCTGTATCGCTGTTAGAAGCCTTTTTATATATGCTGCATGCGCTATCGGTGTACCAGCTGCCGTCATGAAATTTCTGAGGCGCCATAGGGCTCCGAAATCATGTACTACCCCGAAGGCGTATCTAGAATCGGTGTAGATATTGGCTGACTTACCCTTAGCCAATTCACATGCTCTGGTTAGGGCGACCAGTTCAGCAACCTGGGCTGAGTGAGGTGGGCCTAGCGGTTCCGCTTCTATGGTGTCTTGGTCATCTACGACTGCGTATCCAGTACACAAGTCTCCCGAGTCTGACTGTCTATGACAACTACCGTCCGTGTAGAACGTGAGTTCTGCATCTTCCAGTGGGTTGTCACTGATGTCAGGCCTTGCGGTAAAATTTTGGGTCAAATATTCCATACAATCATGTGTATCTCCCTTTGCATTAAATCCTCCTTCCCCATCACTCTCACCTTCCACCCTTTGTGTCTGACCAGGCACACCTGGGAGAAATGTTGCAGGATTTAATGCACTGCATCTCCTTATGGTGATGTTTACTGGGGCCATTAATGCCAATTCCCATCTTGTAAACCTTGCTGATGAGACGTGTCTGGTTTGGGCAGAATTCAATAAGGCAGATACCGCATGCGGTGTATGGATTGTGAGGTTGTGGCCTAGCACGACATCTTCGCTTTTCGTCACTAGCAATGCTATCGCCGCAACGCTACGCAAGCATGTGGGGAGGGATCGCGCTACCGTGTCTAGCTGGGCGCTGTAGTATGCAATTGGCCTGCTGGCGTCACCGTGTTTTTGGGTTAGTACACCTGCTGCGCACCCAGCACTTTCTGTTCCGTATAGTTCAAAGGGTTTCCCATAGTCTGGCATACCTAGTGCTGGTGCCTGCGTTAGGCACTGTTTGAGTCTCTCAAATGCTGTTTCGGATTCGTCTGTATGCGAAATCCGGTCAGGTTTGTTTGAAGAGACCATTTCCTGCAAAGGTAACGCCAATATGGAAAACCCTGGGATCCAGTTACGGCAATACCCACACATTCCTAAAAACGTCCTGATCTGTTGCTGGGTTTGTGGCAGTGTCATGTCTCTAATGGCTTGGATTCTATCAGCGGTCAGGTGTCTCAGTCCTTGTGTTAGACAGTGTCCCAAATATTTTACCTTAGTCTGGCATAATTGTAACTTGTCTTTGGAAACCTTGTGACCTGTGTCTGAAAGATGAAACAGGAGCTGTTTCGTATCCTTCAGAGATGCTTCCAGTGAATCTGAACACAGTAATAAATCATCCACATACTGTATCAATACTGATCCACTCTCTGGTTGGAAAGACTGTAAACAATCATGCAAAGCCTGAGAAAATATACTTGGACTATCTATGAAACCTTGGGGTAACCGAGTCCACGTGTATTGGACTCCTCTGTATGTGAATGCAAACAAATATTGGCTGTCAGGGTGCAGAGGTACCGAAAAGAAAGCGGAGCAGAGGTCAATAACAGTGAAAAATTTGGCAGTGGGAGGAATTTGCATTAGGATGACAGCTGGATTAGGCACTACGGGGAACTGACTCTCAACTATTTTGTTAATCCCCCTTAGATCCTGCACTAGCCTGTAACCCCTCCCCCCACTCTTTTTAACAGGGAAGATGGGACTATTTGCTGTGCTGGACGTTCTTACTAGAATGCCCTGTTGTAGCAAGCGCTCTATCACGGGGAAAACTCCTAACTCCACCTCTGGCTTCAGAGGATACTGTGGGATTTTTGGAGCTATCCTACCATCTTTTACTTGTACAACTACTGGAGCTACGTTTGCCATTAATCCAGTGTCCTGTCCATCTTTTGTCCAAAGTGACTCTGGTATCTGAGATATCATCTCTTCTACTTGGGATGGATTCCTATTTGTCATAATGGAATGTGACATTAATTTTGATGGGGAGTCTAACATGTCTCGTACCTCCTGAGCGTGATTCTCAGGTATGTCCAAGAATACACCTTCAGGAGTACAATAAATGACGCAACCCATTTTACATAGTAAGTCTCTACCCAGGAGATTAGTTGGTGCCGATGCAGCCAGCAAAAAGGAATGCTTGGTATGCAAAGGCCCTATTGTAATCTCGGCTGGTTTGCTAACAGGGTAGTGCTGGACTACTCCTGTTACTCCCATGGCTGGAATTGTCCTACCAGTGGTTCTCATGCCCACTGTCGAATTTATCACTGACTTGGCCGCCCCTGTGTCTACAAGAAAGTTTAAAGTTTTACCAGCTACATTGATTGCAATCTCTGGTTCGCTTCCAAGACTGGCAATCAATTTAACTGGCTGCAGATTACAGGTGTGGCCACACCCCTATTGGGTATGCTGACCTCCCTGAATCCCATTGGCAGCAACTACTTGTGGGGGAGTTAGCTGGGAACTACCAGAGGCCTGCCAGTCTCTGTTCGGGGGATATCTTTTTGTTTCCCCTGTATGTGGCTCAAAACTCCGCCTCTGTGGACCCTGCTCCCAATGTCGTGTGTTGTGTTGTTGTCTAGGGGGTTGAAAAGATCTTTGTACATTCTTTGTTCTACATTCTCGTGCAAAGTGTCCCGGTCTGTTACAAGAAAAACATGTTATTACACTTGCCTTACCCACAGGATTCGGTGGTACATACGCAGGCTGCCTTGTGGTCAGCGCCTGTATACTTACGGACATCAACTTATCACTTTGCGACTCCCTGTGTCTAGTGATGTTTTTGTCGTGATCAACAGCAGCCTCTCTCAAGGTGGACACTGACAGACCTCGCCAACATGGTTGTGTGGTCTGTACCCTAGCTTTTAATGTTTCTTTCAAACCATCCATCAGTACAGATACTGCTACTTCTCGATGGTTTGGGTTGGTCTTAATGTCTTCTATACCAGTGTATTTTGCCATTTCTGATAGTGCCCGGTGGAAATATTCTGCTGCCGTTTCGGACTCCTTTTGCTTAATGGAAAATATTTTATTCCATTTAACAACGGCTGGGAAATACTCCTTTAGCTGTAAATTTATCCTTTTTACATTATCCTGGTCGTACACATCTGTAAGCGGTACATCTTTATCTAGTCCACAATCAGCCAAGAATTTAACTGAGTCGACATTGGAAGGTAAGCAAGCTCTTAGCACTATCTGCCAATCCTTATTATTGGGCTCTAAAGTGTTTCCTAGATCCCTGATGTATTTTTGGCTTGCCACTAAATCTTTTCTGGGGTCTGGGAATTCAGACACTATGGTCCTCAATTCCATTCTAGTGAACGGGCAATACATGGCAATGTTCCTGACGGGTGTGGCTCCTGATGCATCTGTTTTCCCATTGGGAACTACTATCACCTTTACAGGAGCAATTCTAACAGCCTCTTCCTGTATAGATTCTACAGCTTGTTGTGGTACAATTGTTTCAGTGTAATGCATGGTGCCGTACTTACCCGTTGACACGACCTCACCTATCCCTCCGCTAGGGGCCTTAACTAATCTCGTGGGTGGTGCAGTTCCTACTGTGGTTTCTGATATGGTGGCCGCTAGAGAGAGCGCTGAAATTGTTGCCGAATCTTCTTCTTGATCACACTCCTGAGGAAGGTTCAAAACAGGGTACATCTTGCACGGGTTAATACTTGCATGAGTTATTTGGTTAACATCATTAACATTTACAGGGTTACTAAGAGTTTGTGTTTTACAACCCAGTGCGTTTCTCTCCGTAATCAGCTTCTCTCCTGCAATGTATGGTGGAGGTGGAGCTGTGGCTATCAGCTTCCTGACTGCCCCAGATCCCGCCGCCAGAGCCAAACCTCTCTGTATCTCACCTTCCTGGTGCCATAACTGTAAGTAATCATGATGCTGAATTCGTCTCTTTGATGATTTTACGAGACATATCCTCCTCCTTAAATTTTGTAACACTTCTGGACTAAAGCTACCTATTCTTGGGAATTTGTCCCTGTCTTGTACAGTCATTCTTTCCCATTCATCACATAAAGATTCTGTGTGACTTCCGTATTTTTCACACATGATGTACCTTGCCGACCCAACGGGTCGGTTCTCTGAATCAACCCGAACCGAGGTTGATCGCCCCCTACCTGAACAACTGGCCCCCATAATTCTGCAGGTGTTGCTTATTCCTCCTTGGATCTTTATCTCAAGGTTTTCAGCGAACCCTTACAAACAAACCAAGATGTCCTGGGCAGGCCGGCGGTGGCGGTTTACCGAGTACCCCACTCACTCGCCCACCTCGACCAATACGACCTGATCACACCGATATGGTGCTGGCGTACTCGATACAGGGCCCCTATGGAACCTTCTGTTTACTGGAACATATGAGGGTTACCCGAAGGACACTTACTCTTTCCAGTAAAGTTGGGGTTGTTAGATAGTTCCTGAGTGACCAGCGAACTTCCCTTCCAAAAATAAAAAATTACACAAATCACGTCAGAATGTACAGATAGCGTTTGTGACCACTTTACTCTAATGGTATTAGGTCAGATTACTAACTACTGCACACAATTACGTGCGGTCCAATCGTTCAGTACATAAGCACTACTTGTCATGTACTGAAAGATCAATGGAATCGATGTTTCCGGCCGCGATTCCTTCAGCAAGAGCTTATGGCCTATATGGGTTCTGCACCAACACCCCAGGCGTTGTGCCACTGGACTTTTATAGCGGACCTCTTTAGTACCTTACGACCTCCTGGTCTTGTTACCTTCTGTTAATGACCTCCTGGTCTGTTACCTTATGGTCCGCTATACTCTAATGCTCAAATATTATTTAACCAGGGATGCCTCCCTAGCCACCGTATATGTCACTTACACGTATGTCCCTTGACGAGTACCCGACTTTCCTTTTGGTTCCACCTTAAAGTTATATAAACTTTTGTATACAAAACCACACTCACTCAACACATGTACACTTTTGTTTCTATATCTATTTCTGCGCAGAAATTGTCTTCAGTCCAACAGTGTTACTAATTAGGAGCAGGATCTGTTAAACTAAATTTCAGATTTTTCCAAAAATAGATTTGCGTTATTTTACCGCGTCGCGTTATTTACCGCTGTGCGTTACTTATCGCCTTTGCGCTAATTATCGCTTTGCGCTAATTCAACTTTTCGTGACTTGAGCTATGTGGGCGTAACCAGACGCTACGTTGCGTAATGTACGCTGCGTGCGTCTGCCGTTTGGATTGCGTACGCAAGTCTTTTGTTAGGGACACGTGTACGCAAAACAAAGATCCACCGTAACACAATTTCTACCTTTATCAATGTAGATGATCCCTGATCATCTACCGCACCCCACACTGACTGTCTTATCTCCCAGACAAGCCGTATGTTGGTCTATACTTTAACTATTACCTCTACTATGAAATAACAGCAAATCTCTTTTTGCACTTTCTATCAACTATAAAACTTGGCAAACAGGAATAGTGATATACGAAATTTGAAAAAGAAATGCAGATAAATGTATGCGTGCGTGTATACGCAAGACAGAAGAGAAATAAAACAGTTTTAAAAGACACAAGCGTTTTGTTCTTACTTCCGGTTCCCGGATTCCTTCAGCACTCTTTATCTAAGCGAAGCAGACGCTTATCCCGTCAGCACTGCGAGACAACCTCCCACCCTTTGCTGGGGGGATAATGTCTGCTGATCTACCTAGTGCAGATATGAGAAGGATAGGACGAGTCCCCAATTGACAATGCTAAATTCCCTTGTCGTATAAACAACCCTTTATGAAGTCTAAGAACACTGTACGCTGTTTACTTAAGAAGTACCGTAATGGTACGCTAGTTGCGTAACGATCGCTCAGCCGTAGGCGAGACGCTCAAGCGTCACGTTCGCTCACGGCCCAGTGATCACAGGACACGTTATTGGCTATGACTAGAGTAATGATTCGCTATGGCGTAGCGGACGCTCGAGACCACGAGGAGATCACCAGCGGCGCAGACGCTCACAACGCTATACCTTTATGTCTAAACCTTATACCAATGAAATACACGGAATACCTTAATGTGAATACAGGGTGTAAGTGCAACCTTGTGTAACCTGACTAACTACAAAGCTGCTTGAGCGTCACCGACGCTCAAGTGAACACTTAACACTATAGAAAATACACAGATACTGGTTTAGGTTCCAAAGCCTATTAACTGTATTATATCTAATATACTTGTAAAAGGGGATAACAGTACAAATGATACACTACAATATAACAGAGACTTCCTAACCACAGAACTAAACAATACTATCTAATACAATACAATACTAGTCTAGGGGAGATACGAGAGAAAGAGAAGGGAAAGAGAGAGAGAGAGAGAGAGACGGAGAGAGATGAGAGAAATTGGCTCACAGAAAGACAATGATTACGGAGAGAAACTTACGCACAGGGTAAACGATCGCATGCGCCTGGACATCCAGCACCCGATTTTCAGCAATGAGAACCGTTGAAGAGTGAGAGCTGGATGTGGTCGGCCTGCCTATTTATGCCCCACACACACAATGCAATCTCATAGTCCCTACAATCCCATTGTCCATTGGATGAAGGAATTCGACCCTGTATCACAACAAAAGGTCATAGGTTGATTCATACAGGTGGGCTGTGACGATTTCCAACAGCTCAGGTGGGTGGGAAACTAGGTTTCCCGCCGCATACCTGAGTATGAGTAAATAATAGAGATGGACATAAACTTCTTATGTCCATAACTATTCGCACAAGCGATTAATACGCTCCAAACCAACACCGGAATATTGCTAATTAAATACTCTTCCGATGGGTACCAAACACTGCTGTATGATTCCTGTTAGACCCTTCGTACGATACAAAGAGGGATTCCTTAGCTCAGGGACCTTCTATATTAACCAAACTTTCAGAAACTATCAAAGGGACCATGATCTATAAACTACATTAATTGTGAAAATATGTAACGAATGAGTCGCACGCTACGACTACATAAACTCTACCGTAAATACGCATACCGCGCCTGCGAGTGCACGCTATTGCGGGTATGCGCCTTCACGGGAGAGCGTACGCATGCGCAGCGTGGACCAGTGTGCGGTGCAAATATGGCAACGTGCATAGAGACATTTTTCTGACTTTGACAAAACGTAGGGGTCCCCCATATTTTTTGAACCAGCACCGATCTCCACTAGTCAGAGAGATAATGCCACAGCCGGGGGACACTTTTATATAGGTCCCTGCGGCCCTGGCATTAAATCACTAACTAGTCACCCATGGCCCGGGGTACCCTGGAGGAGTGGGAACCCCTTAAATCAAGGAATCCCCCCCCCCTCCAGCCACCCATGGGCCAGGGGTGAAGCCCAAGGCTGTCCCCCCATCCAAGGGCGGCGGATGGGGGGCTGATAGCCATAGTGTAAAAAAATTGAATATTGTTTTTTGTAGCAGTACTACAAGTTCCAGCAAGCCTCCCCCGCAAGCTGGTACTTGGAGAACCACAAGTACCAGCATGCGGGGGGGAAACGGGCCCGCTGGTACCTGTAGTTCTACTACAAAAAAATACCCAAATAAAAACAATACACAGACACCATGAAAGTATAACTTTATTACATACATGCACACTTACATTCATACATACTTACCTATGTTGACACAAAGAGTCAGTCCCCTTCTCCACGTAGAATCCCGGGGTACCTGTAAATAAAATTATACTTACAAAAAATCCGGGGTAGATCGGTCCTCTTCTTATAAATTATAATCCAGGGACTTGGCAAAACAATAAAACGCATTACCCGAACCACGTACTGAAAGGGGATCCATGTTTACACATGGATCCCCTTTCCCCGACTGCCGGGACCCCCCGTGACTCCTGTCAAAGAGGGTCCCTTCAGCCAATCAGGGAGCGTCACGTCATGGCACACTCCTGATTGGCTGTGCGCTCCTGAGCTGTCAGGCAGTGCACTGCAGAGATACAATGTAGCGCATAGGCGCTACATTGTATCCAATGGTGGGAACTTTGCAGTCAGCGGTAGACCGCGAGGTTATGTGAGGTCACTCTTGTGGTCTACCGCTGACCGCAAAGTTCCCACCATTGGATACAATGTAGCGCCTATGCGCTACATTGTATCTCTGCCGTGCGCTGCCTGACTGACAGCTCAGGAGCGCACAGCCAATCGGGAGAGTGCCATGACGTGGCACTCCCTGATAGGCTGAAGGGACCCTCTTTGACAGGAGTCACAGGGGTCCCGGCAGTCGGGGAAAGGGGATCCATGTGTAAACATGGATCCCCTTTCAGTGCGTGGTTTGGGTAATGCATTTTATTGTTTTGCCAAGTCCTTGGATTATAATTTATAAGAAGAGGACCGATCTACCCCGGATTCTTTGTAAGTATAATTTTATTTACAGGTACCCCGGGATTCTACGCTGAGAAGGGGACCGACTCTTCGTGTCAACATATGTAAGTATGTATGAATGTAAGTGTGCATTTATGTAATAAAGTTATACTTTCACGGTGTCTGTGTATTGTTTTTATTTGGGGTTTTTTGTAGTAGAACTACAGGTACCAGCGGGCCAATTCCCCCCCGCATGCTGGTACTTGTGGTTCTCCAAGTACCAGCTTGCGGGGGAGGCTTGCTGGGACTTGTAGTACTGCTACAAAAATCAATATTCACTTTTTTTACACTATGGCTATCAGCCCCCCATCCGCTGCCCTTGGATGGGTGGGGACAGCCTCGGGCTTCACCCCTGGCCCTTGGGTGGCTGGAGGGGGACCCCTTGATTTAAGGGGTTCCCACTCCTCCAGGGTACTCCGGCCAGGGGTGACTAGTTAGTGATTTAATGCCAGGGCCGCAGGGAGCTATATAAAAGTGTCCCCCGGCTGTGGCATTATCTCTCTGACTAGTGGAGCCCGGTGCTGGTTCAAAAAATATGGGGGACCCCTACATTTTTTGTCCCCCGTATTTTTTGCACCAGGACCATGCGCAGAGCCCGGTGCTGGTTGTTAAAATATGGGGGATTCCCTGTCAATTTTCCCCCCATATTTTTGCAACCAGGACCGGCTCAAAGAGCCCGAGGCTAATTATGCTTAGGAGGGGGGACCCCACGCAAAATATTTTTTGCAGTTTTTACACTAAACAGACCCTTTCCCATAGATTACCATGCACAGATCTCACTGATCCGTGCATGATTATCCAAACTCACCTGGAAAAAGCAGGTCTATTTTTTTGCTGCTTTTTTGAACGAATCGCAAAAAAATACACCCGCACTTGAGCATTCAGAGACTAACACCCAAATACGAATGAATAGTGAATACCCGTGTTGTATGAAATAACAGCCGTGTTTGACCGATGGTCTATTCATTCGTATTTCTGAACTTTGCTGTTAAAACTAGTGATGAGCGGGTTCGGTTTCTCGGAAACCGAACCCCCCCGAACTTCACCTTTTTTACACGGGTCCGAGGCAGGTTAGAAGCTTCCCGTCTTGCTCGGCTAACCCGAGCGCGCCCGAACGTCATCATCCCGCTGTCGGATTCTCGCGAGATTCGGATTCTATATAAGCAGCCGCGCGTCGCCGCCATTTTCTCACTCGTGCATTGGAGATGATAGGGAGAGGACGTGGCTGGCGTCCTCTCCGTTTATTGTAGAACTAGAAGTTGATTGGTTTATTGCTTAATTGTGGGGAGGATTGGGGAGCAGCTGTTAGGAGGAGTACAGTGCAGAGTTTTGCTGATAAGTGACCACCAGTTTTTATCCGTTCTCTGCCTGAAAAAAACGCTCCATACCATATCTGTGCTCAGTGTGCTGCATAATATATCTGTGCTGAGTGCTCACACTGCTTAATTGTGGGGACTGGGGAGCAGCTATAGCAGGAGTACAGTGCAGAGTTTTGCTGACGGTGACCACCAGTATACGTTGTCTGCCTGAAGAAAAACACTCCATATCTGTGCTCAGTGTGCTGCTTTATTGTGGGGACTGGGGACCACCAGTATAATTAATATTATATAGGAGGAGTACAGTGCAGAGTGCACTGCTGTACCTACCTCTGTGTCGTCATCCATTAAGTATACTATCCATCTACATTCTATACCTGTGGTGCATTTTAGTTTTGCAGTTTGCTGACACAGTGTCCACCAGTATACTATATATAGCAGTACGGTAGGCCACTGCTGTACCTACCTCTGTGTCGTCACTCGTCATCCATTAAGTATACTATCCATCTACATTCTATACCTGTGGTGCATTTTAGTTTTGCAGTTTGCTGACAGTGTCCACCAGTATACTATATATAGCAGTACGGTAGGCCACTGCTGTACCTACCTCTGTGTCGTCACTCGTCATCCATTAAGTATACTATCCATCTACATTCTATACCTGTGGTGCATTTTAGTTTTGCAGTTTGCTGACACAGTGTCCACCAGTATACTATATATAGCAGTACGGTAGGCCACTGCTGTACCTACCTCTGTGTCGTCACTCGTCATCCATTAAGTATACTATCCATCTACATTCTATACCTGTGGTGCATTTTAGTTTTGCAGTTTGCTGACACAGTGTCCACCAGTATACTATATATAGCAGTACGGTAGGCCACTGCTGTACCTACCTCTGTGTCGTCACTCGTCATCCATTAAGTATACTATTATCCATCTACATTCTATACCTGTGGTGCATTTTCGTTTTGCAGTTTGCTGACACAGTGTCCACCAGTATACTATATATAGCAGTACGGTAGGCCACTGCTGTACCTACCTCTGTGTCATCACTCGTCATCCATTAAGTATACTATTATCCATCTACATTCTATACCAGTGGTGCATTTTAGTTTTGCAGTTTGCTGACACAGTGTCCACCAGTATACTATATATAGCAGTACGGTAGGCCACTGCTGTACCTACCTCTATGTCGTCACTCGTCATCCATTAAGTATACTATTATCCATCTACATTCTATACCTGTGGTGCATTTTTAGTTTTGCAGTTTGCTGACACAGTGTCCACCAGTATACTATATATAGCAGTACGGTAGGCCACTGCTGTACCTACCTCTGTGTCGTCACTCGTCATCCATTAAGTATACTATCCATCTACATTCTATACCTGTGGTGCATTTTAGTTTTGCAGTTTGCTGACACAGTGTCCACCAGTATACTATATATAGCAGTACGGTAGGCCACTGCTGTACCTACCTCTGTGTCGTCACTCGTCATCCATTAAGTATACTATTATCCATCTACATTCTATACCTGTGGTGCATTTTCGTTTTGCAGTTTGCTGACACAGTGTCCACCAGTATACTATATATAGCAGTACGGTAGGCCACTGCTGTACCTACCTCTGTGTCATCACTCGTCATCCATTAAGTATACTATTATCCATCTACATTCTATACCAGTGGTGCATTTTAGTTTTGCAGTTTGCTGACACAGTGTCCACCAGTATACTATATATAGCAGTACGGTAGGCCACTGCTGTACCTACCTCTATGTCGTCACTCGTCATCCATTAAGTATACTATTATCCATCTACATTCTATACCTGTGGTGCATTTTTAGTTTTGCAGTTTGCTGACACAGTGTCCACCAGTATACTATATATAGCAGTACGGTAGGCCACTGCTGTACCTACCTCTGTGTCGTCACTCGTCATCCATTAAGTATACTATTATCCATCTACATTCTATACCTGTGGTGCATTTTAGTTTTGCTGTTTGCTGACACAGTGTCCACCAGTATACTATATATAGCAGTACGGTAGGCCACTGCTGTACCTACCTCTGTGTCGTCACTCGTCATCCATTAAGTATACTATTATCCATCTACATTCTATACCTGTGGTGCATTTTAGTTTTGCAGTTTGCTGACACAGTGTCCACCAGTATACTATATATAGCAGTACGGTAGGCCACTGCTGTACCTACCTCTGTGTCGTCACTCGTCATCCATTAAGTATACTATCCATCTACATTCTATACCTGTGGTGCATTTTAGTTTTGCAGTTTGCTGACACAGTGTCCACCAGTATACTATATATAGCAGTACGGTAGGCCACTGCTGTACCTACCTCTGTGTCGTCACTCGTCATCCATTAAGTATACTATTATCCATCTACATTCTATACCTGTGGTGCATTTTAGTTTTGCAGTTTGCTGACACAGTGTCCACCAGTATACTATATATAGCAGTACGGTAGGCCACTGCTGTACCTACCTCTGTGTCGTCACTTGTCATCCATTAAGTATACTATCCATCTACATTCTATACCTGTGGTGCATTTTAGTTTTGCAGTTTGCTGACAGTGTCCACCAGTATACTATATATAGCAGTACGGTAGGCCACTGCTGTACCTACCTCTGTGTCGTCACTCGTCATCCATTAAGTATACTATTATCCATCTACATTCTATACCTGTGGTGCATTTTAGTTTTGCAGTTTGCTGACAGTGTCCACCAGTATACTATATATAGCAGTACGGTAGGCCACTGCTGTACCTACCTCTGTGTTGTCATTCATTAAGTATACTATCCATCTACATTCTATACCTGTGGTGCATTTTAGTTTTGCAGTTTGCTGACAGTGTCCACCAGTATACTATATATAGCAGTACGGTAAACCACTGCTGTACCTACCTCTGTGTCGTCACTCGTCATCCATTAAGTATACTATTATCCATCTACATTCTATACCTGTGGTGCATTTTAGTTTTGCAGTTTGCTGACACAGTGTCCACCAGTATACTATATATAGCAGTACGGTAGGCCACTGCTGTACCTACCTCTGTGTCGTCACTCGTCATCCATTAAGTATACTATCCATCTACATTCTATACCTGTGGTGCATTTTAGTTTTGCGCAGTAAATATAGTAGTAGGCCATTGCTATTGATACTGGCATATAATTCCACACATTAAAAAATGGAGAACAAAAATGTGGAGGTTAAAGGGAAAGATCAAGATCCACTTCCACCTCGTGCTGAAGCTGCTGCCACTAGTCATGGCCGAGACGATGAAATGCCATCAACGTCGTCTGCCAAGGCCGATGCCCAATGTCATAGTAGAGAGCATGTAAAATCCCAAAACACAAAAGTTCAGTAAAATGACCCAAAAATCAAAATTAAAAGCGTCTGAGGAGAAGCGTAAACTTGCCAATATGCCATTTACGACACGGAGTGGCAAGGAACGGCTGAGGCCCTGGCCTATGTTCATGGCTAGTGGTTCAGCTTCACATGAGGATGGAAGCACTCATCCTCTCGCTAGAAAAAAGAAAAGACTTAAGCTGGCAAAAGCACAGCAAAGAACTGTCCGTTCTTCTAAATCACAAATCCACAAGGAGAGTCCAATTGTGTCGGTTGCGATGCCTGACCTTCCCAACACTGGACGGGAAGAGCTTGCGCCTTCCACCATTTGCACGCCCCCTGCAAGTGCTGGAAGGGGCACCCGCAGTCCAGTTCCTGATAGTCAAATTGAAGATGTCACTGTTGAAGTACACCAGGATGAGGATATGGGTGTTGCTGGCGCTGGGGAGGAAATTGACAAGGAGGATTCTGATGGTGAGGTGGTTTGTTTAAGTCAGGCACCCGGGGAGACACCTGTTGTCCGTGGGAGGAATATGGCCATTGACATGCCTGGTCAAAATACAAAAAAAATCAGCTCTTCGGTGAATTATTTCAACACAAATGCGGACAACAGGTGTCAAGCCGTGTGTTGCCTTTGTCAAGCTGTAATAAGTAGGGGTAAGGACGTTAAGCACCTCGGAACATCCTCCCTTATACGTCACCTGCAGCGCATTCATCATAAGTCAGTGACAAGTTCAAAAACTTTGGGTAACAGCGGAAGCAGTCCACTGACCACTAAATCCCTTCCTCTTGTAACCAAGCTCCTGCAAACCACACCACAAACTCCCTCAGTGTCAATTTCCTCCTTACCCAGGAAAGCCAATAGTCCTGCAGGCCATGTCACTGTCAAGTCTGACGAGTCCTCTCCTGCCTGGGATTCCTCTGATGCATCCTTGAGTGTAACGCCTACTGCTGCTGGCGCTGCTGTTGTTGCTGCTGGGAGTCGATCGTCATCCAAGAGGGGAAGTCGGAAGACCACTTGTACTACTTCCAGTAAGAAATTGACTGTCCAACAGTCCTTTGCGAGGAAGATGAAATATCACAGCAGTCATCCTGCTGCAAAGCAGATAACTCAGGCCTTGGCAGCCTGGGCGGTGAGAAACGTGGTTCCGGTATCCATCGTTAATTCAGAGGCAACTATAGACTTGATTGAGGTACTGTGTCCCCGGTACCAAATACCATCTAGGTTCCATTTCTCTAGGCAGGCGATACCGAAAATGTACACAGACCTCAGAAAAAGACTCAACAGTGTCCTAAAAAATGCAGTTGTACCCAATGTCCACTTAACCACGGACATGTGGACAAGTGGAGCAGGGCAGACTCAGGACTATATGACTGTGACAGCCCACTGGGTAGATGTATTGCCTCCCGCAGCAAGAACAGCGGCTGCGGCAACAGTAGCAGCATCTCGCCAACGCCAACTCGTTCCTAGGCAGGCTACGCTTTGTATCACCGCTTTCCAGAATAGGCACACAGCTGACAACCTCTTACGGCAACTGAGGAAAATCATCGCAGAATGGCTTACCCCAATTGGACTCTCCTGGGGATTTGTGACATCGGACAACGCCAGCAATATTGTGCGTGCATTACATCTTGGCAAATTCCAGCACGTCCCATCTTTTGCACATACATTGAATTTGGTGGTGCAGAATTATTTAAAAAACGACAGGGGCGTGCAAGAGATGCTGTCGGTGGCCCGAAGAATTGCGGGCCACTTTCGGCATTCAGGCACCGCGTACAGAAGACTGGAGCACCACCAAACATTCCTGAACCTGCCCTGCCATCATCTGAAGCAAGAGGTGGTAACGAGGTGGAATTCAACCCTCTATATGCTTCAGAGGATGGAGGAGCAGCAAAAGGCCATTCAAGCCTATACATCTGCCCATGATATAGGCAAAGGAGGGGGAATGCACCTGACTCAAGCGCAGTGGAGAATGATTTCAACGTTGTGCAAGGTTCTGCATCCCTTTGAACTTGCCACACGTGAAGTCAGTTCAGACACTGCCAGCCTGAGTCAGGTCATTCCCCTCATCAGGCTTTTGCAGAAGAAGCTGGAGACATTGTAGGAGGAGCTAAAACAGAGCGATTCCGCTAGGCATGTGGGACTTGTGGATGGAGCCCTTAATTCGCTTAACCAGGATTCACGGGTGGTCAATCTGTTTAAATCAGAGCACTACATTTTGGCCACCGTGCTCGATCCTAGATTTAAAACCTACCTTGGATCTCTCTTTCCGGCAGACACAAGTCTGCAGAGGTTCAAAGACCTGCTGGTGAGAAAATTGTCAAGTCAAGCGGAACGTGACCCGTCAACATCTCCTCCTTCACATTCTCCCGCAACTGGGGGTGCGAGGAAAAGGCTAAGAATTCCTAGCCCACCCGCTGGCGGTGATGCAGGGCAGTCTGGAGTGAGTGCCACTGCTGACATCTGGTCCGGACTGAAGGACCTGCCAATGATTACTGACATGTCGTCTACTGTCACTGCATATGATTCTCTCACCATGGAAAGAATGGTGGAGGATTATATGAGTGACCGCATCCAAGTAGGCACGTCAGACAGTCCGTACGTATACTGGAAGGAAAAAGAGGCAATTTGGAGGCCCTTGCACAAACTGGCTTTATTCTACCTAAGTTGCCCTCCCTCCAGTGTGTACTCCGAAAGAGTGTTTAGTGCAGCCGCTCACCTTGTCAGCAATCGGCGTACGAGGTTACTTCCAGAAAATGTGGAGAAGATGATGTTCATCAAAATGAATTATAATCAATTCCTCCGTGGAGACATTCACCAGCAGCAATTGCCTCCAGAAAGTACACGGGGACCTGAGATGGTGGATTCCAGTGGGGACGAATTAATAATCTGTGAGGAGGGGGATGTACACAGTGAAAGGGGTGAGGAATCGGAGGATGATGATGAGGTGGACATCTTGCCTCTGTAGAGCCAGTTTGTGCAAGGAGAGATTGATTGCTTCTTTTTTGGTGGGGGCCCAAACCAACCAGTCATTTCAGTCACAGTCGTGTGGCAGACCCTGTCGCTGAAATGATGGGTTCGTTAAAGTGTGCATGTCCTGTTTATACAACATAAGGGTGGGTGGGAGGGCCCAAGGACAATTCCATCTTGCACCTCTTTTTTCTTTCATTTTTCTTTGCATCATGTGCTGTTTGGGGACAATTTTTTGGAAGTGCCATCCTGTCTTGATTGACACTGCAGTGCCACTCCTAGATGGGCCAGGTGTTTGTGTCGGCCACTTGTGTCGCTTAGCTTAGTCACACAGCCACCTTGGTGCGCCTCTTTTTTTCTTTGTATCATGTGCTGTTTGGGGACAATTTTTTGGAAGTGCCATCCTGTCTTGATTGACACTGCAGTGCCACTCCTAGATGGGCCAGGTGTTTGTGTCGGCCACTTGTGTCGCTTAGCTTAGTCAAACAGCCACCTTGGTGCGCCTCTTTTTTTCTTTGCATCATGTGCTGTTTGGGGACAATTTTTTGGAAGTGCCATCCTGTCTTGATTGACACTGCAGTGCCACTCCTAGGTGGGCCAGGTGTTTGTGTCGGCCACTTGTGTCGCTTAGCTTAGTCAAACAGCTACCTTGGTGCGCCTCTTTTTTTCTTTGCATCATGTGCTGTTTGGGGACAATTTTTTGGAAGTGCCATCCTGTCTTGATTGACACTGCAGTGCCACTCCTAGATGGGCCAGGTGTTTGTGTCGGCCACTTGTGTCGCTTAGCTTAGTCAAACAGCCACCTTGGTACGCCTCTTTTTTTCTTTGCATCATGTGCTGTTTGGGGACAATTTTTTGGAAGTGCCATCCTGTCTTGATTGACACTGCAGTGCCACTCCTAGATGGGCCAGGTGTTTGTGTCGGCCACTTGTGTCGCTTAGCTTAGTCAAACAGCCACCTTGGTGCGCCTCTTTTTTTCTTTGCATCATGTGCTGTTTGGGGACTATTTTTTAAATCGGCCATCCTGCCTGCCACTGCAGTGCCACTCCTAGATGGGCCAGGTGTTTGTGTCGGCCTCTTGTGTCGCTTAGCTTAGTCAAACAGCCACCTTGGTGCGCCTCTTTTTTTCTTTGCATCATGTGCTGTTTGGGGACTATTTTTTAAATCGGCCATCCTGCCTGACACTGCACTGCCACTCCTAGATGGGCCAGGTGTTTGTGTCGGCCACTTGGGTCGCTTAGCTTAGCCATCCAGCGACCTCGGTGCAAATTGTAGGACTAAAAATAATATTGTGAGGTGTGAGGTGTTCAGAATAGACTGGAAATGAGTGGAAATTATGGTAATTGAGGTTAATAATACTATGGGATCAAAATGACCCCCGAATTCTATGATTTAAGCTGTTTTTTAGGGGTTTTTGAAAAAAACACCCGAATCCAAAACACACCCGAATCCGACAAAAAAATTTCGGTGAGGTTTTGCCAAAACGCGTCCGAATCCAAAACACGGCCGCGGAACCGAATCCAAAACCAAAACACAAAAACCGAAAAATGTCCGGTGCACATCACTAGTTAAAACCATTACGAATAGCCCAAACACTGCCGAGATTTGTGCTTAGTGAATTCCCGTGTTGGAACTTAGAAAAAAACACACAAATCGGACAAACTCGGATTATTAGTAAATATAGGCCCAAGTGTGGATGTAGTTGTAGGATGTTTTTTCGTATTTATTTGTTGTTTTCTTTCAGTTCTTTGTCCAGTTTAAGCCCAGGCTAACTCCACGCATCAGCCTTTGATTTTTCACACTATTTTAATGTAGTCCATCTGTAGTAGTGTTGGTTTGTAGTAATTTCCCTTCAGTTTCCCTTCGGTTTAACGCATATATAACCCTAATATTATAATTATAACACTTTTATATCAGCACTTCCAGGCTTGGACTGGCCCACAGGGGTACAGGGGAAACCACCGGTGGGCCCTACTGCCTGGGGGTCCACCTCCTGCTCTGAGGATCAGGTTCCAGACTGTGCACTTGAATTATACATTATACATATGTTACCTTATACTGGACTATGGTGTATTTTCTACAGTGCATTTCTGTTATTAATCTGGTACATTATCATGCATGCAGCAGCTGATTTGACTGTATATATTTATGAAGGGGCCCAGATTTTGCACTCTCTAATGGTTAGTCAAACCAATGAGGTGGCAGGCCATACCCCCCTGCAGACTGGCCACACCCCTAACATGGGCCCCTACCACTGCATGCCCCCGGTGGGCCCTACATGCCCCAGTCCGACACTGAGCACTTCTATGGAAGGACCAACAGTCTTAGGCAGGGGCACTTTAAGAGAAGAGGAAGGCTGTGTGCTGCCTCCTCCGTTCGGGCCGCCTCCTCTCTGCCGCAGCACTGGAGAGTCTGAGCACTAGAGCGCTCAGACTCTACTGCGCATGTGCAGATCACCAGGAAAATGGCCACTGCACCATTTTCACTGTGATTCCACATCGCTGCTGATGTTGGCGCAGTACTCTGGAGGGGTAAGTATTAAAAAAATGGGTGCAGCGTGTTCGGTGGGGGTCTCCTCTGGACTCAAGGACCCATGTCCCTGCACCCATTATAGATACGCCAGTGGCCTTAGGCCAACAGCTTTGGAGACAAGAGGAGAGTAATTGTGCATGGGAGGGCATTTTACAAAGTGGGTACAGCCCGAAAAAAGTCCTGCAATCGTAAAATGGGAGCGAGTAATGAGTGTGGATGAGACACAGATCTTGTGCAGAGTGGAGCGGGTGGGTTGGGAGATATTTTGACATAAGTAAAGAGATGTACAGGTACGTTGGTGTAGTTTGGTTAACAGCTTTGTGTGTAGTAAAAGTATTTTATATTGAATACTGTAGAATACAGGTAACCAACGGAGGGACTGACAGAGCGGATCAGCAGACAATAAAGGTTTAGCTAGGAAGATTAACCTCGCAAAAACATTTAAAATACTTTACAGTAGCATTTTTGTTAACTTAGAATGCCACAGTTGACATCTAAGCGTACGTGTAGCAGTTTACGTGCGCTCAGGGCCGGATTAAGCCTTAGGGAGGACCGGGGCACTTAAGACAGGGGGACCGGGGGCAGAGTGGAAGGGGGGGGGGGGGGAGGTTAGATTGTGCATACCTCCCAACATGGCCCATTCCGGGAAGTACAAAATGCTCTGCTACTGGACTTCCCCTTAATATTATTATTGGCATCACCTGTGTTGAACTATTTAACTGATAATAAAGGTATTTCAACACAGGTGATTGCAATCACAAATTAGAGGGAAGGCCAGGTATAGATAATTTTGTCCCTCCTGGAATAGGTATATTTGGAGGAATGGGTTGTGTATATTAAATTTAAACCAATGGTGTATATTAGATTTAAACTAATAGTTTAATAATGCCTGTGTACTGTTTATAGTTCCACCTAATTGAGAGACAACTATTTTATAAGGTTTTCTTGTATTGGAACAAAGACAACTTAAACAAACTTAAAATACACATAGAAAAATAAAATCTATAATTTATGTTGTCACATGCAAGAATAGCAGCAGCCTCTGTACTACATACACACTGGGACAGGACTCTGGAGGAGTACTTGGTTCTGCTGCCACAAATGAGCTAATGATGTTGGTGTGCTCCAGCTGGGGAGCCCCCTGACAGAGGGAGGCCCGGGGTATATTATCCCCTGCGGACCCCCCTTAATCTGGCTATGTGTGCGGTGAGGTGAGGCAGAGCCTTTCCTGTCATTTGAACATATAAGCCAGAGTTCTGACTATATAAAGTATATGAAAAATAGAAAAAATATATAATAAATATCTTCTCTGTATTATTCTAATCATTTTTATAATCAAAACTCTGGAGCAAAAAGTCTATGGCAGGTGAGGCAGTGCCTATCTTTTTCACACATCTCTGATCAAAACTCACCAAATTTCTAGCAGTATATCCTGCTGTACCTGTGTATAATGCCCACATGTATATACTGCTGTACCTGTATATAATGCCCACATGTCTATACTGCTGCACCTGTGTATGATGCCCAAATGAAGCCTTGGGCTCATATATTGTGTGTAAATCTGACTCTGGTACTACTAGCCTATGCCTCCTGAGCCATTTACCTCACCGCACATCCCTGACGTAGAGTTTGATGGGTATACTGCCTTATTAAGAGCTATTTCTGGATTCTGGTGCAGGGGTGATACAGCAGTCTCAGGAGAAATCAAATTAATGCAGAAATCGGTGAGAGCAGTTGTTGTCGAGAGGTGGAAAGCTCTTTAAAATTAATAGGTTTAATATTTAATTGGATTGAGGAAGATTGGAGGACTTCAGTGACATTGAGTTTGAAGTAATGGAGGAGAGCATGTAAGTGATAAGGAACTGATCTGAGATAGGGAAAGGAGTGTTAGTGAATTCAGAAACTGAGCAAAGTCTGGTGAATGCAAGATCAAGGCAGTTGTCAACAAACTGTAACCTCTTGCATTTGGCCCAAAATGTGCTCTTCGTGGTTAACCCAGACATGGGTCAGAGAATGCCTTGATCAGGTCCCAGTAAAGGGCCACTACCAGGGTCTCAAAAATACCCTTTGCACATTTTCAGCCACTACATTAAGTTTAACTTCCCAACAAAATGATAACCATCCAAGCCGTGACTCTTGGTCTATGTGAAACTTTCAGGATAAGACCTTTGATAAACAGCATAAAAGTCCAACTGTCCAACAAGGCTTCTCTTGTTCCAATACAGCCCATTGATGGATCCCCCATTGCTTATGTACCAGTTACCATAGAAACTCAAACATTACATGTCAATATGGTTACTAATCACCAAGAGTTCTTCATACTAAGTTCATCTTCTAAAGTGTAATCTTTGTTTACCAAGCTATTAGAATGTTCATTCAAGAAATATGATTGGAATTCTCAGATCACTTCACTTTCTTTATATGGTTCCTGCTAAAACTAGAGATGTGCGTTTCGATTCTCCAGAAATCCGAATCCACCAGAACTTTGTGGATATGAACCAAACTAAAACCCGGTTCAAACCTCCTGAGAAGATCTGATCCGAACCAAGTGCCAGTAAGGATCTTCCCGCGGTTCGGAATTCTGATTTTAAATCAGAATTTCTCTAACGTCCTAGTGGATACTGGAGATCTGTACTTTAGTACCATGGGGTATAGATTGGGTCCACTGGAGCCTGGCACTTTAAAAACTTTAATGTGTATATGTGTGTGCTGGCTCCTCTCCTTTATGCCCCTCCTACCAGACTCAGTTTAGAAAAATGTGTCCAAGGAGTCGGGCGCATTTCTTTGGAGCTCCAGAGAGAGTTTCCTTTATTTTTTGTTTTAGTTTATTGTTTTCAGGTAGTTCTGGTTGGCAACCAGGCTACCTGCTTCGTGGGACGTAGAGTGGGGACTGAACCAACCTCCTGAGGGTTAATGGTTCGTAATCCCAGCTGACAGGACAATGAGCTACTGAGGTGCTGATCACACATCGTTAGTATGTGTGCCCACGCCAGCAGCTAGCCGCCACCCTCTAACAGATGCTGAAGATCGCGGTGCAGTGAGTGTTACACCGGTCCCGGTTAGCGGGTACCCGGTGCAGTTTGTCGGTAGGTCGCACGGTGGTCAATGGCCATGAGCTGCGATGGCCGCCATGGACAAAACTGCCTCAGGGCTCATGCCCCGCAGTGCTCACTGCCCTTGAGGGCTTGTCTGTACTAATATCTCTGTAAATTTTACTCATGGCCAGTATAATATTGTGAGGGACCATGCGCCATTACAAGGGGTGGGGCTTCCCGGAGCGGGACCAGAGTCGGGAAGGCGCCATTTCCTGCTGCTGCGCATCATCAAGGCTGTATGCGCGCTGCTCCTCCACGGACCAATGCTGTTACAGACTGTGTACTGGTACCAGGGGGTCATAGCAGGGGGGGAGCATTACTGCCGCTGCACGTTTATCAGGTTATACACATTATTTCACACACTGTGATTCTGTGTTCTGTGTGCTGGTCTCCTCAGTGTCACTCCAGAGGCTCTCTAGGGTCTGTGTGAGGGTGTTTTATAGTGAGTTGTGCTATTTTACAGTGTTTAAAGATGTCTGTGGACATGGTTGTGTGTGCTGCTTGTAACTTTACCCCTTCATCAGTGGGGTCTCTCATGTGTGAACAGTGCTCCTTGTCTCCTCAGGGACACAGTTCACAGGCATCTGACTGGCTGGATAATTTCAAAAGCATGATTCAGAATGTTAATTCAGAATTAGATGCAGCAAAAAAGGAGAGACAGGTGTTAAAACAGTCCATTGATTGTATGGTAAAAGCAGCAGATACCAGAAAGGTTTCTTAGCCCTCTCTGTTGGTTTCACATAAATGCTCACTGCCACAGGTGCTCCAGTCTGATTCTGATCAGCCTGATGTGGATGATGATGATGATGATATAGATGAGGACATCTCTCTGTCCCCTGGGGTGGAGGCACTCATTTTTGCGGTAAGAGAGGTTCTTCACATACCGGATCAGGAGTCAGAACCAGATGAGGAGTTGTACTTTAATGATAGATCAAAGGCCTCAGTAACTTTTCCTTTGTCAAAAGAGTTAAACTCCCTGGCCAGGGAAGCATGGTTAAACCCTGATAAGAAATGTAAAATTCCTCAGAGGTTTTTAGCTACCTTTCCCCTCCCAGCTAATAACAGGAAGGTATGGGAAAAACCCCTGTCAGTAGACACGTCTGTGTCCAGACTGTCTAAGAAGTTGGTACAGCCGGTGCCAGGGGCTATATCCCTAAAAGAGCCATCTGACCATAAAATTGAGACAACTCTCAAGGCAATTTATACGGCAGTGGGTGTAGCACAGTGCCCCACAATAGTTTGTGGGTGGATTTCCAGGGCAATGGTCAAGTGGTCCGATAATATTATTAATGGATTAGACAATCTGCCCCAGGATGAGGTCATTACTCTGCTGCAGCACACACAGGATGCTGCAAATGTTATGAGAGAGGCTATAAATTGTGTAAGATAAATGCCCGCACTACTGCTATGGCAGTTTCGGCATGCAGAGCTCTGTGGTTGCGTCAATGGTCAGTGGATGCTGATTCCAAAAAGGGTGTAGAAAATCTTCCCTTTACAGGTGATGCCTTGTTTGGGGATGAATTGAATAAATGGATTTCCCAGGCAATGGCGAGTAAGTCGACCTATCTGCCGTCGGCTGCGCCACCTGCTAGACGTTCTTACACAGGACCCTCCTTGCAGTCCTTTCGTGTGGCAAGGTTCAGAGGCAGGGGCCGGGGAGTCTCCACCACCCTGAGAGGATCGCATGGTAAGTCCCGTAAACCTGCAACTGCTGCATCCCTGGACCAGACCACCGGATCCCCTGCCACTAAGCCTTCCGCGTGACGGTTGGCCCCTGCAGTAAGGCAACTTTCAGGTGGGTGCTCGCCTTCAACACTTCGCCCACGTGTGGGCAGAGTCCTGCTGGGATTCTTGGATGAGGGATCTAATTTCCTAGGGATACCAGCTGGAATTTCAAACACTTCCTCCTCACAGATTTTTCAAATCAGGTTTATCAGTTTTGCCCACTGCAAAAGTTACCTTGCAAGAGGCAATTCAAAAACTTTTGCAGACAGGGGTGGTGGTTTCAGTACCTCCTCCTTTACACAAAAGGGGGTTTTACCCCAGTATTTTTGTCATTCCAAATCCGGAGGGTTCGGTGCGACCCATCTTGAACCTGAAGTCTCTAAACCCATAACGGCAGGTGTTAAAATTCAAGCTGGAATCCCTGCGAGCAGTGGTGTCCGGTCTGGAGGAGGGGGAATTCTTGGTATCCCTGGATGTCAAGGATGCTTACCTACACATTCCCATGTAGCCCCCTCATCAGGCTTACCTTAAGTTCGCCATCTTGGACGACCACTTCCAGTTTCAGGCCTTGCCCTTTGGCCTGTCCACAGCTCCGAGGGTCTTCACCAAAGTCATGGCAGAGGACTGCACAGGATGGGAGTCAACATAGTACCCTACTAGGACGATCTCCTGATAAAGGCTATGTCCAGGGAGCATCTACTGCACAGCATCGATCTGACGACTCGCCTGATTACAGATTATGGGTGGATTCTAAACTTTCAGAAATCTCACCTGGAACCGACCCAATGTCTCCAATTCCTGGGAATTATATTGGATACAGTGTCTCAAAAGGTATTTCTCCCGATGGATAAGGCCTTGGCTAGCCAGGCTTTGGTTCGTTCAGTGCTCCGTCCTCGCAAGGTATCCATCCATCTTTGCATATGTTTGCTAGGCAAGATGGTTGCTGCTAACGAGGCAATCCAATATGGCAGATTTCATGCCCAGCCTTTTCAGCTGGATCTGTTGGACAAATGGTCGGGGTCCCAACTGCACATGCATCAGGAAGTGACCTTATCTCCGAAAGCCCGGATTTCTCTATTATGGTGGCCACAAGTTCCTCACCTGGTAGAAGGCAGGAATTTCAATATCCACTCGTGGATTCTACTGACAATGGATGCCAGCCTCCGGGGTTGGGGGGCTGTGACCCAAGGGGCCCAGTTCCAGGGGATATAGTTAATTCAGGAATCTACTCTGCCGATAAACATCCTGAAACTCAGGGCAATTTACAATGCCCTTCTACAAGCTTCCCATCTCCTGAAGGATCGGGCAATCCAAATTCAATCGGACAATGCCACGGCGGTGGCATACATAAACTGACAAGGGGGAACAAGAAGCAGAGCAGCGATGTGAGAAGTGTCAAAAATCCTCCTCTGGGCGGAGGCCAACGCAAGGGACATCTCAGCCATATTCATTCCAGTAGTGGACAACTGGGAAGTGGACTTCCTCAGCAGACATGACCTCCATCTGGGGGAATGGGGCCTACATCCCCAGGTGTTTCCACAGTTAATTCACCGGTGGGGCTGTCCGCAGATAGACCTGATGGCTTCTCCTCTCAACAAGAAGCTATGCCATTACTGTTCCAGTATGAGGGATCTGCAGGCTGTAGCAGTGGACGTGCTGACGATGCCTTGGATGTACCAATTTTTGTACCTGTTCCCTCCTCTACCGCTAATCCCAAGGATTCTAAAAAGACTAAGAAGGGAAAGCATTCAAGCAATTCTAATTGCCCTGGATTGGCCTCAATGGGCATGGTACCCGGACCTCTTAACCACGGCTCTGGAGGATCCCTGGTCTCTACAGCTCCAAAATGATCTTCTTCAACAAGGTACGTTCATCAATCCAAACTTGCAGTGGCTACATTTGACGGCTTGGAACTTGAGAGGGAGATTCTAGCAAGAAAAGGTCTCCCTCCCGGGTTATTTCCACCATGGGCCAAGCCAGGAAGATGGTGACGTCAAAACATTATCATCGTATCTGGAAAAAGTATGTTTCCTGGTGTGAAAGTAGAAAGGTGTCTCCAGTGGAATTTAGAATTGGTCGTTTTCTACTTCTCCTGCAAGCGGGAGTGGATATGAGCCTACGTTTAGGCTCCATCGAAGTCCAGATTTCGGCGCTCTCTATTTCCTTCCAGAAACAACTTGCCATGTTGCCGGAAGTACAAACTTTCCTCAAAGAAGTTCTTCACTTGCAACCGCCCTTCGTGCCTCCCAGGGCTCCATGTGATCTCAATGTGGTTCTGTCCTTTCTTCAATGTGACTGGTTTGAACCCTTACATAGGGTGGAGTTAAAATTTCTCACCTAGAAAACGGTAATGCTATTAGCATTGACGTCTGCAAGACGTGTTTCTGAATTAGGGGCCTTATCCTGTAAGAGGCCTCATTTGGTTTTCCATGAAGACAGGGCGGAACTCAGGACCCGTCCTCAGTTTTTGCCAAAAGTGGTTTCAGCTTTTCATGTCAATCAACCCATTGTGGTTCCGGTGTTGTCTAATGCTTCCATTGTGCCAGAGTCCTTGGATGTAGTGAGGGCTCTGAAGATTTATGTCAAGATGACGGTTCGTCATTGGAAATCTGACTCGCTGTTTGTCCCTTATGATGACACCAAGGTTGGTCATCCAGCTTCCAAGCAAACCATTACTCGTTGGCTCAGGCTGACCATTCAACAGGCCTATACTTCAATGGCTCTGCCTTTGCCGAAGTCTATTCAGGCCCACTCAACGAGGTCAGTGGGCTATTCCTGGGCAGCTGCCCGGGGTGTCTTGGCCTTATAGTTGTGCCGAGCTGCTACTTGGTCTGATTCGAACACTTTTGTGAAATTCTGTCAGTTCGACACCTTGGCCAAGGATGACCTTTAGTTTGGTCAGGAGGTTTTACAGGGGTCTCAGCACTCTCCCACCCGTTTGGGAGGTTTGGGACTTCCCCATGGTACTAAAGTACAGATCCCCAGTATCCACTAGGACGTTATAGAAAATAGGAATTCAATACCTACCGGTAATTCCTTTTCTCGTAGTCCATAGTGGATACTGGGCGCCCGCCTCAGTGTTTCGATTGTTGCTTACCTGAGTACATTTTTGGGTGGCCCACCATTGTGGTCCTGTTATGTTGTTGGGATAGCTGTGCTATCCAGGTTGGCTTGCTATCCTCTGTTCTGGTTAGCGCCCTCCTTTTGGTTATGGTTGTGTGTTGGCTTGTTGCCTCACCGCTGTTGTATTGTTCCTTCTCTCATGGTATGTCCGTCTCCTCGGGCACAGTTTTCCTAGACTGAGTCTGGTAGGAGGGGCATAGAGGGGAGGAGCCAGCACACACATACACACACTAAAGGTTTTAAAGTGCCAGGCTACAGTGGACCCGATCTATACTCCATGGTACTAAGGTACAGATCCCCAGAATCCACTACGGACTATGAGAAAAGGAATTACCGGTAGGTCTTAAATACCTATTTTTGTGTTAAGGATTGCATAAAATCACATGATTTTAGCTAGTGATGTGCATCGGACATTTTTCGGGTTTTGTGTTTTGGTTTTGGATTCGGTTCCGCGGCCGTGTTTTGGATTCGGACGCGTTTTGGCAAAACCTCCCTGAAAATTTTTTGTCGGATTCGGGTGTGTTTCGGATTCGGGTGTTTTTTGCAAAAAACCCTCAAAAACAGCTTAAATCATAGAATTTGGGGGTCATTTTGATCCCACAGTATTATTAACCTCAATAACCATAATTTCCACTCATTTCCAGTCTATTCTGAACACCTCACACCTCACAATATTATTTTTAGTCCTAAAATTTGCACCGAGGTCGCTGGATGACTAAGCTAAGCGACCCAAGTGGCCGACACAAACACCTGGCCCATCTAGGAGTGGCACTGCAGTGTCAGACAGGAAGGCAGATTAAAAAAATAGTCCCCAAACAGCACATGATGCAAAGAAAAAAAGAGGCGCAATGAGGTAGCTGTGTGACTAAGCTAAGCGACCCAAGTGGCCGACACAAACACCTAGCCCATCTAGGAGTGGCACTGCAGTGTCAGGCAGGATGGCACTTCAAAAAATAGTCCCCAAACAGCACATGATGCAAAGAAAAATTAAAGAAAAAAAGAGGCGCAATGAGGTAGCTGTGTGACTAAGCTAAGCGACCCAAGTGGCCGACACAAACACCTGGCCCATCTAGGAGTGGCACTGCAGTGTCAGACAGGATGGCAGATTAAAAAAATTGTCTCCAAACAGCACATGATGCAAAGAAAAAAAGAGGCGCAATGAGGTAGCTGTGTGACTAAGCTAAGCGACCCAAGTGGCCGATACAAACACCATATATGCAGCACACTGAGCACAGATATGGAGCGTTTTTCAGGCAGAGGAGAGAACGTATAATACTGGTGGTCACTGGTCAGCAAAACTCTGCACTGTACTCCTCCTATATAATATACTGGTGGTCCCCAGTCCCCACAATAAAGCAGTGTGAGCACAGATATATGCAGCAAACTGAGCACAGATATGGAGCGCTTTTCAGGCAGAGGAGAGAACGTATAATACTGGTGGTCAATGGTCAGCAAAACTCTGCACTGTACTCCTCCTATATAATATACTGGTGGTCCCCAGTCCCCACAATAAAGCAGTGTGAGCACAGATATATGCAGCAAACTGAACACAGATATGGAGCGTTTTTCAGGCAGAGGAGAGAACGTATAATACTGGTGGTCACTGGTCAGCAAAACTCTGCACTGTACTCCTCCTATATAATATACTGGTGGTCCCCAGTCCCCACAATAAAGCAGTGTGAGCACAGATATATGCAGCAAACTGAGCACAGATATGGAGCGTTTTTCAGGCAGAGAACGTATAATACTGGTGGTCACTGGTCAGCAAAACTCTGCACTGTACTCCTCCTATATAATATACTGGTGGTCCCCAGTCCCCACAATAAAGCAGTGTGAGCACAGATATATGCAGCAAACTGAGCACAGATATGGAGCGTTTTTCAGGCAGAGGAGAGAACGTATAATACTGGTGGTCACTGGTCAGCAAAACTCTGCACTGTACTCCTCCTATATAATATACTGGTGGTCCCCAGTCCCCACAATAAAGCAGTGTGAGCACAGATATATGCAGCACACTGAGCACAGATATGGAGCGTTTTTCAGGCAGAGAACGTATAATACTGGTGGTCACTGGTCAGCAAAACTCTGCACTGTACTCTCCTATATAATATACTGGTGGTCCCCAGCAGAGCCGGATTAAGGGGGGTGCCAAGGGGGTCAGTACCCCGGGCCCCCCTGGCATAAGGGGCCCCCCAGCCGAAGCTGCTCTGCACCGCTCTGGTGCTGCTGTCCCCTCTGCCCTGTATCTGACACTGACCCGTGAGGAGTGGGGAGCGCGAAATCCACACCTCCCTCTCCAGCAGCCGGGAGTCTTCTCCTCCCTGCTGCAGCGTGGAGCCTTTACACTGACTTCTCCTGTTGCCGTTGTCTCAGCCTGGCTTTGTGCTGTGCTGCGCTTGGGGGGTGAGGAGAAAATAGGGGGGTGGCGGCTAGAGATGAGCGCCGGAAATTTTTCGGGTTTTGTGTTTTGGTTTTGGGTTCGGTTCCGCGGCCGTGTTTTGGGTTCGACCGCGTTTTGGCAAAACCTCACCGAATTTTTTTTGTCGGATTCGGGTGTGTTTTGGATTCGGGTGTTTTTTTCAAAAAACACTAAAAAACAGCTTAAATCATAGAATTTGGGGGTCATTTTGATCCCAAAGTATTATTAACCTCAAAAACCATAATTTACACTCATTTTCAGTCTATTCTGAATACCTCACACCTCACAATATTATTTTTAGTCCTAAAATTTGCACCTAGGTCGCTGGATGACTAAGCTAAGCGACCCTAGTGGCCGACACAAACACCGGGCCCATCTAGGAGTGTCACTGCAGTGTCACGCAGGATGTCCCTTCCAAAAAACCCTCCACAAACAGCACATGACGCAAAGAAAAAAAGAGGCGCAATGAGGTAGCTGTGTGAGTAAGATAAGCGACCCTAGTGGCCGACACAAACACCGGGCCCATCTAGGAGTGTCACTGCAGTGTCACGCAGGATGTCCCTTCCAAAAAACCCTCCCCAAACAGCACATGACGCAAAGAAAAAAAGAGGCGCAATGAGGTAGCTGTGTGAGTAAGATAAGCGACCCTAGTGGCCGACACAAACACCGGGCCCATCTAGGAGTGTCACTGCAGTGTCACGCAGGATGTCCCTTCCAAAAAACCCTCCCCAAACAGCACATGACGCAAAGAAAAAAAGAGGCGCAATGAGGTAGCTGTGTGAGTAAGATAAGCGACCCTAGTGGCCGACACAAACACCGGGCCCATCTAGGAGTGTCACTGCAGTGTCACGCAGGATGTCCCTTCCAAAAAACCCTCCCCAAACAGCACATGACGCAAAGAAAAAAAGAGGCGCAATGAGGTAGCTGTGTGAGTAAGATAAGCGACCCTAGTGGCCGACACAAACACCGGGCCCATATAGGAGTGTCACTGCAGTGTCACGCAGGATGTCCCTTCCAAAAAACCCTCCCCAAACAGCACATGACGCAAAGAAAAAAAGAGGCGCAATGAGGTAGCTGTGTGAGTAAGATAAGCGACCCTAGTGGCCGACACAAACACCGGGCCCATCTAGGAGTGTCACTGCAGTGTCACGCAGGATGTCCCTTCCAAAAAACCCTCCCCAAACAGCACATGACGCAAAGAAAAAAAGAGGCGCAATGAGGTAGCTGTGTGAGTAAGATAAGCGACCCTAGTGGCCGACACAAACACCGGGCCCATCTAGGAGTGGCACTGCAGTGTCACGCAGGATGGCCCTTCCAAAAAACCCTCCCCAAACAGCACATGACGCAAAGAAAAAAAGAGGCGCAATGAGGTAGCTGTGTGAGTAAGATAAGCGACCCTAGTGGCCGACACAAACACCGGGCCCATCTAGGAGTGTCACTGCAGTGTCACGCAGGATGTCCCTTCCAAAAAACCCTCCCCAAACAGCACATGACGCAAAGAAAAAAAGAGGCGCAATGAGGTAGCTGTGTGAGTAAGATAAGCGACCCTAGTGGCCGACACAAACACCGGGCCCATCTAGGAGTGTCACTGCAGTGTCACGCAGGATGTCCCTTCCAAAAAACCCTCCCCAAACAGCACATGACGCAAAGAAAAAAAGAGGCGCAATGAGGTAGCTGTGTGAGTAAGATAAGCGACCCTAGTGGCCGACACAAACACCGGGCCCATCTAGGAGTGTCACTGCAGTGTCACGCAGGATGTCCCTTCCAAAAAACCCTCCCCAAACAGCACATGACGCAAAGAAAAAAAGAGGCGCAATGAGGTAGCTGTGTGAGTAAGATAAGCGACCCTAGTGGCCGACACAAACACCGGGCCCATCTAGGAGTGTCACTGCAGTGTCACGCAGGATGTCCCTTCCAAAAAACCCTCCCCAAACAGCACATGACGCAAAGAAAAAAAGAGGCGCAATGAGGTAGCTGTGTGAGTAAGATAAGCGACCCTAGTGGCCGACACAAACACCGGGCCCATCTAGGAGTGTCACTGCAGTGTCACGCAGGATGTCCCTTCCAAAAAACCCTCCCCAAACAGCACATGACGCAAAGAAAAAAAGAGGCGCAATGAGGTAGCTGTGTGAGTAAGATAAGCGACCCTAGTGGCCGACACAAACACCGGGCCCATCTAGGAGTGGCACTGCAGTGTCACGCAGGATGGCCCTTCCAAAAAACCCTCCCCAAACAGCACATGACGCAAAGAAAAAAAGAGGCGCAATGAGGTAGCTGTGTGAGTAAGATAAGCGACCCTAGTGGCCGACACAAACACCGGGCCCATCTAGGAGTGTCACTGCAGTGTCACGCAGGATGTCCCTTCCAAAAAACCCTCCCCAAACAGCACATGACGCAAAGAAAAAAAGAGGCGCAATGAGGTAGCTATATGAGTAAGATAAGCGACCCTAGTGGCCGACACAAACACCGGGCCCATCTAGGAGTGTCACTGCAGTGTCACGCAGGATGTCCCTTCCAAAAAACCCTCCCCAAACAGCACATGACGCAAAGAAAAAAAGAGGCGCAATGAGGTAGCTCTGTGAGTAAGATAAGCGACCCTAGTGGCCGACACAAACAACGGGCCCATCTAGGAGTGGCACTGCAGTGTCACGCAGGATGTCCCTTCCAAAAAACCCTCCCCAAACAGCACATGACGCAAAGAAAAATTAAAGAAAAAAGAGGTGCAAGATGGAATTGTCCTTGGGCCCTCCCACCCACCCTTATGTTGTATAAACAGGACATGCACACTTTAACCAACCTATCATTTCAGTGACAGGGTCTGCCACACGACTGTGACTGAAATGACGGGTTGGTTTGGACCCCCACCAAAAAAGAAGCAATTAATCTCTCCTTGCACAAACTGGCTCTACAGAGGCAAGATGTCCACCTCATCATCATCCTCCGATATATCACCGTGTACATCCCCCTCCTCACAGATTATCAATTCGTCCCCACTGGAATCCACCATCTCAGCTCCCTGTGTACTTTGTGGAGGCAATTGCTGCTGGTCAATGTCTCCACGGAGGAATTGATTATAATTCATTTTAATGAACATCATCTTCTCCACATTTTCTGGATGTAACCTCGTACGCCGATTGCTGACAAGGTGAGCGGCGGCACTAAACACTCTTTCGGAGTACACACTTGTGGGAGGGCAACTTAGGTAGAATAAAGCCAGTTTGTGCAAGGGCCTCCAAATTGACTCTTTTTCCTGCCAGTATAAGTACGGACTGTGTGACGTGCCTACTTGGATGCGGTCACTCATATAATCCTCCACCATTCTTTCAATTGTGAGAGAATCATATGCAGTGACAGTAGACGACATGTCCGTAATCGTTGTCAGGTCCTTCAGTCCGGACCAGATGTCAGCATCAGCAGTCGCTCCAGACTGCCCTGCATCACCGCCAGCGGGTGGGCTCGGAATTCTGAGCCTTTTCCTCGCACCCACAGTTGCGGGAGAATGTGAAGGAGGAGATGTTGACAGGTCGCGTTCCGCTTGACTTGACAATTTTCTCACCAGCAGGTCTTTCAACCCCAGCAGACTTGTGTCTGCCGGAAAGAGAGATCCAAGGTAGGCTTTAAATCTAGGATCGAGCACGGTGGCCAAAATGTAGTGCTCTGATTTCAACAGATTGACCACCTGTGAATCCTTGTTAAGCGAATTAAGGGCTCCATCCACAAGTCCCACATGCCTAGCGGAATCGCTCCGTGTTAGCTCCTCCTTCAATGTCTCCAGCTTCTTCTGCAAAAGCCTGATGAGGGGAATGACCTGACTCAGGCTGGCAGTGTCTGAACTGACTTCACGTGTGGCAAGTTCAAAGGGCATCAGAACCTTGCACAACGTTGAAATCATTCTCCACTGCGCTTGAGACAGGTGCATTCCACCTCCTATATCGTGCTCAATTGTATAGGCTTGAATGGCCTTTTGCTGCTCCTCCAACCTCTGAAGCATATAGAGGGTTGAATTCCACCTCGTTACCACTTCTTGCTTCAGATGATGGCAGGGCAGGTTCAGTAGTTTTTGGTGGTGCTCCAGTCTTCTGTACGTGGTGCCTGTACGCCGAAAGTGTCCCGCAATTCTTCTGGCCACCGACAGCATCTCTTGCACGCCCCTGTCGTTTTTTAAAAAATTCTGCACCACCAAATTCAAGGTATGTGCAAAACATGGGACGTGCTGGAATTTGCCCATATTTAATGCACACACAATATTGCTGGCGTTGTCCGATGCCACAAATCCACAGGAGAGTCCAATTGGGGTAAGCCATTCCGCGATGATCTTCCTCAGTTGCCGTAAGAGGTTTTCAGCTGTGTGCGTATTCTGGAAAGCGGTGATACAAAGCGTAGCCTGCCTAGGAAAGAGTTGGCGTTTGCGAGATGCTGCTACTGGTGCCGCCGCTGCTGTTCTTGCGGCGGGAGTCCATACATCTACCCAGTGGGCTGTCACAGTCATATAGTCCTGACCCTGCCCTGCTCCACTTGTCCACATGTCCGTGGTTAAGTGGACATTGGGTACAACTGCATTTTTTAGGACACTGGTGAGTCTTTTTCTGACGTCCGTGTACATTCTCGGTATCGCCTGCCTAGAGAAGTGGAACCTAGATGGTATTTGGTAACGGGGGCACACTGCCTCAATAAATTGTCTAGTTCCCTGTGAACTAACGGCGGATACCGGACGGACGTCTAACACCAACATAGTTGTCAAGGCCTCAGTTATCCGCTTTGCAGCAGGATGACTGCTGTGATATTTCATCTTCCTCGCAAAGGACTGTTGGACAGTCAATTGCTTACTGGAAGTAGTACAAGTGGGCATACGACTTCCCCTCTGGGATGACCATCGACTCCCAGCAGCAACAACAGCAGCGCCAGCAGCAGTAGGCGTTACACGCAAGGATGCATCGGAGGAATCCCAGGCAGGAGAGGACTCGTCAGAATTGCCAGTGACATGGCCTGCAGGACTATTGGCATTCCTGGAGAAGGAGGAAATTGACACTGAGGGAGTTGGTGGGGTGGTTTGCGTGAGCTTGGTTACAAGAGGAAGGGATTTACTGGTCAGTGGACTGCTTCCGCTGTCGCCCAAAGTTTTTGAACTTGTCACTGACTTATTATGAATGCGCTGCAGGTGACGTATAAGGGAGGATGTTCCGAGGTGGTTAACGTCCTTACCCCTACTTATTACAGCTTGACAAAGGCAACACACGGCTTGACACCTGTTGTCCGCTTTTCTGTTGAAATACCTCCACACTGAAGAGCTGATTTTTTTGGTATTTTCACCAGGCATGTCAACGGCCATATTCCTCCCACGGACAACAGGTGTCTCCCCGGGTGCCTGACTTAAACAAACCACCTCACCATCAGAATCCTCCTGGTCAATATCCTCCCCAGCGCCAGCAACACCCATATCCTCCTCATCCTGGTGTACTTCAACACTGACATCTTCAATCTGACTATCAGGAACTGGACTGCAGGTGCTCCTTCCAGCACTTGCAGGGGGCGTGCAAATGGTGGAAGGCGCATGCTCTTCACGTCCAGTGTTGGGAAGGTCAGGCATCGCAACCGACACAATTGGACTCTCCTTGTGGATTTGGGATTTCGAAGAACGCACAGTTCTTTGCTGTGCTTTTGCCAGCTTGAGTCTTTTCAGTTTTATAGCGAGAGGCTGAGTGCTTCCATCCTCATGTGAAGCTGAACCACTAGCCATGAACATAGGCCAGGGCCTCAGCCGTTCCTTGCCACTCCGTGTGGTAAATGGCATATTGGCAAGTTTACGCTTCTCCTCCGACAATTTTATTTTAGGTTTTGGAGTCCTTTTTTTACTGATATTTGGTGTTTTGGATTTGACATGCTCTGTACTATGACATTGGGCATCGGCCTTGGCAGACGACGTTGCTGGCATTTCATCGTCTCGGCCATGACTAGTGGCAGCAGCTTCAGCACGAGGTGGAAGTGGATCTTGATCTTTCCCTAATTTTGGAACCTCAGCATTTTTGTTCTCCATATTTTAATAGGCACAACTAAAAGGCACCTCAGGTAAACAATGGAGATGGATGGATACTAGTATACTTATGGATGGACTGCCGAGTGCCGACACTGAGGTAGCTACAGCCGTGGACTACCGTACTGTGTCTGCTGCTAATATAGACTGGATGATAATGAGATGAAATCAATATATATATGTATGTATATATAATATCACTAGTACTGCAGCCAGACAGGTAGATAATATATTTATTAGGTAATGATGACTGATGACGGACCTGCTGGACACTGTCAGCTCAGCATCACCGCAGACTGCTACAGTAAGCTACTATACTATAGTAGTATGTACAAAGAAGAAAGAAAAAAAAAAAACCACGGGTAGGTGGTATACAATTATGGATGGACTGCTGAGTGCCGACACAGAGGTAGCTACAGCCGTGGACTAACGTACTGTGTCTGCTGCTAATATAGACTGGATGATTGATAATGAGATGAAATCAATATATATATGTATGTATATATAATATCACTAGTACTGCAGCCGGACAGGTAGATAATATATTTATTAGGTAATGATGACTGATGACGGACCTGCTGGACACTGTCAGCTCAGCAGCACCGCAGACTGCTACAGTAAGCTACTATACTCTATAGTAGTATGTACAAAGAAGAAAGAAAAAAAAAAACCACGGGTAGGTGGTATACAATTATGGATGGACTGCCGAGTGCCGACACAGAGGTAGCTACAGCCGTGGACTAACGTACTGTGTCTGCTGCTAATATAGAGTCTAGACTGGATGATAAATTATTGATAATGAGATGAAATCAATATAATATCACTAGTACTGCAGCCGGACAGGTACTATATATATTTATTATGTAATGACTGATGACGGACCTGCTGGACACTGTCAGGTCAGCACAGCACCGCAAACTGCTACAGTAAGCTACTATAGTAGTATGTATAAAGAAGAATGAAGAAAAAAAAACCACGGGTAGGTGGTATACAATATTATATATATATATATATTATATACAATTATATATATATATATATATATATATATTAAACTGGTGGTGATTGATTATTAAACTGGTGGTCACTTCAGGACAGGTCACGTTGCAACTTGCAACTAGTACTCCGAGGCCTAAGCAGACAATCACAAAATATATTATTATACTGGTGGTCAGTGTGGTCACAACAATGGCAGTGTGGCACTGACTCTGGCAGCAAAAGTGTGCACTGTACGTTATATGTACTCCTGAGTCCTGCTCTCAGACTCTAACTGCTCCCCACTGTCAGTGTCTCCCCCACAAGTCAGATAATACACTTACAGTCACACTATCTAATCTATAAATATCACTTCAGCAAGTAGTATAGTAGTATACAGTAGTACTCCTCCTAATAATGCTCCCCGAAAATACTGTGTCTCTCTCTTCTCTAAACGGAGAGGACGCCAGCCACGTCCTCTCCCTATGACTCTCAATGCACGTGTGAAAATGGCGGCGACGCGCGGCTCCTTATATAGAATCCGAGTCTCGCGATAGAATCCGAGCCTCGCGAGAATCCGACAGCGTGATGATGACGTTCGGGCGCGCTCGGGTTAGCCGAGCAAGGCGGGAAGATCCGAGCCTGCTCGGACCCGTGTAAAAAACCTGAAGTTCGGGCGGGTTCGGATTCAGAGGAACCGAACCCGCTCATCTCTAGTGGCGGCGTGGCCCAAATGTTTTTGTTTTCAATGCCCGCTGTCCGGTCCTACGGCAGGCATTCGGAGCCCCGCCCCCTTGTAGCTGTATACGGCGATTCGGGGGTCGGATCAGAGGGGGTGGAGCTAATTAGAGATAATTGTTATAGCAACACAATATATTGGCTCCGCCCCCTCCCGGCGACCCGCAAATCACTGCATTTTTTGCCGTGGGGGCGGGGCCTAATGGTGAACTGTGTCCCTGGCTCCCAGCAATATCTCCTGGCTGTGGCATCCATTCCTGACCCCTTTCCTCAGGCTTCAATGTAAGTGTGTGCACAGGTGGTGTTCTATCTGTGTATACTGTATGTATATGTTCTATTAGTGTATATGTATGTGTGTATATTTTCTATGTGTGTGTGTGTATGTGTTTTATGTGTATGTTATGTATTTGTGAGTATGTGGGTGTATGAGATCTATGTAATGTGTATGTATGTATATATATATATATATATATACATACCAATCGATTGGCCGGCACTCCCTCTCCTTAATCAGCAGCTGTGATGCTCTTTACACTGCTTTCACATAAACCTCCAAAAGTATGTCACTCAGCGGGCTTCTTAATCACAAACGCCAGCTAGTTCAGCAATGTTTCGGGTTTTATTTACCCTTTTGTCGTATATGTGCTGTTTGTACCGCCACTTCTTCCACTGACCAGGAAATTAGGAAATTAAAGTGCAGCAGGAGGCGAGGGAAGTGGCCATCCTGCTGCACATGTTGCTCCCCGTCCCTGCGCGGCGGCCGGCGGCTGTGTAGAGCACTGTACTAGCTCACAGCCGCTCACCACCAACAGCCACCCACCGCACGCCGTTCACCGCAGCCAGCCACCAGCCGCTCACCGCCGCCAACCACCCGCCGCTCACCCACAACAAATGAGGTAATGTTCCCCTGCTGTCACCTATCTCCCTGTCGTTACCGTCCCTGTCCCTACTGTCACTCTCTCTCCCTGCTGTCACTGTCGTCACTCTCTCTCTCTGTCGTCACTCTCTCTCGCCCTGCTGTCACTGTCGTCACTCTCTCCCTGTCGTTACTCTCTCCCTGTCGTTACTCTCTCTCTCTCTCTCCCCATCACCACTCTCTCTCCCTGTCGTCACTCTCTCTCTCTCTCTCTCTCTCTCCCTGTCGTCACATTCTCTCTCTCTGTCGTCACTCTGGCTGTCCCTGCTGTCACAATTTCAGCTCATTCAGTGTGCTACAATGTGAATTTCGGCTCATTCAGTGTGCTATAATGTGAATTTCGACTCATTCAGTGTGCTATAATGTGAATTTCTGCTCATTCAGTGTGCTACAAGGTGAATTTCGGCTCAATCAGTGTGCTACAATGTGAATCTCGGCTCATTCAGTGTGCTACAATGTGAATTTCTGCTCATTCAGTGTGCTATAATGTGAATTTCTGCTCATTCAGTGTGCTATAATGTGAATTTCGGCTCATTCAGTGTGCTACAAGGTGAATTTCGGCTCATTCAGTGTGCTACAAGGTGAATTTCGGCTCATTCAGTGTGCTACAAGGTGAATTTTGGCTCATTCAGTGTGCTACAATGTGAATTTCGGCTCATTCAGTGTGCTACAATGTGAATTTCGGCTCATTCAGTGTGCTACAATGTGAATTTCGGCTCATTCAGTGTGCTACAATGTGAATCTCGGCTCATTCAGTGTGCTACAATGTGAATCTCGGCTCATTCAGTGTGCTACAATGTGAATCTCGGCTCATTCAGTGTGCTACAATGTGAATCTCGGCTCATTCAGTGTGCTACAATGTGAATCTCGGCTCATTCAGTGTGCTATAATGTGAATCTCGGCTCATTCAGTGTGCTATAATGTGAATCTCGGCTCATTCAGTGTGCTACAATGTGAATCTCAGCTTGTACCGTGTGCTATAATGTGAAAGGGGCACCAGTACTAGATAGCATAAGGGGTTCTACTACACTGGACATGCCCCCTTTTGTGTGACCGCATAATTGTGTCCTTGACTTTTGCATACCCCCACTTCAAAATTTCCACTTCGACCACTGTATATATATATATATATATATATATACACGCACACGCGCACACGCAAACACACACACACTTGTGTGTGCATCAAAGGAAACCCCCTTCCGAATCCTGCTTTTGCCCCTGCGGGGGGTTGTTGCTGGTGGGGGGGGCCCCTGTCTTGGGTGCCCTGGGCCCCCCAAGGGCTTAATCCGGCCCTGGTCCCCAGTCCCCACAATAAAGCAGTGTGAGCACAGATATATGCAGCACACTGAGCACAGATATGGAGCGTTTTTCAGGCAGAGAACGTATAATACTGGTGGTCACTGGTCAGCAAAACTCTTCACTGTACTCCTCCTATATAATACTGCTGGTCCCCAGTCCCCACAATAAAGCAGTGTGAGCACAGATATATGCAGCACACTGAGCACAGATATGGATCGTTTTTCAGGCAGAGAACGTATAATACTGGTGGTCACTGGTCAGCAAAACTCTTCACTGTACTCCTCCTATATAATACTGCTGGTCCCCAGTCCCCACAATAAAGCAGTGTGAGCACAGATATATGCAGCACACTGAGCACAGATATGGATCGTTTTTCAGGCAGAGAACGTATAATACTGGTGGTCACTGGTCAGCAAAACTCTGCACTGTACTCCTCCTATAATACTGCTGGTCCCCAGAATAAAGATATTTGCACTGCAGCCCCCTGAAACAAAGTGAGAGGACGCCAGCCATGTCCTCTCACTATCATTTCCAATGCACGAGTGAAAAATGGCGGCGACGCGCGGCTCCTTATATAGAATCCGAATCTCGCGAGAATCCGACAGCGGGATGATGACGTTCGGGCGCGCTCAGGTTAACCGAGCAAGGCGGGAGGATCCGAGTCTGCCTCGGACCCGTGTAAAATGGGTGAAGTTCGGGGGGGTTCGGATTCCGAGGATCCGAACCCGCTCATCACTAATTTTAGCTGTTTTTATTTTTGTCGATTTTTATCAATGATTTTGTTTTTATTGATAGATTTTTTTAACCAAACCAAAAACCAAATCCAAACCAAAACACTTGAGGGTGGCTTTGCCAAAACCAAAACATGATGATGAATTAGAACCAAAACACAGGGGCCTGCTCACATCTCTAGCTAAAACCAACTTCTGAGGATGGCCTATTCCTGAAGATGCCAAGGCAGTGCAGTTCTTCATTGTATTCACCATTTATTATCACCACTTTATCCGTCACTTTTATGACATTGCAGGCAGGATGCAGACACAGCCGTGAGCTGTGTTTCTTGCCGTAGTTGCGTTGTGTCTGCCTTGTGCTAATGCCACAGACAATTTTTAAAAAATTGAATAGCCCACTCACAGTCTCTTCAACTGAGTATAGGCTGCTGTGTGAGCAGTTCAGCATGCTTGGATGCTGCTACTTTCAGAGACATGCCGCAACAAACCCACATCTGCTTAGCTCCTCCCCCCCCCATTACCTCCCAGGTAGCTCATCACAACCCTAGGTAGATGCCTTAGATAAATCCTTGGGAGCCTTTCCCACCTTATAATAAAGATACAAGATGCGTCTAAATCTTTGTGGTGACTATTCCTGTAAATTACACCCATATGCACAAAATTCATTTTGGTAATAGGATTACACTCCCTGAGGAAGTCCTCCATAGGATGAAACGTGTTGGACAATATGTTTCCCACAGAGCTGTCTGACTGCCCACACCCCACTATCTATGGGCAGGAGATTGTACCTATCCAGTATACTACACTGCAGAAATCTGTACATAATTATTTAGAGTTGTGTCCTGGACCCTTTTTGCTGGTTTTGGTTCTTATTCATCAGCGGGTTTTGCCAAAACCGCCTCACTGGTTTTGGATCTGAATTTTTTTTTTTTTTTTCAAATTGGTAAAAACAGCTAAACTCATGTTATTTTTGCAATCCAAATCCAAAACCCGAAAATCCAAATTCCAAATGGTTCCGGATGGTGATAAATCGGCTTCATCTTTGAATGAATAACTGAGTCACAAGATGTGTAATCTCTTGCTTTGATCTCTTGCTTTGATTTTACCATTAAATTTAAGTTTGTTAATGTTACTAAATTATCTTTGATATTTTTCTTTATGACTTGTTGAAAGATAATGACTTTTAGGAAGCTGTGCTAATAGAGAAATAATTACAGGATTAGCTATGCATAAATAACATTGTGTTTTTCAAGAAATCTCATTTCACTTTTGTACATGATTCATGATTGATAGAAGGAGCAAAGCTGAATTAGCCTTTTAGAATAAGATGTTACAAAGAGATATTAACCCGCATACATCAGTTTTATGCTAGAGGGCGGATTTATTTAAACATCTCCAACAAAATGATGGACGTACAAACACATCTCAAGTGATACGTTGAATACATCTGGAATTGATGGATGAGACGAACATGTCTGTACTATACCACATAGTTCAGAAAGAGCGCTGATTGCCTCTTAGCAATAAACAAATTGAAAAAGATAAACAAAAATATACAGCCATATTAATTTAATCAGAGCATTTTCCCTTCAATTGTGATGAACTCAACTTGACAGAACTGTGAAGTCTCGTCTTGGATCATTTAGTTTTGAAGGGATGACATGTCAGCATCAGTTGACGCAATATTTATTCACTTTTAGAGAGTTATTATCAATCTCTCTATCTGCCCTTTCCTCTATTGGAGGACGTAGACTGAATTTTATTGTTTTGCTAAGGCTGAGTCCATAGAAACTCACTGGCTTGCCAATATAACCTACTGTATGCTCCACAGAGTAAGTTAATAAAAAGCCAACCAGGCTATATGAAGATGAACGCTTTTCTTGCCTATACAATGGTTAGGACACTAGTGTGTTCAACTGAAAATTTAGTTATTGTGGGGGAGATGTATCGAACCTTAGATTGCTGTACGTGCGGCAGCTTCTATATAGATGGTACTTGGTGACTTGATTCCTGTGCAGCGCTCCTTTGCACTGTAAAGTGCTTCTCCTCAGTATTGCAGCAGTCCAAGATGTGGCAGAAAGCTACAATCTACACACAGAGGAAGCCGCTGAGACCGGAGGGTAGGCGGAGAAACGCATTTGTGAGACTCACCTGTTGGAGAGTGTAGCTTTCTGCCACATCTTGGACTGCTGCAATACTGAGGAGAAGCACTTTACAGTGCAAAGGAGTGCTGAACAGGAATCAAGTCACCAAGTACCATCTATATAGAAGCTGCCGCACGTACAGCAATCTAAGGAGAGGTATACTATGTGGGTGCAGAGCTAAATTGTACTCTAGGTGTACTTTTGTATAGATAATTGATACTGGCCGGTATCTAATTGTGATACATTTGTATTATTTTATATATAAAAGTAAAAAGGTTTTATTGCAAAGTGAGAAGCGCTGTCTTATTTTTTTATTTTGTTGATTTTACAAGCTGTTATTGAAAAATAACAGTTGAATGCTGATTGGCTGGTACTTTTTGTCTCTCCACTCTATCTCTCTACAAGCTTTGATACATCACCCCCGTATGTGAAATCCATCAACCCAGTCCCCTTTAGTTTTAGCGACAGAGTAGTAGGCTCTATCTGACCATTGAATTGTAGACTAAGAGCAGTTTTTAATCAATTAATAATAATCGTAAGATTCAGAGCGATTCAAAACTGCACTCTCTCAAACAGTAATCACGCCTTCAGGTACAACGCGCTGCCGAAATAGTTGTCGCATCACTAAGCCACCCGTGTCAATTACAGAGGAAGATGGCATGACAGAGCACAAAGTGGGAAATGTTTTGATCAACCAATCTAGAACTGTAGCCATGCCCACAGAGGGAGGTAAGTAGATACTCAATAAACTTTATTGATATTGAGCCTCTTGTAAAAAAGGAAACACATAAGAGTCAACACATGTACTGCAAGATGACACAAACTTTTTAACATACAGTAGTTCTTGTTTGTTGACCACCAGAGATAACAAAACAGTAATTATTGGTCTTATGAAAGCCCTCATGGCCTTTCAGTTTAGAGTTCCAACAAATGACAGCATTTATAATCACGTGTCTGCAGATACATACAAAGATGTTCACATTTCCATAAGCTAATTAAATAAACGTTAAATGCATCTACAGTGGGGCCATTTAAAAGCATCAGATCCATTCAATTACTGTCCCAGATGTTTAACAGCAGATTGTCTAGGGCAGTGTTTTTTAACCACTGTGCCGTGGCACACTAGTGTGCCCTGAGCAGTCTCCAGGTGTGCCGCCATAGAAGCAGAGCCAGGCCCGTCAATGTTTTGCCGCTACTGAGGCCCTGGAATGATCAATACTGGTGGGTTTAGTGGTTGCAGAGCCAGTTCTAATTTTGGGTCCAGGCAGTGTTGGGTTCTTCTGGCTTTCTCGGATGTGGCTCAGGCGTTACCTATGGAGAAGCTGCGACATGACATCCTAGGACACGCAACTGCACCATGCATCACCATTATATTTGAGTGTGCCTTGGCAATATTTAAATCTTGTTCAGTGTGCCGCCAGTTGTAAGAGGTTGAAAATCTCTGATCTAGGGCAATACCATGTAGACTTCAGTTAGGTGCACGTTGCCGTTCCTTCACACACAGCATCATTTTGGTGGGCACTTGCACACCTTCTGGAACAATGGTAACTGTGCCAGAAGGTGGCAACTTCAGGTGCTGACTGGTTGGATTCTGGTATGTGTGGCACCATTTGGAACGGTGATACTGTAAGTACTATACAATTATTGGAAAGCCGGTCAATGAGTAATCATTCACCATTAATCAGCAGGACTCATTCCCTCATAAGTAGCCATCATGTTTGTAGCATTGCAATTTAATGAATATCCCCCCCCCCCCCATTAGCTCGGTCTCTCACCAGATGAATAGGTTTCATTGACCCCAACTTCGCCATTCAAACAAAATGTGGCATTATTATAACACCATGATGTGGACTTGTCTACAAAAATTAGGTGTAATCATAAGGTCAACATTAACAATATTCAAATTCATAATGTTGACACCACAATATTGACAGTTATGATTTCGACATTGTTAAAATAAAAACAGGCAACATGTCGACAAGAAGTTGACAAGTGAAATATCAAAATTGTCATATAGTGGATATTAGGGATTAGACTGTGGGTGGGATGGTCAGGTTTAGGCTGCAGGAGGGAGTTTAGGAATAGCCACTCAGTGTCGGACTGGGGCATGTAGGGTCTACCGGGTGAATGCAGTGGTAGGGGCCCATGTTTAGGGGTGTGGTCAGTCTCTAGAGGGGGTGTGCACAGCTGGCTCATTGGTTTGTCTAACCATTTTGCATGGGTTGGTCCCCTTGATAAATATATACAGTAAATACTGTAGTGTATACATGATAATGTACTAGATTAATAACAGCACAGTCTTTAACCTGACCCCTAGACGAATGGGTGGGGCCCCAGTCCGTAGTACCCACCGGGGGATTCCCCTGTAACCCTGTGGGCCAGTCCAACCTAGAGGGAAACTGGAACACCAGAAGATCAGAGCTGTGACCCGGAAGTGACAATCACATGACCACCGAGACTGCAGCCACCAGGAGAAGGTAAGTCACCGCTGGACCACCAAGAAGAAATGTCAACAGTCTAACATGTTCACATTTTATCACTGTCTACATGAAATAAACATTGTAACTGTCGACATTTCATACCTAAACCCACCAAAAACATGTGGGTACAGTAGGCCTAGCATTTCTGAAGTTCTAGGCCATAAAAATGCCTTTCTGCTCCTTTTAAAAAATCTTTACATTGCCAAAGGCACCTTTCAGCTTTCAGACAGTAGCAACAAAATGAACAACTTGTTGAATGGTCCCAGGAACCAGGGTTGTGCCGCCTAAATTGGGACAAATGGGGAATTTTATCATTTGTATCACAAATATTGTAGTACATTTGCTAACATGCACTTACTCTCACAGCTACAGTATGTAGGTGCGGTCTCTCAGTTTAAAGTTAGAGGAATCCGGGTGCAGACTGGAAGTTATTGTTTTTCAGAATTAAATTTTGTTGGCACCTCTTGGTTCAAATAAAGAACTTCAGAGTACCCTTGGTTTAAATACAGAACATTATTATCGTATTGTGTGACGTCACGCAGCCTCTGCACCCAGCCCCCCGCACGGTCCGTCCATGCCTCCGTTGGCCGTACCGCGCCCACAACACGGCGGACGTGCCGCCCCCTCCCACCCAGCGACCGCCTCTGCCTGTCAATCAGGCAGAGGCGATCGCTAGGCAACGCACTGCAGTTCTGACCTGATCGCTGCACTACGATAAACTGCAGCGAGCGATCGGGTCAGAATGACCCGTATACTTTTTAATGATAAAATAACTTCAGTGGAGCATTCTAATTACTTCATCCAGATGTGAGCAGGAGCATGACGTCTGTAACAGTGAATCTGCTTTTTTTCTAAATGTACATGACAATTTTTTTGCTTTTAAGTATTAGAATCATGGCTTTGCCAGTCGTATAAAGCAGATAAATATATGGTTCTGGCACCTGTATGGTACTGTATTTCGGAGGTTATGATTTTCTGCACAGTGAGACTCTTTATACTATTCATAATTCAGCTTGCAATTTAAGGTATGAATTTTGACAGTATTCTTTCTCTGTGCTAAGCAGTCTTCCCACACTCCATGTGTTCTCTTCAATCAAATGACAACGTGTCTCTTTTCATTGGCAGAAGATGTTGGCAGTTGTAGTTTCGCTGTAGTTCCAATGTAATGAAAAGGGATCCTTAGCAACTAAATAACCCCCTAGAACTAACTTGTGGTTGCAAAGAAGTATCCCCTCTCAAACCAAATAATGAAAAATGAATATAACGTGGTTTCACATTCATGGGCATACCGTATGTACGAAGCCTTTGAGAGTGATAAAGCATAGAGGGATAAACTACCAGCCAATCAGCTCCTAACTGTCATTTTTTTCAAATACAGCCTGTAATATGACAGTTAGGAGTTGATTGGCTGGCAGTTTATCACGGTCCACTTTATCACCTTTGAGGCCTAGTAAAGTACATCTCCCTCTAATATGCTAACACTAATACCCTCACCCTTTATCCTAAACTCTAATACTAGTACCCTAACCCTCACAAATAATCCTACTACCTTAACACTAACATCCCAACCTTACCCTTCTTCCAAACCCTGACCCTTATACCCTAACACTAATACCCTAACCATAATCCAACTCTAACCCTTAACCCTAATAACCGCCCACTAAAAGGGCAGACTGGATGGGCCAAATGGTTCTTATCTGCCACTAAATTCTATGTTTCTATTCAAGCTGTGTTTGGTAATCCCTGTCACCCCCTGTTCAGACTCTCTGCCGGCAAATAGGCACAAGTGTCAGATCTGCATATAGACGTTGGTGTATGGTGTTATTCTTCAGCTCCTAACTGATATTTTACAAATACATCCTGCAATAGTTATGCTGGTACTTAGGGATCTATTTACTAAGCCTTGGATGGAGATAAAATGGACGGAGATAAAGTATCAGCCAATCAACTCCTAACTGCCATGTCATAGGCTCAGGCTGTGTTTGAAATTGACAGTTAGGAGCTGATTGGCTGGCACTTTTTTCTCCGTCCTCTTTAACCGCATCCAAGACTTAGTACATAGACCCCTTATTTAATCTCTCTCCACGTTATCACTCTCTAACGTTTAGTATATCTTCCCCTTTATTACAAATGCCATAAGCAGTAATCATATTATACAACTTGGTTGAACTTTGTTTCTATAAAAATGCCTTTGGCTCCATACTCTTCCCTCCTCTTTATAACAGAAACCTCCAGAGCAGGCCTTAGGCATAGACAAACTAGGCAAATGCCTAGGGCATTTGGTATGCTTAGGGGCACCAGCAGCTCCTGCTGATTAAAATGATATGCGGCATGCCTATATTCTGTGTGTGACTGCGGCTGTATCTGCATACAAAATGCTAAGTTGCGTGTATTCCTGGAAATCACTGTAATGTAGCATTTCGTATGCAGATACAGCTGCAGTTACACAGGCATGCTGGATATCATTTTAATCAGCAGAAGCTGCTTGTGCATTCTAGCCACATAGTAATGCAAATAAGATGCATTTTCATAAACAAAAGGTGCCCAACGTTAGCAGAGCTTCCAGCTGACTCATGCCAGGCATATCTTGAAGAACTAGCGGCGGTGCTAGGGGGCACCAGCCAAAATCTTGCCTAGGGCATCATATTGGTTAGGGCCGGCTCTGGAAACCTCATATAAATACTCTATTCTGATTAATGATTGATCAGGCACTGGACCTCCGGGGTCGGAACCCTGATAGATCTTGGCAAATTTCAGAGAGTATGGAAGACTGAGGGTCACATGCCTTGTGAGAAAGACATCCAAGCAAAATGCACACGCAGGGGTTTGCTGTGTGTTTCTGCTACTCTACATGTGAGCTGTCATATCACCGCCGTGACCCGGGAGAGCTCTGTACACAGCAAAATCGGCTCTGCAGCACTCAGCACATAGGCAGCCCATAATATACTGTGTTTCTCTCATACAGTATACACATTATAATTTTTCATGTATTAACAATTGCAGCTAGCAAACATTTTTAGAGAAAAGCGGTTCGATTTTGCTGAAAACTGAACGCATCCAAAGGTTGGGGTTCCGAGTTGAACTTGGATCGGGTCACTATGAGATTCTGGGCTAGATGCATCATCGCTTGGAAAGTGATAAAATGGAGAGAGAAAAAGTAACAGCCAATCAGCTTCTAACTGCCATGTCACAGGCCCGCTTTGAAAAATGACAGTTAAGAGCTCATTGGCTGGTCATTTATCACTCTCCATTTTATCACTCACCAAGCGATGATGCATCTAGCTCCCCGAGATTAAGGGGGAGATGTACTAAGCAGTGAAAAGAATGGAGACATGAGCCAGTGGAGAAGTTGCCCATGGCAACCAATCAGCATTGAAGTAACATTCATAATTTGCATACTATACAATTATACAGAGCAGCTGATTGGTTGCCATGGGCAACTTCTCAATTGGCTCACTTCTCCACTCTTTTTTCACTGCTTAGTACATCTCCCCCAAAGTGAGTCCCGGCTCGGGTCATCTCGCCAAATTCAGGATCTAAAAAACGAATCTCGTGTGTTTTAGATTGCTTGCAAGTCCCTCCCTTGTGATTGCAGGTGCTATTTTACATTGGAAATGACTGGAAATAAATGTTATTGATAATAATACTGTAGGAACAAAGACCAAAATTACATGATTTTCACTGTTATCATAAATTTTTAAGAAATCCAGAACCAAAACAAAAACACTTGAGGATGGTTTTGCCAAAACAAAAAATGGGGAATAGTGCATATACACACTAGTCGATATATATTCTCTTGAACGGCCAATATATCGCAGGTCTGTCGGCCAGTGTGTACGAGCGATATGTCTGTGAACTCCGTCATTCATAGACATATCGTGTCGGCCCTGCTGCACAGCTGACGGACAATATATATCGTTAGATATATTGGCAGTGGCACGTCGGTGTGTGTGTACGGGCGGTCAGCCGACCGCCTGTACACAAGCTGCAGGAGCTGACGGTGACTGACAGCTGAACTGGGCAGGCGTGTGTAAATGACCGCTCAGTTCATGATGTCAGTCCCCGACGGATCGGGCAGTTTGTATGCTCAGCACACTGCCCGTTCTGACTTTAGATATATCTGCAGATCAATTGATCTGCAGATATATCTGTAGGTGTGTACCCATCATTAGTCTGCACACATCTATAAGTGCCCCCCCCCCCCCCCCTCCCCTCCTTGTTTGTATAGTTAACTGTTTTAAATTAACAATTCACGGAAAACTTCTTTAAAAAGTAAAATAAAAAAAAAGAGTTATATATAATTATAACTATACAGTACAAACACCCCACGGAGTGCACCCACAGCAACTTTTCTTCTTCCCGTATTATACTTTTTTATTACAGGTTGAGTCTCCCTTATCCAAAATGCTTGGGACCAGAGGTATTTTGGATATGGGATTTTTCCGTATTTTGGAATAATTGCATACTATAATGAGATATCATGGTGATGGGACCTAAGTCTAAGCACAGAATGCATTTATGTTACATATACACCTTATACACACAGCCTGAAGGTCATTTTAGCCAATATTTTTTATAACTTTGTGCATTAAACAAAGTGTGTCTACATTCACACAATTCATTTATGTTTCATATACACTTTATACACACAGCCTGAAGGTCATTTAATACAATATTTTGAATAACTTTGTGTATTAAACAAAGTTTGTTGTGTACATTGAGCCATCAAAAAACAAAGGTTTCACTATCTCACTCTCACTCAAAAAAGTCTGTATTTCGGAATATTCCGTATTTCGGAATATTTGGATATGGGATACTCAACCTGTACTTAGTTATCAAAACATAAGCCAATATGAAGAAGCAGTTACTGCGTCCGTTTCAGAGAAGGTAATGGGAGTCAGGTGTTGTTTATCAAGCGCATTTCATTATTTGATCACAAGGATATGCTACCGTCTTGATACTATAATAGAGCCTTTGGCAGTCCATCCTGGAGCTCTAAGGACAAGCAGTGGCAGCTCGGAGAAAACACATCTGCAGTGATCTCAGGCAAGAACTTGCTGCTGCTGCTCCTCAGACTGGAAATGATTGTTATGGCCTGCTCAAACAATCTGTCCATCATTGTGCACGGCTGCAATACTGATGCCAATCTTCCCAGGAGTGGGCATCGGATCATATGGAAGCTGCATCCAGTTCCACAGGGCTCTGTCAGCACAAGAAATGTTATCGGTATTCTACTATAAGAAAAAACTAAGTGTCTCTGTCAAATTCATTCCATAATAGTAACACGGGGGAACAAGAACAATAAAAAGTTTGTGTATAAAGGCCCTCATTCCGAGTCGTTCGCTCGTTCTTTTTTTTCGCATCGCAGTGAAAATCAGCTTAGAGCGCATGCGCAATGTTCGCACTGCGACTGCGCTAAGTAATTCTGCTATGAAGAAAGGATTTTTACTCACGGCTTTTTGTTCGCACCGGCGAACGTAGTGTGATTGACAGGAAATGGGTGTTACTGGGCGGAAACACGGCGTTTTATGGGCGTGTGGCTGAAAACGCTACCGTTTCCGGAAAAAACGCAGGAGTGGCCGGAGAAACGGGGGAGTGTCTGGGCGAACGCTGGGTGTGTTTGTGACGTCAAACCAGGAACGACAAGCACTGAACTGATCGCACTGGAAGAGTAAGTCTGAAGCTACTCTAAAACTGCTAAGTTTTTTTTGTTCGCAATATTGCGTAAACTTCGTTCGCACTTTTAAGATGCTAAGATACACTCCCAGTAGGCGTAGACTAAGCGTGTGTAACTCTGCTAAATTCGCCTTGCGACCGATCAACTCGGAATGAGGGCCAAAGAAAATATACTCTATTTACAAGAACTCACAATTGTACATTGAGCAGAAAAAAATCAAGTATAAAATAAAGACATGTTCTATAGAGGGGTAAATTAAAAAGGTGCAAGTATGGTAAACTTGTTTCCGGCCTGTTTCCGGCGAGATTGCAGACGTCGTATGTAATAGAATGTGAGTAGAGGCAAACGCCCCATAAACGCGCCACAACTATTCTCGCTGCAACACAATGAGTCCCCCAGATGTTTCTACTGACAAACATACGACTCACCGGATGTAATCGGCAGCAAGTTGTAAACTCGCCATAAACTCACCAGAATAACGTGCCAGGCCAGCAAGATTGATGAAATCTGATATTGAAGTCCTATTAGCCCATATATAGTAAGTAGCCTATTTAAACACATTCAAAGGCTAAAAAAAAATCCTACAAACTATTACACTACACATAATATACTTTTCTAATGTTCTAATGTTTATAATTTTTATTTAAAATACATATGTTACAGATGTAACATGTGCAGAGAGATTTAGATTTGGGCGCGTTATATTGTTTCTGTGCATGGTAAATACTGGCTGCTTTATTTTTACACTGCAATTTACATTTCAGTTTGAACACACCCCACCCAAATCTAACTCTCTCTGCACTTGTTTCATCTGCCCCACCTGCAGTGCAACATGGTTTTGCCCAATTGCTAACGTCTTTGGTTTGCTAACAAACCTTGAATAAAGCTCTTAGGTGGTCATTCCGAGTTAATCGCAGCCAGCAACTTTTAGCTGCTGCTGCGATCAATAGTACACGCCAGTGGCGTAACTACTGCCCCCGCAGCCCTCGCGGTGGCTTGGGGGCGAAGGGCTACGGGGGCGCCACTGATTTAGCGCAGATTGACATGCGGACGAGCGTCCGCATGTCAATCTGCGGTCTCCTCTCCCTCCGCTGCTGCCTGCTGTGTTGAAGGGACATGGAGGGCACAGCGCGCGCCTCTCCTGGGTCTCCGGCGGGTCTAATAAAGGAAGTGCCGTTCGTGAGCTCTGATTGGCTCACGAACCGGCACTTCCTTTAACAGACCCGCCAGAGACCCAGGAGGGACACAGGAGAGGCGCGCGCTGTGCCCTCCGTGTCCCTCCAACACAAAACAGCGGGGGAGCGTGAGAGGGGGGGGGCCACCGGGGGAGCATATGCGGCACAGGGGGAGGGGGCATATAATGTGGCACTGAGGGGGCATATGTGGCATTGGGGGCACGTGAGTACCTGGCACTGTGGGGGAATATCTGGCACTGGGGGCATATGTGGCACAGGGGGGGGTTACACCCAGTGCATGAAACCAGTGGCAACGAGCATGACACCCAGTGCATGAAACCCCTGGCAACGAGCATGACACCCTGAGCATGAAAACCCCTGGCACCGTGCATGGAACCAAGAGCATGAAACCCCTGGCAACGAGCAGGTAATTTAAAAGTAATTAGAAGCCTTACTGTAGGACTTAATGTGTAATGGGCATTACGGAGTGTGGCATAATGTATCACGGACATTTCTGTGTGTGGCATAATGTGTCACAGGCATTACGGTGTGTGGCATACTATATCACGGGCATTGTGGTATGTGGTATAATGTCTCAGGGGCATTGCAGTGTGGCATAATGTATAACGGGCATTGCGGTATGTGTCACAGGCATTACGGTGTATGGTATACTATATCACGGGCATTGTGATATGTGGTATAATGTCTCAGGGTCATTGCAGTGTGTGGCATAATGTATCACGGACATTGCGGTGTGTGTCATAATGTGTCAGACATTACGGTGTGTTGTATACTATATCACGGGCATTGTGGTATGTGGTATAATGTCTCAGGGTCATTGCAGTGTGTGACATAATGTGTCACAGGCATTGTATGTGCTATAATGTATCAGGGGTGTCACAACTGAGGGCCTGAGCTGACGGGAGGCAGCCTCAGTTGTAGGGGCTGAGATGTAACGGAACCTGGGAGGTTGTATCAGACCCCTAGACATGTAAGTAACATGTAGAATAACTGCCCGAAGGCGTGACCACGACAACCAGGATAAAAGTCAATGATGTTTATTATGACAAACTCCGTAACACAGCAGCAGTAAAAGGAAACATAAAAGTCAACAGAGGATAAATACAATTCCTGGGTACTACAGGGTGGCAAGGGCCACAGGCACTGGTAGTGTGAGACAGTTCTTATAATCTTCTAGTTGGAAAGTCCTTACCAGGCCTGACTGTAGCAATGGAGAGAACCCAGGATCGTACCAGCTGATGTTCCAGGAAAGGCTGGGCTGCTGAAGGTAAAACGGCTGCTGTGGATACTGGCTGGAACCAGACTGTTGTTGGTACGGAGTGGATACTGGCTGGAACCAGTTAAATAATAAACGAACTTGAGAGCGATGAAATAATAATGAAGTTTGGAGTTTGAGAGCGGTGAAATAATAATACCGGTGGAGAGTGGTAAACTGCAGAAAAGGACACCGGCCCTTTAAGAGAAGCTATACACTGCTGGAAGCCGGGCTGGAAGCAGGTGATTGTTTGAGAGCGGTGAAATAATAATACCGGTGGAGAGTGGTAAACTGCAGAAAGGACACCGGCCCTTTAAGAGAAGCTGTACACTGCTGGAAGCTGGGCTGGAAGCAGGTGATTGTTGTAGCTGGAAACAGGTGAGTCCAGAATGGATCGGAGAGTCAGGCTACACCGCAGATGGAATGCTGGTGCGGGTCTCTATAGCAGAAGTCTGGAGACAGGAGCTGGAACCTGGAAGACAACCACAGGAGAGAGACAAACTGGAACTAGGTTAGACAACCACAGGAGAGAGACAAACTGGAACTAGGTTAGACAACCAAAGCACTGACGCCTTCCTTGCTCAGGCACAGCATACTTATACCTGCAGCAAGGAAGGGGTTGGCTAGGCAATTATGCAAATCAACAATACAGACAGCAGATTGGTGGAAATAATCAGATGACAAAATCCAAGATGGCTGCGCCCATGCAGACACTTGGAGGGAAGTTTGGTTTGTAATCCATGTGAGAATTGAAACAGTAATGGCGACGCCGGCCACAGGAGACAGGAGACGCCAGACTGACAAGCGCACATTTAACCACGCGGGCACAGCGGAGGCAGCGGCTGATGAAATCACCACTCTGACATTCTGCATGTGGAAACTCAGGAACAGCGGGATCCGGTCCTGGAACGCTGAGCCAGCCTTAGGAGGCATCTGAAGGGTAAGTAATGGCGTCCAGATACCCGGATCGTGACAAGGGGCATTGCAGTGTGTGGCATAATGTATCACGGACATTGCGGTGTGTGTCATAATGTGTCACAGACATTGTATGTGCTATAATGTATCACGGGCATTGCAGTGTGTAGCATAATGTATAACGGGCATTGCGATTCCTGTCATAATGTGTCACAGGCATTACGGTGTGTGGCATAATGTGTCGGGGGCATTACGGTGTGTGGCATATTGTGTCATGTGCATTAATGTGTGTGGCATAATATCTAAGGGCCATTGCAGTATGTGGCATAATGTATACTGGGCATTACTATAAGGAGGAAAAATTACAAATAATGTAAGGGGCATGAATCAGGATTATTTTTCTTTCCTGTGGTGGCCAACGTCTGGGCGTGCAGGTTGCAAAACTGGGGTATAAGTAGTGATGTGCACCGGAAATTTTTCGGGTTTTGTGTTTTGATTTTGGATTCGGTTCCGCGGCCGTGTTTTGGATTCGGACGCGTTTTGGCAAAACCTCCATGAAAATTTTTTGTCGGATTCGGGTGTGTTTTGGATTCGGGTGTTTTTTTACAAAAAAACCCTCAAAAACAGCTTAAATCATAGAATTTGGGGGTCATTTTGATCCCATAGTATTATTAACCTCAATAACCATAATTTCCACTAATTTTCAGTCTATTCTGAACACCTCACACCTCACAATATTATTTTTAGTCCTAAAATTTGCACCGAGGTCGCTGGATGACTAAGCTAAGCGACCCAAGTGGCCAACACAAACACCTGGCCCATCTAGGAGTGGCACTGCAGTGTCAGACAGGATGGCACTTCAAAAAAATAGTCCCCAAACAGCACATGATGCAAAGAAAAAAAGAGGTGCACCAAGGTAGCTGGATGGCTAAGCTAAGCGACACAAGTGGCCGACACAAACACCTGGCCATCTAGGAGTGGCACTGCAGTGTCAGGCAGGATGGCACTTCAAAAAAATAGTCCCCAAACAGCACATGATGCAAAGAAAAATGAAAGAAAAAAGAGTTGCAAGATGGAATTGTCCTTGGGCCCTCCCACCCACCCTTATGTTGTATAAACAGGACATGCACACTTTAACAAACCCATAATTTCAGCGACAGGGTCTGCCACACAACTGTGACTGAAATGACGGGTTGGTTTGGACCCCCACCGAAAAAGAAGCAATTAATCTCTCCTTGCACAAACTGGCTCTACAGAGGCAATAACGTCGTACGCCGATTGCTGACAAGGTGAGCGGCTGCACTAAACACTCTTTCGGAGTACACACTGGAGGGTGGGCAACTTAGGTAAAATAAAGCCAGTTTCTGCAAGGGCCTCCAAATTGCCTCTTTTTCCTGCCAGTATACGTACGGACTGTCTGACGTGCCTACTTGGATGCGGTCACTCATATAATCCTCCACCATTCTTTCAATGGTGAGAGAATCATATGCAGTGACAGTAGACGACATGTCAGTAATCGTTGGCAGGTCCTTCAGTCCGGACCAGATGTCAGCAGTCGCTCCAGACTGCCCTGCATCACCGCCAGCGGGTGGGCTAGGAATTCTTAGCCTTTTCCTCGCACCCCCAGTTGCGGGAGAATGTGAAGGAGGAGATGTTGACGGGTCACGTTCCGCTTGACTTGACAATTTTCTCACCAGCAGGTCTTTGAACCTCTGCAGACTTGTGTCTGCCGGAAAGAGAGATACAACGTAGGTTTTAAATCTAGGATCGAGCACGGTGGCCAAAATGTAGTGCTCTGATTTCAACAGATTGACACCCGTGAATCCTGGTTAAGCGAATTAAGGGCTCCATCCACAAGTCCCACATGCCTAGCGGAATCGCTCTGTTTTAGCTCCTCCTTCAATGTCTCCAGCTTCTTCTGCAAAAGCCTGATGAGGGGAATGACCTGACTCAGGCTGGCAGTGTCTGAACTGACTTCACGTGTGGCAAGTTCAAAGGGTTGCAGAACCTTGCACAACATTGAAATCATTCTCCACTGCACTTGAGTCAGGTGCATTCCCCCTCCTTTGCCTATATCGTAGGCAGATGTATAGGCTTGAATGGCCTCTTGCTGCTCCTCCATCCTCTGAAGCATATAGAGGGTTGAATTCCACCTCGTTACCACCTCTTGCTTCAGATGATGGCAGGGCAGGTTCAGGACTGTTTGCTGGTGCTCCAGTCTTCGGCACGTGGTGGCTGAATGCCGAAAGTGGCCCGCAATTCTTCGGGCCACCGACAGCATCTCTTGCACGCCCCTGTCGTTTTTTAAATAATTCTGCACCACCAAATTCAATGTATGTGCAAAACATGGGACGTGCTGGAATTTGCCCAGATGTAATGCACGCACAATATTGCTGGCGTTGTCCGATGTCACAAATCCCCAGGAGAGTCCATTTGGGGTAAGCCATTCTGCGATGATGTTCCTCAGTTTCCGTAAGAGGTTGTCAGCTGTGTGCCTCTTCTGGAAAGCGGTGATACAAAGCGTAGCCTGCCTAGGAACGAGTTGGCGTTTGCGAGATGTTGCTACTGGTGCTGCCGCTGCTGTTCTTGCTGCGGGAGGCAATACATCTACCCAGTGGGCTGTCACAGTCATATAGTCCTGAGTCTGCCCTGCTCCACTTGTCCACATGTCCGTGGTTAAGTGGACATTGGGTACAACTGCATTTTTTAGGACACTGGTGACTCTTTTTCTGAGGTCTGTGTACATTTTCGGTATCGCCTGCCTAGAGAAATGGAACCTAGATGGTATTTGGTACCGGGGACACAGTACCTCATTCAAGTCTGTAGTTGCCTGTGAATTAACGGTGGATAACGGAAACACGTTTCTCACCGCCCAGGCGGCCAAGGCCTGAGTTATCCGCTTTGCAGCAGGATGACTGCTGTGATATTTCATCTTCCTCGCAAAGGACTGTTGGACAGTCAATTGCTTACTGGAAGTAGTACAAGTGGTCTTCCGACTTCCCCTCTGGGATGACGATCGACTGCCAGCAGCAGGAGGCGTTACACTCAAGGATGCATCGGAGGAATCCCAGGCAGGAGAGGTCTCGTCAGACTTGACAGTGACATGGCCTGCAGGACTATTGGCTTTCCTGTGTAAGGAGGAAATTGACACTGAGGGAGTTGGTGGTGTGGTTTGCAGGAGCTTGGTTACAAGAGGAAGGGATTTAGTGGTCAGTGGACTGCTTCCGCTGTCATCCAAAGATTTTGAACTTGTCACTGACTTATGATGAATGCGCTGCAGGTGACGTACAGTATAAGGGAGGATGTTCCGAGGTGGTTAACGTCCTTACCCCTACTTATTACAGCTTGACAAAGGCAACAAACGGCTTGACACCTGTTGTCCGCATTTGTGTTAAAATAATTCCACACCGAAGAGGTGATTTTTTTTTGTAATTTGACCAGGCATGTCAATGGCCATATTCGTCCCACGGACAACAGGTGTCTCCCCTGGTGCCTGACTTAAACAAACCACCTCACCATCAGAATCCTCCTTGTCAATTTCCTCCTCAGCGCCAGCAACACCTATATCCTCATCCTGGTGTACTTCAACAGTGACATTTTCAATTTGACTATCAGGAACTGGACTGCGGGTGCTCCTTCCAGCACTTGCAGGGGGCGTGCAAATGGTGGAAGGCGCCACCTCTTCCCGTCCAGTGTTGGGAAGGTCAGGCATCGCACCCGACACAATTGGACTCTCCTTGGGGATTTGTGATTTAGAAGAACGCAGAGTTCTTTGCTGTGCTTTTGCCAGCTTAAGTCTTTTCATTTTTGTAGCGAGAGGATGAGTGCTTCCATCCTCATGTGAAGCTGAACCACTAGCCATGAACATAGGCCAGGGCCTCAGCCGTTCCTTGCCAATCCGTGTCGTAAATGGCATATTGGCAAGTTTACGCTTCTCCTCAGACGCTTTTAATTTTGATTTTTGGGTCATTTTACTGAACTTTTGTGTTTTGGATTTTACATGCTCTCTACTATGACATTGGGCATTGGCCTTGGCAGACGACGTTGATGGCATGTCATCGTCTCGGCCATGACTAGTGGCAGCAGCTTCAGCACGAGGTGGAAGTGGATCTTGATCTTTCCCTATTTTACCTTCCACATTTTTGTTCTCCATTTTTTAATGTGTGGAATTATATGACAGTATTAATAGCAATGGCCTACTACTATATATACTGCGCACAACTGAAATGCACCACAGGTATGGATGGATAGTATACTTGACGACACAGAGGTAGGTAGAGCAGTGGCCTACTGTACCGTACTGCTATATATTATATACTGGTGGTCAGCAAACTGTGCAAAACTGAAATGCACCACAGGTATGGATGGATAGTATACTTGACGACACAGAGGTAGGTAGAGCAGTGGCCTACTGTACCGTACTGCTATATATTATATACTGGTGGTCAGCAAACTGTGCAAAACTGAAATGCACCACAGGTATGGATGGATAGTATACTTGACGACACAGAGGTAGGTAGAGCAGTGGCCTTCTGTACCGTACTCCTATATATTATATACTGGTGGTCAGCAAAATTATGCACTGTACTCCTACTATATACTACAATGCAGCACAGATATGGAGCGTTTTTCAGGCAGAGAACGTATAATACTGGTGGTCACTGGTCAGCAAAACTCTGCACTGTACTCCTCCTATATAATACTGCTGGTCCCCAGTCCCCACAATAAAGCAGTGTGAGCACAGATATATGCAGCACACTGAGCACAGATATGGAGCGTTTTGAAGGCAGAGAACGTATAATACTGGTGGGCACTGGTCAGCAAAACTCTGCACTGTACTCCTCCTATATAATACTGCTGGTCCCCAGTCCCCACAATAAAGCAGTGTGAGCACAGATATATGCAGCACACTGAGCACAGATATGGAGCGTTTTGCAGGCAGAGAACGTATAATACTGGTGGTCACTGGTCAGCAAAACTCTGCACTGTACTCCTCCTATATAATACTGCTGGTCCCCAGTCCCCACAATAAAGCAGTGTGAGCACAGATATATGCAGCACACTGAGCACAGATATGGAGCGTTTTTCAGGCAGAGAACGTATAATACTGGTGGTCACTGGTCAGCAAAACTCTGCACTGTACTCCTCCTATATAATGCTGCTGGTCCCCAGTCCCCACAATAAAGCAGTGTGAGCACAGATATATGCAGCACACTGAGCACAGATATGGAGCGTTTTTCAGGCAGACAACGTATACTGGTGGTCACTGGTCAGCAAAACTCTGCACTGTACTCCTCCTATATAATACTGCTGGTCCCCAGTCCCCACAATAAAGCAGTGTGAGCACAGATATATGCAGCACACTGAGCACAGATATGGAGCGTTTTTCAAGCAGACAACGTATACTGGTGATTACTGGTCAGCAAAACTCTGCACTGTACTCCTCCTATATAATACTGCTGGTCCCCAGTCCCCACAATAAAGCAGTGTGAGCACAGATATATGCAGCACACTGAGCACAGATATGGAGCGTTTTTCAGGCAGACAACGTATACTGGTGATCACTGGTCAGCAAAACTCTGCACTGTACTCCTCCTATATAATACAGCTGCTCCCCAGTCCCCACAATTAAGCAGTGTGAGCACAGATATATGCAGCACACTGAGCACAGATATGGAGCGTTTTTCAGGCAGACAACGTATAATACTGGTGGTCACTGGTCAGCAAAACTCTGCACTGTACTCCTCCTATAATACTGCTGGTCCCCAGAATAAAGATATTTGCACTGCAGCCCCCTGAAACAAAGTGAGAGGACGCCAGCCACGTCCTCTCACTATCATTTCCAATGCTCAAGTGAAAAATGGCGGCGACGCGCGGCTCCTTATATAGAATCCGAATCTCGCGAGAATCCGACAGCGGGATGATGACGTTCGGGCGCGCTCAGGTTAACCGAGCAAGGCGGGAGGATCCAAATCTGCCTCGGACCCGTGTATAAAGGGTGAAGTTCGGGGGGGTTCGGATTCCGAGGAACCGAACCCGCTCATCACTAGGTATAAGGTAGTCTTTTCCTGCAATGCCTCGCCCCTTTATGCGAAGTCACGCCCATTCCAACAAAGCCACGCCCCCTTTTTGCGGCGCACGCATGTCTGTCCCTTTCATAGTGCCAATTATGGGGGATTGCGGGGGGGGGGGGGGGTGCGAAGAATTTTTTGGCTTGGGGGAGAAAAATTTCTAGTTACGCCACTGGTACACGCCTATGGTGGAGTGTATTTTAGCTTAGCAGGGCTGCGATCGCTTGTGCAGCCCTGCTAAGCTAAAAAAAATTCAAGCAAAAGTAGACTAGGCCTGGACATACTTACCCCGTGCGATGGATCCAGCGATGATGGGCCTGGCTTTGATGCCACTCCTCCGTCCTCCGTTGTCCTGGACACGCCTGCGTTTTACTCACCACTACTCGAAAATGGTCTCCAGCGGTCCGGATCCGCCCATCCACACCTCCTTCCTGTCAATTTTCTTAGCGATCGTCGGTAGCCGCGACGTAACCCGGTCAACATCACACACGCGCACAGCGGCCGCCGTGCATGCGCATTCCGCACCCGTTTGTACCGCAGCGAAAAAACGCTGCGTGCGACCGTTTTAGAATGACCCCCTTAGCCCATTGATAATTGAGCTTCTGTCTGATAACTAAAACCAACTTGCTTATGGCCCATTGCTGTGTGCATGCCCCAAGGTTGACCTTTTCCCACCAGCCCTTGCCCTGTGCCCTGGCCGGTTTTGCCCGTCGCACACCTATCGTTACAGCCCAGCATTCATCTGAAATAACAGCTTTTCATCTAAACATAATGTACTGCCACTTCTAAGTTTCTACAGTATTTCTAAGTTATCACAGTTAGTACTTATGTAAGTTTATTAAACTTTTCATACATAAACTATTTTACAATTCATAACCCTGGTCTGTAATAATCATTTCCAAGTGTCATACAATACTATTGTATAATGGTATTAAAAACAAAATGTACCAACACAATCAGCTTTCTGTCAGCCACCAGCAGCAGCAATACGTAGGTTGAGTGCCGTCACAGTAAGAAAGAATATGAAGCATTTACACAATAGGTGCTTGAGATGGAGCAAGGACAGGACACAGAAAGACTGCGGCCGCTGGGACGGAGATTATGTGATTGGAATCTGCAGACGAGATAAACATCTTTTTATCTTCCCCCTGCATTTTCTTTTCGGCCTCAATTACTGGGTGTACAACTATTAGCAGTTAGCTGACAGCGTCAATTAGTGGGAAGGCTGAGCAGTACCGGAACTGCAACAAAATCTGGGATCCACGGAACTACAAGTTTCAGCATGGGACAGAGCCAGTCATAGGCATAGGCAAACTAGGCAAATGCCTAGGGCATTTGGTATGCCTATGGGGCACAAGCAGCTTCTGCTGATTAAAATGATATGCAGCATGCCTATATTCCGTGTGTAGCATTTCATATGCAGATGCAGCCAGTGTCGCACACAGTATATAGGCATTATGTGTATAAGGGCATTAATAAAGGTTGGCATAATGTGTAAGGCACATTATGTTTATAAGGACATTAAATATGTGTGGAGCATTACTGTGTGTGTGCATTATGTGTATAAGGTGCTCTACTGTGTGGTGTAATGTATAGAAAGGGCACTGCTGTGTGGTCTACTGTAAATAAAGAGCAATAGGGTGTGGTGTAATGTGAATAAGGGGCAATGCAGTGTGATGTAATGTGAATAAGGGGCACTACTGTGAGGAGTAATGTATATAAGGTAAAGTGGTACTGCAGTGTGATGTAAAGTGAATTAGGGACACTATTGCATGATACAATGTGAATAAAGTTGCAGTACTGTGTGGCGTAATTTGAACAGGGGGTACTATTGTATGGCCATGCCCTTTGCCAGCAAAAACACACACCTTTTTGGGCTGTGTGCTGAATGAGCGCACTGTTCCTATTTAAATTCTAGGAAGTAGGAACACCAAAATAAGGACTGCTATGGGTGAGGGATGATGGTGCTGGGAAAGGGGTGCAGGGTCACAGGTGAAATTAGTGGTGGTGCTAGAGGGCACCAGCCGAAATCTTGCCTAGGGCATCATATTTGTTAGGGCCAGCTCTGGCATGGGAACACCACTTGTGCAGTATTATTAAAAAGACTGGCTGTGGGACTTTTTAGCAAGAACAAGCAAATAAAATCCCTGTTCACTGCTGTTCCAGTGATATACATCTGTGACTGTTTACACTGTACATGACTGGCCCACCTGTCAGGGCTTGCTATACTGTATGCTATCGCCATTCACTGCTGCTGTATCCAGTACTGTAGTTTTCATTAGTGGAGCACTAGCCACCCAGAGGTTATGCTGTGTATAGCATGGCGTGGATTCTCTCACCCCTTAGCATGCTGACACGCAGTATTTACATGCCGCGACTAAGGGGGACATGTACTAAGCAGTGATAAAAGTGGAGAAGTGAGCCAGTGGAGTAGTTGACCATGGCAACCAATCAGCTGCTCTGTATACTTCTATAGTATGCAAATTATAAATGTTACGCCAATGCTGATTGGTTGCCATGGGCAACTTCTCCACTGGCCCACTTATCCACTTTTATCACTGCTTAGTACATCTCCCCCTTACACTCCTGTATAGGCCCCAGAGCAAGCTGTAAGCGGTGAGAAGTGGTGAGGAAATGAAGAAGCAGAAGCAAGAATATTAAAGGAGGTGGAAGGAGAAATTAAGAGAACAGCACCAGCTAGCAGTGGGACAGTTCAGTTATTTGGTGCTCACCCCTCCAGATGTGAGAGCCAGGGCCATAACTAGGTGTGTGCCAGCGGTGCCTTGCCCACAGCGCATATGAACTGTGGGCACAAAACCGCCGGCAACACCCACACTGCAGCGCTACCACCGCTGCATTTTTTTATTGTCAGTCTTCCGCTAGCTACAGCGCCCAGCTACTTCTAACATAGGTAGCGAGTGGCGGGCAGCACTGCAGCTGAACTTCATGTCAATCATCATGCCCAGCCCCTCCCTGATTCCCATTCTGTGTCCACTCCCAACCCACCAACAGTGCACTATACTGTACTGTGAAGAGCCGCAGTGTTTGGGCGGCCGGGGAAGGGAGAGGAGGACACCAAACAGCAGCAGGAAATAATGTAAGTCAGCCTCTCTCTCCCTCTCGCCTCACACGAACACTACACCCTAACAGTAGGGTGAAGGTGTTGTAAGGGGCTCTACCTGGCATAATGTATAGAGGCTCTACCTGGCATAATGTATAGAGGCTCTACCTGGCGTAATGTGTGTAAGGGACTCTACCTGGTATAATATGTATAAGGGGTTCTACCTGGCATAATGTTAGGTGCTCTATCTGGTGTAATGTGTATTAGGGGCTCTACCTGGCAGAATGTGTGTAAGGGACTCTATCTGGTGTAGTGTGTGAAGGGATACTACCTGGTTTAATGTGTCTAAGGAGCTCTACCTAACGTAATGTGTATAAGGGGCTCTACCTGATCTAACTTGTATAAGGGGTACTACCTTGCGTAATGTGTATAAGGGGTACTACCTAGTGTAACGTATATAAGGGGCTCTAACTGACATAATGTGCATAAGGGGTACTACCTCTCAAAATGTGTATAAGGGGCTTTACCTGGCATAATGTGTATAAGGGTACTACCTGGCCTAATGTGTATAGGGGCTCTACCTGTCGTAATGTGTGAAGGGATACTACCTGGTGTAACGTGTATAAGGGGTTCTACCTGACGTAACGTGTATAAGGTGAACTACCTGGTGTAATATGTATAAGGGGTACTACCAGGTGTAACGTATATAAGGGGGTCTACCTGACAATGTGCATAAGGGGTACTACCTGACGTAATGTGTATAAGAGATCTCTCTCCCTCCACTCCCTGTCTCTCCCTTTGCCTCTCTTTCTTTCCTTGACACGCCATCTCTATCTCCCTGACACCTTCTCTCTCTCCCCCGCTCGCTTGCCTTCCCTCTTTCTGTCTCGTCCCTCACTCCTTCCCTGACAAGCTCTCTTGCTTCCCTCTCTCTCCCTGTCACCCTCTCTCTTTTTCTCTGACACCCTCTCTTTCTCTCTTGCTCCTTTCTATCCGTCTCTTTCTCCCCTCTCTCTCTCTCTCTCTCTCTCTCTCTCTACCTCTCTCTTGCTCTCCCTCTCTCTGCCTTTTTCTCCCTCCCTGAAACCCTCTTTCTCTCTTATTCCTCTCTGTCTCTCTCTCTATGGCATTCCACCCATACTCTGTCCTTATTACCTTCTGCCAGTGTCAGCACAGCCGCCGGCTACTTGCTGCAGTCTGCTCCTTGGGGATGACGCTCACATTGAAAACAGCAGAATCATTTCCAATCTGTGGCCTCCATCGTCCCGCTCAACTCAGCTACGGACAGAGAGGAGGACCTGCTGAGATCTGCAGGACGCCTGCATATATAGAAGAGCTCCACAGTCAATTATATATCAAGCACAGTAATTGTGCGCATACACATTCATACAGTTTATACTTACATTTTTTATCAAGTGTACTGATGTATTCCATTTTTTTTTCCGGCCTGCAGGTTTTTGTAGTAAAATGTTTTATTAACCACGGTAATAAAACAATGGTCGTTATGACTGCTGTAATTATTACAGTAAAACTCACGCGCCCAATTGAATATGCCCCATAAAGTGCAATTTGTGGAAACATCACACAATGGGTGGTATTCAATTCTTTTCACCCCTTTCCACACCCGTTCTGTTTCTGCCCTCGGGGGCGTGGTATCATCATTTCAAATCGCTACCCCCGGAGTAGCAAAGCACCCAACCCTTTACACAGCTAAACCCAACTACTATGGGTGCAATATGCGCAATAACTGGGATCATTTTAGAAAGGAGATTGGGCATGATATTTCATTTGAATACTGCCCAATGGTAATTAGGATAAAATCCAGCAAAGGCTGCTATGTTTTCTCCTGGCCCTATTATTCTGTGCTTATGTGAGACTCGTGTTCCCAAACTGATACCTTTCTTGCAAGGGCCAGAAAAGTCCAAAATGCTCTATAACCTCCCTAGCAGCTACACCCGGACAGACCAACAGGGAGTCACAGTAAATATGAATTAATCTACTTAGTTGGAGCTCCCTGTATCACAAACCTACGTCTGCCTTAGACAGACCCAGACCCAGAACCTTAACACAATGCGTGCTCTACTCTAACTACAAGGTACCATGAGCCAATAACAAATGCAATGACCCAATCAACAAATAACAAGTCCTTTACTGCTGAGCAACACAAACTATGACTAGTTGTAGTGCACTCAGCACCACTAACAATATCATGCAACAACATGACCATCAAACTAAAAGTCAGCAAAGGAAATACATCAACAGCCTTCATTTAATGGGAGCCTGACTGAGTGTGGCTCCATCTAACCTCCCAATAGCAACTCTGCCTGCCTCCTGCAGCCACACCTCCTGGATTTGGTCATGCCGACAGTACCCAGGCCCTTCTTCACTCTCAACGACCCTATTCACCACCTTTCCCAGCAGCACCAATGTCAGGAGGAAAAGCTCTGTTCCCATGCACGTAGAACTGTTTCAGCAATAGGGCTTTATGTTGAGTGTATGGGCTCACTGGGGGCTGAGTTGTGTGCAGAGGGAAGCCCCGGGATCAGTGGGTTGGGAACAGGGTGGAGAGAGACCCCATGCAATATAACTGAACTCGCATACAACCAAACACAATTACATAGACCAGTGTTTCCCAACCACGGTCCTTGTTTTAGTGATATCCAGACTTGAACACAGGTGACTTAATTAGTACCTCAGTTATTTTGATTGCACCATCTGTGCTGAAGCCTGGATATCACTAAAACCTGCGCTGTTGGTGTGCCTTGAGGACCGCAGTTGGGAATGCCTGACATAGACCAGTGGTTCTCAAACTCGGTCCTCAGGACCCCACACAGTGCATGTTTTGCAGGTAACCCAGCAAGTGCACAGGTGTATTAATTACTCACTAACACAGCGGTGGCCAACCTGTGGCTCTTGAGCCACATGCGGCTCTTTCTTTCTTCAAATGTGACTCCTAACACACAAAGTCACATGACCACAACAGATCCGGTAACCCCTGCTCTCCAGAGAAACACGCAGCAGCACTACAGGGACTTAGAACTGAGGGAGCCAGATACTAGAGATGAGACACCCACCAGCAAACGGAGGACACATAATGGGCTGCTGCAGTGGCATGAATTGGGGGAAGCTGAAGTGACACATGAGGGTGCTGGCTGAAGTGACACAGGAGGGTGCTGGCTGAAGTGACACATGAGGGTGCTGGCTGGAGTGACACATGAGGGTGCTGGCTGAAGTGACACATGAGGGTGCTGGCTGAAGTGACACAGGAGGGTGCTGGCTGAAGTGACACATGAGGGTGCTGGCTGAAGTGACACATGGGGGAGCTGGCTGAAGTGACACATGGGGGAGCTGGCTGAAGTGACACAGGAGGGTGCTGGCTGAAGTGACACAGGAGGGTGCTGGCTGAAGTGACACATGAGGGTGCTGGCTGGAGTGACACATGAGGGTGCTGGCTGAAGTGACACATGAGGGTGCTGGCTGAAGTGACACAGGAGGGTGCTGGCTGAAGTGACACATGAGGGTGCTGGCTGAAGTGACACATGGGGGAGCTGGCTGAAGTGACACAGGAGGGTGCTGGCTGAAGTGACACATGAGGGTGCTGGCTGAAGTGACACATGAGGGTGCTGGCTGAAGTGACACAGGAGGGTGCTGGCTGAAGTGACACATGAGGGTGCTGGCTGAAGTGACACATGAGGGTGCTGGCTGAAGTGACACATGAGGGTGCTGGCTGAAGTGACACATGAGGGTGCTGGCTGAAGTGACACATGAGGGTGCTGGCTGAAGTGACACATGAGGGTGCTGGCTGAAGTGACACATGAGGGTGCTGGCTGAAGTGACACATGAGGGTGCTGGCTGAAGTGACACAGGAGGGTGCTGGCTGAAGTGACACATGAGGGTGCTGGCTGAAGTGACACATGGGGGAGCTGGCTGAAGTGACACATGAGGGTGCTGGCTGAAGTGACACATGAGGGTGCTGGCTGAAGTGACACATGGGGGAGCTGGCTGAAGTGACACAGGAGGGTGCTGGCTGGAGTGACACATGAGGGTGCTGGCTGAAGTGACACATGAGGGTGCTGGCTGAAGTGACACATGAGGGTGCTGGCTGAAGTGACACATGGGGGAGCTGGCTGAAGTGACACAGGAGGGTGCTGGCTGGAGTGACACAAGAGGGTGCTGGCTGAAGTGACACATGAGGGTGCTGGCTGAAGTGACACATGAGGGTGCTGGCTGAAGTGACACATGAGGGTGCTGGTTGGAGTGACAGGAGGGTGCTGTTTGGAGTGACACGTGGGGGAGCTGAAGTGTATTATGAGAATCTGGATTTTTCAATATATTTTATGTGGATCTGGCTTTTACAATTATTTTATGTGGAAGTGGCTTTTTCAATGTATTTTATGTTGGCTTTGGCTTTTTCAATGTATTTTATACCAGGGTCGTGGCCTAGAAGGCACTAGGCCACATCCCATTTTTGCATGTGTGCCTTCGGCTCGATGTCGGCTCTTTGATGTACCAAACACACTTTTTTTGGCTCTTTGTCTCTGACTGGTTGGCCACCCCTGCACTAACACATTTTAAAAGGTCCACAGGTGGAGCAAATTATTTCACTTGTGATTATGTGAGGAGACCTGCAAAACATGCACCGTGTGGGGTCCTGAGGACCGAGTTTGAGAACCTGTGACATAGACCATCAAAAAACACCAATCAGGGAAATACAATTCTTAGTAAATCTGTGTTTTTGATCAAGGAAAACTCCTACATAACACAGCGATGCCCAGCGGGTTCATTCTTGATCAAACATGATTCTTAGTAAATTTAATAGTCAGTGTTCTTAATGGTTAAACTGACCATCGACATCTTTTTTTCCTGCATGGCACTACAAGTCTCAGCATGGTAGCACCTCTTATTATATTTAAATTTAGCGTGTGCATTCCTACTCCCTTCCCCTTTACCATACCTGATTTGCAGAGATTCCAGAATGAGGTGTTAGCCTTGATCTGTCATATCCCTGCATTGTCAGCCCCTTTTCTAGTACCTGCTGCTACTCTAGTACTTTAAACTACTCATTGTCAGCCCCTTTTTCTAGTGCTTGCAGCTATTCTAGTACATGCAGTTACTCATTTGTTGGACCCTTTTCTAGTACTTGCAGCTACTCATTGTCAGCCCCCTTTCTAGTACTTGCAGCTACTCTAGTACTTGCAGCTACTCATTGTCAGCCCCCTTTCTAGTACTTGCAGCTACTCTAGTACATGCAGTTACTCATTTGTCGGACCCTTTTCTAGTACTTGCAGCTACTCATTGTCAGCCCCCTTTCTAGTACTTGCAGCTACTCATTGTCAGCCCCCTTTCTAGTACTTGCAGCTACTCTAGTACATGCAGTTACTCTAGTACTTGCAGCTACTCATTGTCAGCCCCCTTTCTAGTACTTGCAGCTACTCTAGTACATGCAGTTACTCATTTGTCGGACCCTTTTCTAGTACTTGCAGCTACTCATTGTCAGCCCCTTTCTAGTACTTGCAGCTACTGTAGTACATGCAGCTACTCATTGTCATCCCCTTTTCTAGTATTTGCAGCTAGTCATGGCAATTGTTTGCCACCAACCTACAGTTTACCCCCAGCCTCTCTCCTCTTGCCTCAGCTCCGATATCTTCCCATTAGATTGTATGCTTGAGCAGGGCCCTCTCTACCCTTTGTTTTCACATCTGTGTTTATTTTATCTATCTTTACACCTCATTTACAGTATGTCTGCTTTGTTTTTCCCCAATGTCAAGTTCTGTAGCACCTTACAAATCACTGACAATAATATCTGCCAATGCAATGTTGTACCTAAAAAGATGCATAGTTGGCCGTTATCAGTTGTTTTATTAGAAACAGTTGAATAACTATGACATTGTCTTTGAAGAACCCTAAGTGTTTGTGTTGTACTGTACAAGCTTCCATCGCGCAGGTGTCTTTTTGTAAAGTTCAGCTCTACATGAAAAATAAAATCAATAGTAAGAGCAACAGTTTGCGGCCTTAATTAATCATCGTGCCATCTGCTGACAAATAAAGAACAGAGAGGAGTAAATAAAGGAACAGACTGACACTTGTTTACTAGTAAGTAAGAGGAAGGATTATGGGGAGTAATTCCAAGTTGATCGCAGCAGGAAATTTTTTAGCAGTTGGGCAAAACCATGTTCACTGCAGGGGGGGCAGATATAACATGTGCAGAGAGAGATAGATTTGGGTGTGGTGTGTTCAATCTGCAATCTAATTTGCAGTGTAAAAATAAAGCAGCCAGTATTTACCCTGCACAGAAACAAAATAACCCACCCAAATCTAACTCTCTCTGCACATGTTATATCTGCCTCCCCTGCAGTGCACATGGTTTTGGCCAACTGCTAAAATTTTTCCTGCTGCGATCAACTTGGAATTACCCCCATGGTAAAAGTAATAAGGAAACAAATTCATGAAGAGTAAACACATTACTATTTGTATTATTTACTGTCTTTAGCAAAGATGCCATAATTCTGCCAACAACCGTGTCAACGGATTTCTCTATGCAGTGCACCCAGACTTTTGAACTGGTGAACTAAGAGAAACAGAAGAGCCCAGACAGAATGTGTGTGTGGAGGGGGGGGGGGGGGGGGGGGGACGACACCCTTAGTTAAACTCCTGCAGCTTTAATGTCGGATTGGCTGGGTGTTGGTCTAGTCCCTCCCAATTCAAACTTAGCGACACATGTAGCTGCAGGAGGGAAAGAATACTCTATATTGCTTTCCACTGTGGTGGAGATGTACTAAGCAGGGATAAAAGTGGAGAAGTGAGCCAGTGGAGAACTGCTCATGGCGACCAATCAGCATTGACGTAACATTTATAATTTGCATACTATAGAAGTATACAGAGCAGCTGATTGGTTGCCATGGGCAACCTCTCCACTGGCTCACTTCTCCACTTTTAACACTGCTTAGTACATGTCCCCCTTTTTCTCTCTCTCCAAGGTTTAGTATATAGACCCCTTCACCTCCCTATACTTTAACTCTCTCCAAAGGGCAAATTTATTAACTGGTTTTTTCTTTACTACTATAATGTAAAAAAGGGTATTTTCACACCAATTTCACATTATTTTAGTTTCACAGTGTTTGTGAAAAACTTCTCCAAACCCTTTAATTAACTTTTTTTTTTTAGTAACCAGATCACATCTCCTATCTGTCACTCTGTGACTGTGTGGCTAACGCTGGGCGTGGCTAGGAGCTCTCATTGGTTAAGCAGCAGGTCCATCACACCCAGTCCACAGCTGATTGGTCGAGAAACGCCCTCCCACACAGGTTACATCCAATGGAAGGCTCTGCCCTTTGGCTGCTGTGTGTTGTGTATGTTCCCAGAGCAGGATTAACAATCGGGCTGATGGAGCTGCAGCTCCAGGTCCACACCCCAAAATAGGCCCACTGCATCTGCAGCAACATACCCTCCAACAATTTACACATAAAAATCGCTACAAAATCGAAAAGGGGGCGTGTCCACGGGTAAAGTGCCGTGGCCAGGCTCCTTTTACTATACTTTCATTGGAAGTTTGAGAGCCAAAAATCCGTACAGACCAGACGACGGCTGTCGTTACCTAGCGATCGCCTCTGCCTCATTGACACGCAGAGGCATTCGCTCGGCGGGAGGGGCAGCACGCCGGCTTTTGGCGGGCCGCAGCGGCTGTGTGACGTCACACACAGCCGCTGCAAGCCGGGCAGTGACGAGTAGCTCCCGGCCAGCACGCAAAAGCTGCACTGGCCGGGAGCTACTCCTGAAGTGCAAAAGCATCGCCGCTGTGCGACTAGCCCTGTGCTGGGCGTCCCCCCGCATGTCAGTGTGCCTGATCGTAGCTCTGCAAAATTTTGCAGGGCAATGATCAGGTCTGAATTAGGCCCAATGCAAAAGGTGACAGTGCTGTGCAGCAGTGACGTGCGGTGGGGTAAAGCAGAGACTTTCCTGTCAAACTAACGTTTCCGCACGTCCCTGTTATGCAGTGCAGTGGGTGTGCAGTGTCACTGACACTGCACAGCACTCACCTTTTACATTGATTCAGTAAGTCAGTCAGTTCTGCCAGCCAGTCACTATTGTAAGAGCCGGTGTCCCAACACGCCACATTACAGGGAAGTAGACGCACTAAATAAACTACAGCTCCCAGCAGCCCTTAGCACCAAAGCATTCCGCCGCTTAGGGCTGCTGGGAGCTGTAGTTTATTGAGTGCATCCTCTTCCCTGTTATGCGGCATGTTGGGAAACTGGCGCTCACAATAGTGACTGACTGCCTGGCTGCTGTGCAAGTCTCCGGGACAGCCACTGCCAAAGGGAGGACAGTACGTGACTCCTCTGCTAGGTGATTTTATATATATATATATATATATATACACACACACACACATACATGTACTAGTGATGTACACCGGAAATTTTTCGGGTTTTGTGTTTTGGTTTTGGATTCGGTTCCGCGGCCGTGTTTTGGATTCGGACGCGTTTTGGCAAAACCTCCCTGAAAATTTATTTGTCGGATTCGGGTGTGTTTTGGATTCGGGTGTTTTTTTTACAAAAAACCCTCAAAAACAGCTTAAATCATAGAATTTGGGGGTCATATTGATCCCATAGTATTATTAACCTCAATAACCATAATTTACACTCATTTCCAGTCTATTCTGAATACCTCACACCTCACAATATTATTTTTAGTCCTAAAATTTGCACCGAGGTCGCTGGATGACTAAGCTAAGCGACCCAAGTGGCCGACACAAACACCTGGCCCATCTAGGAGTGGCACTGCAGTGTCAGACAGGATGGCACTTCAAACAAATAGTCCCCAAACAGCACATGATGCAAAGAAAAAAAGAGGCGCAATGAGGTAGCTGTGTGACTAAGCTAAGCGACCCAAGTGGCCGACACAAACACCTGGCCAATCTAGGAGTGGCACTGCAGTGTCAGACAGGATGGCACTTCAAAAAATAGTCCCCAAACAGCACATGATGCAAAGAAAAATGAAAGAAAAAAGGAGGTGCAAGATGGAATTGTCCTTGGGCCCTCCCACCCACCGTTATGTTGTATAAACAGGACATGCACACTTTAACCAACCCATCATTTCAGCGACAGGGTCTGCCACACAACTGTGACTGAAATGACTGGTTGGTTTGGGCCCCCACCAAAAAAGAAGCAATCAATCTCTCCTTGCACAAACTGGCTCTACAGAGGCAAGATGTCCACCTCCTCCCCATCGTCCGATTCCTCACCCCTTTCACTGTGTACATCCACCTCCTCACAGATTATTAATTCGTCCCCACTGGAATCCACCATCTCAGATCCCTGTGTACTTTCTAGAGGCAATTGCTGGTGAATGTCTCCATGGAGGAATTGATTATAATTCATTTTGATGAACATCATCTTCTCCACATTTTCTGGAAGTAACCTCGTACGCCGATTGCTGACAAGGTGAGCGGCTGCACTACACACTCTTTCGGAGTACACACTGGAGGGGGGGCAACTTAGGTAAAATAAAGCCAGTTTGTGCAAGGGCCTCCAAATTGCCTCTTTTTCCTGCCAGTATACATACAGACTGTCTGACGTGCCTACTTGGATGCGGTCACTCATTTAATCCTCCACCATTCTTTCAATGGTGACAGAATCATATGCAGTGACAGTAGACGACATGTCAGTAATCGTTGGCAGGTCCTTCAGTCCGGACCAGATGTCAGCACTCGCTCCAGACTGCCCTGCATCACTGCCAGCGGGTGGGCTCGCAATTTTTAGCCTTTTCCTCGCAGCATCAGTTGCGGGAGAATGTGAAGGAGGAGCTGTTGACGGGTCACGTTCCACTTGACTTGACAATTTTCTCACCAGCAGGTCTTTGAACCTTTGCAGACTTGTGTCTGCCAGAAAGAGAGATACAACGTAGGTTTTAAATGTAGGATCCAGCACGGTGGCCAAAATGTAGTGCTCTGATTTCAACAGATTGACCACCCGTGAATCCTGGTTAAGCGAATTAAGGGCTCCATCCACAAGTCCCACATGCCTAGTGGAATCGCTCTGTTTTAGCTCCTCCTTCAATCTCTCCAGCTTCTTCTGCAAAAGCCTGATGAGAGGAATGACCTGACTCAGGCTGGCAGTGTCTGAACTGACTTCACGTGTGGCAAGTTCAAAGGGTTGCAGAACCTTGCACAACGTTGAAATCATTCTCCACTGCGCTTGAGTCAGGTGCATTCCCCCTCCTTTGCCTATATCGTAGGTAGCTGTATAGGCTTGAATGGCCTTTTGCTGCTCCTCCATCCTCTACAGCATATAGAGGGTTGAATTCCACCTCGTTACCACCTCTTGCTTCAGATGATGGCGGGGCAGGTTCAGGAGTGTTTGCTGGTGCTCCAGTCTTCAGCATGCGGTGGCTGAATGCCGAAAGTGGCCCGCAATTCTTTGGGCCACTGACAGCATCTCTTGCACGCCCCTGACGTTTTTTAAGTAATTCTGCACCACCAAATTCAATGTATGTGCAAAACATGTGCTGGAATTTGCCCAGATGTAATGCACGCACAATATTGGTGGCGTTGTCCGATGTCACAAATCCCCAGGAGAGTCCAATTGGGGTAAGCCATTCTGCGATGATGTTCCTCAGTTTCCGTAAGAGGTTGTTAGCTGTGTGCCTCTTATGGAAAGCGGTGATACAAAGCGTAGCCTGCCTAGGAACGAGTTGGCGTTTGCGAGATGCTGCTACTGGTGCCGCCGCTGCTGTTCTTGGGCTGTCACAGTCATATAGTCCTGAGTCTGCCCTGGTCCACTTGTCCACATGTCCGTGGTTAAGTGGACATTGGGTACAACTGCATTTTTTAGGACACTGGTGACTCCTTTTCTGACGTCTGTGTACATTTTCGGTATCGCCTGCCTAGAGAAATGGAACCTAGATGGTATTTGGTACCAGGGACACAGTACCTCAATCAATTCTAGTTCCCTGTGGATTAACGGTGGATACCGGAAACACGTTTCTCACCACCCAGGCTGCCAAGGCCTGAGTTATCCGCTTTGCAGCAGGATGACTGCTGTGATATTTCATCTTCCTCGCAAAGGACTGTTGGACAGTCAATTGCTTACTGGAAGTAGTACAAGTGGTCTTCCGACTTCCCCTCTGGGATGATGATCGACTCCCAGCAGCAACAACAGCAGCGCCAGCAGCAGTAGGCGTTACACTCAAGGATGCATCGGAGGAATCCCAGGCAGGAGAGGACTCGTCAGACTTGACAGTGACATGGCCTGCAGGACTATTGGCTTTCCTGTGTAAGGAGGAAATTGACACTGAGGGAGTTGGTGGTGTGGTTTGCAGGAGCTTGGTTACAAGAGGAAGGGATTTAGTTGGCAGTGGACTGCTTCCGCTGTCACCCAAAGTTTTTGAACTTGTCAATGACTTCTGATGAATGCCCTCCAGGTGACGTATAAGGGAGGATGTTCCTAGGTGGTTAACGTCCTTACCCCTACTTATTACAGCTTGACAAAGGCAACACACGGCTTGACACCAGTTGTCCGCATTTCTGTTTAAATAATTCCACACCGAAGAGGTGATTTTTTTTTTTTGTATTTTCACCAGGCATGTCAATGGCCATATTCGTCCCACGGACAACAGGTGTCTCCCCGGGTGCCTGACTTAAACAAACCACCTCACCATCAGAATCCTCCATGTCAATTTCTTCCCCAGCGCCAGCAACACCCATATCCTCATCCTGGTGTACTTCAACAGTGACATCTTCAATTTGACTATCAGGAACTGGACTGCAGGTGCTCCTTCCAGCACTTGCAGGGGACGTGCAAATGGTGGAAGGCGCCACCTCTTCCCATCCAGTGTTGGGAAGGTCAGGCACCGCAACCGACACAATTGGACTCTCCTTGGGGATTTGTGATTTAGAAGAACGCACAGTTCTTTGCTGTGCTTTTGCCATCTTAACACTTTTAAGTTTTCTAGCAGGAGGATGAGTGCTTCCATCCTCATGTGAAGCTGAACCACTAGCCATGAACATAGGCAAGGCCCTCAGCCATTCCTTGCCACTCCGTGTCGTAAATGGCACATTGGAAAGTTTACGCTTCTCCTCAGACGATTTTGATTTAGATTTTTGGGTCATTTTACTGAGCTTTATTTTTTTGGATTTTACATGCTCTCTACTATGACATTGAGCATCGGCCTTTGCAGACGACGTTGATGGCATTTCATCGTCTCGGCCATGACTAGTGGCAGCACCTTCAGCACGAGGTGGAAGTGGATCTTGATCTTTACCTATTTTACCCTCCACATTTTTGTTCTCCATTTTTTAATGTGTGGAATTATATGCCAGTAATATATCAATAGCAATGGCCTACTACTATATATACTGCGCACAACTGAAATGCACCACAGGTATGGATGGATAGTATACTTGACGACACAGAAGTAGGTAGAGCTGTGGCCTACTGTACCGTACTGCTATATATTATATACTGGTGGCCAGCAAAATTATGCACTGTCCTCCTACTATATATATACTGTGCAAAACTGAAATGCACCACAGGTATGGATGGATAGTATACTTGACTACGCAGAGGTAGATAGAGCAGTGGCCTACTGTACCGTACTGCTATATATTATATACTGGTGGTCAGCAAAATTATGCACTGTCCTCCTACTATATATATACTGTGCAAAACTTAAATGCACCACAGGTATGGATGGGATAGTATACTTGACGACACATAGGTAGTGCAGTGGACTACTTTACCGTACTGCTATATATATACTGGTGGTAAGCAAAATTCTGCACTGTCCTCCTACTATATACTACAATGCAGCACAGATATGGAGCGTTTTTCAGGCAGAGAACGTATACTGGTGGTCACTGGTCAGCAAAACTCTGTACTGTCCTCCTACTATATAATACTGCTGGTCCCCAGTCCCCACAATAAAGCAATTAGCAGACTGAGCACAGATATTTGCAGCACACTGAGCACAGATATGGAGCGTTTTTCAGGCAGAGAACGTAGATATTTGCAGCACACTGAGCTCAGATATTTGCAGCACGCTGAGCACAGATATTTGCAGCACACTGAGCACAGATATTTGCAGCACACCGAACATAGAAACTGAGAGGACGCCAGCCACGTCCTCTCACGATCATCTACAATGCACAAGTGAAAAATGGCGGCGACGCGCGGCTCCTTATATAGAATACGAATCTTGCGAGAATCCGACTGCGGGATGATGACATTCGGGCGCGCTCGGGTTATCCGAGCAAGGCGGGAGGATCCGAGTCTGCTCGGACCCGTGCAAAAAATTGTGAAGTTCGGGGGGGTTCGGATTCCGAGGAACCGAACCCGCTCATCACTAACATGTACATATATGTGTGTGTAGTAAAATGGGCACTCTGCTATATATATGTAATAGTAATATGCAGAACGGACTTCAATACATTACTAATCCATACTGTGATTACAGCAAATGTGTTCTAACGTTTCGGAATTTTATTCCTTCAGGTTCTCTGAAGAAGGAAGAAAATTCAGAAATATTAGAACACATTTGCTGTAATCACAGTATGGATTATTAATTTATTGAAGTCCGTTTAAATGCCGCCTCCCTAAGTATTATTGCTGCTTCCAGGAGGAGAAGCAGGAGAAGCAATAGCCGCCCCTCCCCCACTCACAGTACCACTGGACCCCCTCCCCCATCAGTGGTATCCCCACACCTGCCCCTCCCTCTCCCACTGCACCACCGAACCCGCCCCCCCTTGCTCCTTCCCCACCCGCGGCACCCACACACCCGCCCCTCCCCCACCCATGGCACCACCACACCCACCCCTCCCCCACCCATGACACCCCCGGACCCTCTCCCATTTGCGTCTCACCCACACCCGCCACTCCCCCCAACCACAGCACCTACTATGTGATTCATCGGGCCCTGCGTGCGCTGTTCTCGCTGTCGCAAGGGGCTATGGCCCTTTAACCATCACACGCCCTTTGTCCGTGCAATATTTAACCACTCACAAAATTATGGTTGGAGGTAATACTCCATATAATAAAAATATTGCACGCCAGAAGGGTGTGCAAGGGTTAAGTGGGCGTAGCCCCTTGAGACGGTGTGAAGAGCGCCTGTAGGGCGCGATGAATCACCTAGTTTTCTATACTTATAGTTGGAAATGCAATCTGGACCAATTTACAAAAAAAAAAAAAAAAATTTAAAAAAAGGAAAAAAAAACCCCGCATGAGCCCTGTGATAATAACACGATCTTCAGAAAGCGTAATCACAGGGCTCACTAGACTCCGGAAAGGTGATTATTAATACAGCAAGGGTACAGTGTGTGTGGTGGGGGCCCCCTTGAACACAGGGGCCGTGTGCACCGCACACATTGCACCCATGGTAGAAACGCCAATGAGAAGGGTCGGACTGGCCCACAGGGGTACCAAGGAAACCACCGGTAGGCCCCACCACCTGAGGGCCCACTCCTTCCTCTAGGGATCAGGTTCCAGACTGTGCACTTGTATTATACATGGTAGATATGTTGCATTACACTGCACTAAACTATTGTGTATTTCAAGCCTCTGTGGAGGCTGGCCACACCCCCTTTGTAGGCTGGCCACACCCCTAAGCATGGGCCCCTATAACTGCATTCCCCCCGATGGGCCCTTCATGCCCCTGTCCGACACTGCCAACGAGGTAGTGACACTAGGCAACAGGATGCCAAAACTTGATAAAGAAGAATCAGACAAACTACTGTTGGCTATGCCGGATGGGCACAAGACCATCCCTTCCCCATCAGCCACATTCACATTCATATGGTGTCTCATGCATGACCCCAACAGGCTACATCTTTTTTAGGGGACAATTTAATAAGTGTTTCAGCTTCCCTGTGATGTTTGGGGGCGGCATATCATAACCGTCAACCCTCAGAGAGATGCGCAGGAGAATTAGTGGTGTTCAGTCTACCGTAATAGGAGGATGTAGCAGCAGCCGAAGATTGGGCCTGCAGTTGCAATCCTGTATGCAAATACCATGTGGAAATATGCAAATGTCTCAGCCGTCAGGATCTACATTGATACACCCGCCAGCGGCTTTGCTAATCTCAGCAGCTGCGCACAAAGACGCAGCGTGATCGCATCCTTTGATAATCAGCCTTCCGAGTTACCCTACGGTCATGCAGAATGGGCACGTGCACTGAGACGCTGAAACCATCTTTAATATGGGATCGCAGATGCAGGAGACACGTCTGAGTTTTTGCCGTCACTCCCAGTTACCTCCCCCAAAATCGTCCCTGACTGTCAATCACTTTGCAAATGAATCCTCACTGCGAGCAACTACGTTAATGAACTTTGACGCATGCGCAGTGGGAATAAGTTACATGCGCAGTCAGCAAATAATTGCTCAACTGCAAAAACATTGGCGTAGCGTGCAACTATGACTCAGGCTTATTGTGGGATGCTGAGCGGCACATCGTAGATAATTGACTCACCCCCTCAGAATCCGAGAATCGGGACAGTTCAGTCAGAGGTGGTCATTCCGAGTTGATCGTAGCTGTGCTAAATTTAGCACAGCTACGATCATCTTCCCAGACATGCGGGGGGAACGCCCAGCACAGGGCTAGTCCACCCCCCGCGATGCCTTTGCACTTCAAGAGTAGCTCCCGGCCAGTGCAGCTTTAGCATGCTGGCCGGGAGCTACTCATCGCTCGCCCCCCGTTCAGTCCGGCCACGTCTGCGTTGGCCGGACCAAACCCACGAAACGGCGGCCAAACGCCGCCGTCCCGCCCCCTCCCGCCCAGCGATCGCCTGGCAATCAGGCAGAGGCGATCGCATCCCTGCTAAGGCCTTCGGCCATCTGGCATGCGCCGGAGCACTACAGCGCCGGCGCATGCGCAGCAGGGACCCGTTCGCTCTGCTGCGTTAAAACGCAGCGAGCGAACGGGTCACAATGACCTTCCAAGTCAGAACTAAATAATAACACAATCAGCTGAATTTCCATCTGCAAATTGCATTTAACTTCAGGACAAGTTGCTTTCAGCCGTGTCTGGCACTGTGCGTAATGTTGTGAGCAATTGAAAATATGTTTGAAAAAGTAAAAAGGGCAGCAATTATTATAATTTGGTGCATTAGATAAATGTGCAGAGAGTAGAGGCAGCGCTGCTTGGCACAGATAGCTCTTATACCGAGTGCCTCCCAACACTTCACATCTGTCACTGCCATGAATATAAATGTATAATACATTGTTACACGCCGTTAATATAAGGCCAGTTTCAGGGCAGTGTCTGGTACACCGACTCACAGGGCCTAATTCAGAGCTGATCGCTAGGCTGCGTTTTCGTACAGCCTGCGATCAGGTCTGAACTGCGCATGCGTATGCACCGTAATGCGCAGGCGCATCGGCCCGCAGCACCGGGATGGTGCGAGAAAAGTTATCGTACGGGCGATCGCAAGGTGACTGACAGGAAGAGGCCGTTTGTGGGCGGCAACTGACCGTTTTAGAGGAGTGTCCGGCAAAACGCAGGAGGAACCAGGCGTTTGAAGGGAGGGCTTCTGACGTCAGCTCTGGCCCCCGATCATTGCAATGGACGAGTAAGTCCTGGTCTGTGCAGAGACAGAAGTGTGTGCAGCTCTCCTGCACATGTGATCGCACCCCTGCACAGTGATTTCCCTCTCCCCCTGTAGGCGGCGACTACTTGATTGCAGGGATGCAAAAAACGCACCCTAGCAATCAGGTCTGAATTAGGCCCACAGAGCGGCATTTAAACGTTTGCCCCCAAACTACAATGCATTTACATTTTTGAATGATGGGCGGAGCATGTCCATGCAAAATAGTGGGTGTGTTTATGCAAAAATGGAGGCTGTTTATGATAGACGCCACCTTTAAATCGTTCTTGTGGATTCCGCTCTGCATTGTACCGGATACTGTCATGGATTGCGTTTGCAAGTATTATCTATACACAATACTGACGCCGGGACTCTGTGGTTCACTCAGGTTACAGCATTTCCTAACTGACTATTATTGGTTTCCCGGTACTGTGTGCTGTTATCTTGGGCTGGCAGTTTAGTGTATAGGTTCAAGTGCTGGAGTACATGATCAGTTTACAGTCTATACACTCCGGTATCAAGTACTGTTTTACCTGGATTGTTCGTCTGTTCTGAGTTCCTCATCTGGATTCCAGGACCAGGTCTTGCGTCAGCACCAGGGATTTAGCTTTCTCAAGCTCTTTCCTGTTTACATAAGACTCCGATTCCTGATTTGGATTCCGGTTCCATGCTGTTAGTACTATGCTGCTTTGAGTTCCAGGGGTTGACTTGTTTCTGGAGTGGGCCTCTGGCCTGACTGGTCTCTTTGATCATTCGGTGAGTGGTCGCCTGGTGACCTGGTGATTTCTGGTTCTATTTCAGTATCCTTGCATATCACCAGTCCGTTGGTCCTACATGTCACTAGTGCCCCTAATCTCCTGTAAAACCTATGAGTCAAAGTAACATCAAGCCTCATTCACTATCACTCCATGAGCATACCCATATATCCTCCTCACGTCATTCATACGCCAGCATCAGCAGAGCCGAAAGGTCCCGATATGGACCACAGATTTGCTTACTCCTTGACACTTTGCAGGTAAATGAAAAATGCAGGAGCACACTCTAAGCACTGAGAATACAGATAGTCAAAATAATTTTAATAAACCTACAATTCATATGGAGTATAAGTGCAGTTCTTAGCAATACTTGGCCAAAAAATGTCCCATCCACCATGTCAAGATGAACTACATCACATGGGTCCTTAACATCCCTAATACTAACACATTATACCAATTTATCCATGATTTACCTATAATAGTGCCCACTCTAACATGCAGACAGCAATGTAGGAACCTGTGCCGATTTAAATCACCTAGTCTCTCTCTTCTGCACTTCCCTTCATCCTTCAAGCGTTCTCTTACTGTATCTCCCCCATTCTGAAGAAACACTTTCTTGACCCCACCGCCTTCACTAACTACCATCCCATCTCACTTCTCCCTTCTCCCTCCAAGCTCATCTAATGGGTAGCTTACAACTACCTCATCTCCTTCCACCTCCCATTCTCTCCTGGAAGCTAGTAAAACCTTCATTTATACTTTGAATTCACACGTTGATTACCGTAATCTGCTCATCTTTGGTTTTCTTAACACCGACCTCGCCCCTCTCCACCATATCCTCAACTCTCCTGATCTCCTCATTGTCCTCTTTTTTTGTTACTTTTTCCACCAACTACTATTTTCTACTAGTTTATAATCATTCTTTTTGACACTTTCCTGCATATATTAGTGTTTGCTGTCTGAATATTTAGATCCAAGTATTTTTTCCCACAATGAGCATCAATCAGACTGATGAAGAGTCTCATTCCATTTTTCCATTTATCGGTCAAACCTGCCAGCTCTTTGTACACTCTCATGCCTATGGCAGATTAAATCATTCTCTCTTTATTTCTCTAAAGGCTTAATCTCCCAATACTGCTTAACTTCGTGTGAGGAATCTGCTCATTTCCAGAGACTTCATTACCTCCTGACTAAATGTAAATGACTAAAGTACATACGCTTTATGCAATAACGAATTAAGTATTGCAGTCTTTGTATTTGATTTATTCACACACTGAGCCAAATGAGCACTAATGCAGGGCCGGATTAAGGCAGGTGGGGGCCCAGGGCAATGTAGTTATGGGGATCCCCACTGCTGTCACTGGCAAAGCCCCCTCCCCCTCATAACACAAACACACACAGATACACGGACACAAACACACCGATGGAGCAGGTCACTCCTGGCAGTGCAGCCCGAGCAGCACATGCCAGCATCTTCAAGTCACTGTCTCGCAAGATTTACCTTCCCTATCCTGCAAGATTGACTGTGCAGGAACTCCTCAGCGCCCACTGTTACTAAACAGCTTAAACGCTGGAGATTAAAAACGCATTGTGTGGGGGCCCCTAATGTGTGGGAGCCCAGGGACGGCTGCCCATCGCCTCTCCCTTAATCTTGCCATTCACTGATGTAGTTGAACGCTGAAGTATATAAATGTTAAAATAATATATGCTGAAATAAGTAATATATGGTATAGTAACCTGATTCATGGACTGTGCAAAGCTTTATATTCTTCTGTGTCTACAATGGGGGTCATTCCGAGTTGATCGTAGATGTGTCTACGATCATGTTCCCAGACATGCGGGGGGACGCCCAGCACAGGGCTAGTCCGTCCTGCATGTATGTCCCCCCCCCTCCCCCGCACAAGTACAAAAGCATCGCACAGTGGCAATGCTTTTGAACTTGCTGAGTAACTCCCAGCCAGCGCAGCTCCTGCAGCTGGCTGGGAGTTGCTCGTCACCCCCCCGCACGGTCCGGCCACCGCGCCCCCATAAAGGTGGCCAAACGCCACCATTCCGCCCCCTCCCGCCCAGCGACCGCCTCTGCCTGTCAATCAGGCAGAGGCGATCGCAAGGGAACAATGGCCTTCGGCCGTCCAGCATGCGCCGGTGCACTGCGGCGCCGGCGCATGTACAGATCCGACCCGATCGCTGCGCTGTTATAAACTGCAGCGAGCGATTGGGTCGGAATGACCCCCAATATTGTATTGGTGTTTATGAGTAGAATTTTGTAACCAGGTGGCAGATCTAGGAACCACTAATAAATTTGTTTGTTTGCTCTTGCAATTGAGGATCTCAACCAGAAAAAAAGATGTTACATTCTATCAATTTGAAAATCTCTTTATGCATTTATATTACCATATAACATTTCTGAAAATTATTATATGAAGTTTTTTTGTAGGAATTTTGGGCTATCGATAAACCTTAAGTAATTTGCTAGATGTCTTTTAGGCCAATAAGTAACATTTTGAATTTAATCAGCAATGATTTTACATTTTTAGATTACTATTATCAATATTAAAAACTTAATGGCCAAATTGTTTTAGAAATTGTGTGTGAGCGTGCGTGGGGGAGGGGGAGGAGTTTTTTTTTTTAAACAGTGCCGCACAAGTAAACTTTTTATAACGTATTCAAAGCAAATTTATTAACAAAACTTCAGATTTTGGGGGTAATTCTGAGTTGATCGCAGCAGCAAGTTTGTTAGCAGTTGGGCAAATCCATGTGCACTGCAGGGGGGGCAGATGTAACATTTGCAGAGAGAGTTAGTTTTGGGTGGGTTATTTTGTTTCTGTGCAGGGTAAATACTGGCTGCTTTATTTTTACACTGCAATTTAGATTTCAGTTTGAACACACCCCACCCAAATCTAACTCTCTCTGCACATGTTACATCTGCCCCACCTGCAGTGCACATGGTTTTGCCCAATTGGCAACAAAATTGCTGCTGCGATCAACTCAGAATTAGGCCCTTTGTTTTTAATCACATCACAGTGATTTACATGTTTGTAAGTAAAGCAAAAAGCAGGCAGCTGGGCAAAACCATGTTACACTGCAGGTGGGGCAGATATAACATGTGCAGAGAGAGTTAGATTTGGGTGGGTTATATTGTTTCTGTGCCGGGTAAATACTGGCTGCTTTATTTTTACACTGCAATTTAGATTTCAGTTTGAACACACTCCATCCTAATCAAAATCTCTCTGCACATGTTTTATCTGCCCCACCTGCAGTCAAAGATGGTTTTGCCCAGTTATGTGCTTTTTTTGCTTTACTTACAAACATGAATCAAGCTCAAAGTCCAACATTGTTACCATTCTCGGACTTCACAAAGGAAAAGGAGTCCAGGAATCACAGAAAAGACATGGAGGAGTATCTTGAAGATGGAACATGATTGAAGTGAGATATTCACTGTAATTTACTATCCGACTGGTGAAGATAGTAGACTTGGTAATGAGGCGAAGCAGGAAGGGCTGCTATAATACAGTACCCCCTGTATCCTGCACTCTACTCAAACTGCACTGTGTCCGGCGTGCACTGTAACCCACACGGTACCCCACCTGCACTGTAACCCACTGTATACCGCACTGTTCTCAACCCGCACTGTATCCGACTGCACTGTAACCCACTGTATACCGCACTGTTCTCAACCCGCACTGTATCCGACTGCACTGTAACCCACTGTATACCGCACTGTTCTCAACCCGCACTGTATCCGACTGCACTGTAACCCACTGTATACCGCACTGTTCTCAACCCGCACTGTATCCGACTGCACTGTAACCCGGACTGTATACGACCTGCACTGTATCCAATGCGCACTGTAAACCGCACTGTTCTCAATCCGCACTGTGACCCGCACTGTATCCGACGTGCATTGTAACCCGGACTGTATACGACCTGCACTGTATCCAATGCGCACTGTAAACCGCACTGTTCTCAATCCGCACGGTGACCCACACTGTATCCGACGTGCATTGTAACCCGGACTGACTGTATACGACCTGCACTGTATCCCACAGTTATGGAACTGTTTTTATGGTTGGGGAGATTTTGGGGAGCTGCTCAACAAAAATGGCTGATTGATTGGGGCTTTACATGGGCACAGAGTGCCAGTCATCAGTGACCCAGGGCCCCCAGGAGGGAGGTTCGGGCCCCCAGGAGGGAGGTTCAGATTTGGCACTTAGAATAGGCATGTGCACTTGTGTAGGTGGCAGCCACTGACAATTTAGAACCAAAACCAGCAAAATGACCCGGCGCTCATATCTAAAATGGGTGCAGGGTGGGCGGTGTGTGGGCACCGCACACCTTGCATCCATTATAGATATGCCAGTGGGGATAGGGATCTTCTGCCTGATTATTGGCAAAATCTTCATCTCAATATCTTTTTAGCAAGGTAATCTTTCTGCAGGACATCACTGACAAGGGCTTTAACTAGGGGTATATCATGGTGTTTCAAGGTGGTGCCACACAGGGTGCAGAACCAACGCTGGGATGGCACCCTGCAACCAGTAGTGACCCCGAAGAGCTGCCCATAGTGTTTAATCCTAATTTTACCCATTTGTTGTTCTTTGTTGCATCTAAGTAAGAGATCGATTTGAAGTCAGATTTTATAAAAACAATTCATTATTTCTGTGACTCATTTGCAGCTTTCTGCAAAGTTATCAGTTTACTAATTGGATCTCATCTTAAAAATACAGTAGAGCCTACTCCTGTAAAAAAAACAACAATATTATAATTATAACAGTTCAAAAATATTTCATCATATAAAGCATAAAATCTGATCATGATCATTATTCATATTAAAGCGCTTATTTATAAACTATTCCATGGAATTCCCCTTTTCATTTTTTTAAATAATTATTTATATTTTAATGCAAACACATATCTTAAACGTTTGTATGACAAAAAATTTTAAAATCACAAGTCTATTCTTCAAAGTCTCTCACACTTCAATTAAGGATATTATTATCTCAGACCATGCCCCCATAACTCTGTCCCTACATTTGGCTTTACCCCAGTGTATTTCCAAATGTTGGAGGTTCCCAGCATATCTTTTACAATCTGAAGATTTTTTACTACATCTTAAACACACCTGGCATAATTATGTTACTGATAACCTGGATCAGGAATCTGAAACTCCGCTTTTTTGGGGAGCCTCTAAGGCAGTCCTTCGAGGCCACATTATCTCATGTTAATTCTAAGCGCAAGAAATTCAACACTAAACTGCAGGAACTCAGTACGGCTCTTACGCTTGCTTATCGTACTTACAAACAATGCGATAGCCCCACTCACAAGGAAATGTACCTCGTGGCAAAGCAAATTTATGATACCTTTCTTACCGAACAGGCCCAGATAAGCTATGACTATGGCAGGAATAGGTTTCATAGATGGGGGAATAAGTCCGGAAAACTCTTGGCTAATTTAGTCAGAGGGCCTCGGAACAAAACTTGGGTTGATTCACTACACAGTTCTGGAATTGTTCTTTCTGATCCTACCGACATATGCTCGGCTTTTATGCGTTTTTACAAGTCCTTATATAGGGGGTAATTCCAAGTTGATCGCAGCAGGATTTTTTTTAGCAGTTGGGCAAAACCATGTGCATTGCAGGGGAGGCAGATGTAACATGTGCAGAGAGTTAGATTTAGGTGTGGTGTGTTCAATCTGCAATCTAATTTGCAGTGTAAAAATAAAGCAGCCAGTATTTACCCTGCACAGAAATAAAATAACCCACCCAAATCTAACTCTGTGTGCACATGTTAAATCTGCCTCCCCTGCACTGCACATGGTTTTGCCCAACTGCTAAAAAAATTCCTGCTGCGATCAACTCAGAATTACTCCCATACTGCGGACACTGATAACGCGATTGATGGACAATCGTTTCTGGATGAGACACACCTGCCAAAGCTTGTATCGGAGGAGAGGGACTTGTTGGACGCTCCTATAACCGATGATGAGATTCGAGCCACCATTAAGTCCCTCCCTAATGGAAAAAGCCCTGGCCCTGACGGCTTCAGTGCCGAATTCTATAAGATGCTAGATGCTGATATCCTCCCTGTACTAACGCGATTATCCTTACGATGGGGGAGACCCCCCTCCGTTTTAACGAGGCGAAGCTCATCGTGCTTGCGAAACCTGGTAAGGATCCCACCCAGGTAGGGTCATACCGCCCTATCTCACTCCTCAACCAAGACTTTAAAATCTTGACTAAAATCATGGCTAATAGGCTGCAGACCTGCCTCCCCCGTCTCATTTTGCCTGCACAGATGGGCTTTGTCAAGGGTAGACAATCCACATGGGGAACAAGGGCGGCCTTAGCTGCGATATCTTACACTCACTTCAGTCAGGCCAAAAATAACATTATCATAAATTTGGACGCAGAAAAGGCGTTTGATAAGATTGCCTGGCCTCATTTGAATAGAGTACTTACCCACCAGGGTTTTGGCACCTCGTTCTGTAATTTAGTGCAGACTATACCAACCCTGTGGCGCAGGTGCTGGTCAACAATGTGACATCCCCCTCTTTCACATTGGAAAGAGGCACCAGACAAGGATGCCCTTTATCTCCCCTTCTTTTTAATTTAGCATTAGAACCCCTTATACGACATATCCTGTTACACAAAGACTATAGGGGCATTGCTGTTGGCACTCAAGAACTAAAAGTGGTGGCGTTTGCGCTGACGACCTTCTCCTTTTTATGTCTGACCCTCACCGTGCAATTCCGCAGCTAACTGCCATAATTGATTGCTTTTCTTCGTTCGCAGGATTCTCTATTAATTATGGAAAGTCGGAGGCATTGGCCATGTATGGACAGGCGAGACTGGGATGGGGGAACACTTTTCCCTTTAAATGGGCTACTACCCATATAACTTTTCTAGGTGTCGCACTCCCCTCTCATCCTTGCCGTCTATATAGGCTCAATATTACCCCGGTCCTGCGCAGGATAGGGACCGAGCTTGACCTTTGGCAATCCCTCCCTCTTAATTTGCTGGGACGATGCAACCTGTTTAAAATGGCCAGCTTCCCAAAACTTCTTTATATTTTACAGATGACCCCTTTATTATTGTCTAAGTTGGATCTATCTTCTCTGAATGCTTCTATCTCCAAGTTCATCTGGGCTGGCAAGCGACATCGGATTAGCATGAAAAAATTATCCCAAACAGTGCTTAGAGGTGGAATCAACCTACCCAATATTAAACAATACAATCTCGCATGCCTCCTCCGCATTGCTATGGATTGGCTTGGAGATAATAACTACTATACGGATTCAGTTCTAGACTCTCAGCTCTGCGCTCCCTTGTCCCTCAGTTACCTTCTCCATGCCAGACCCTCAAAATTAGCCTTGCATATAACTACTAACTTGTTGCTATTCCTTATCATACAGGCGTGGAGAATGGCGAGGAAACCTCTTAAACTTCAATATTTCTACTCACTTTCATTACCCTTTGTCGGTAACCTGGAGTTTCAGGAGGGGGGGGGGGCATTACAGCCCTTCACTGCCTGGTGCTCCTATGGTATCCGTGTGATAGCCCACTGGTACTAGGTATGCAAAATCTGCAGTCACTGTGTATAGTACATCACACTTACTTTACCCCGGCTTGTCATGGGTTCAGGCACAGTTACCAGAGGGTCCCCTGAAGAATCAGGTCTTTAACTACAAGTACATTGTGGGTGTGGACTACAGGTGTCGGTGCAGCGCATAAAGAATTGGGCGCCAGGCCATCTCAGAAAAACAGCATAAAGTTTATTTCAACATCAAACGGATATTTCAGGGATAACTTGTGAACACTCCTCCAGCACAAAGCATATCAGTTACAGTGGATCCCATATCAGGGCACCTCCTCCAGCGCATCGCTTAGTCGCAGCGGCATATTTATAGCGAACATCAGTACATACCAGGGCATTCTGTGACCAGTAGTGCTACACATCAGGTTGCCGTCTCTCTCTCTCTTACTTAGCGAGGATTCTTTTCCTTGGGGGGCTTCTAATCACGCCACGTGGCTTTCCGACCACTTCACCCAGATACCTCTCGAGATACTTTTCCATGGGGGGCGCTTACTCACGCCACGTGGCTTCCGACCACTTCACCCAGATACCTCTTGAGACACACACCTTGAGCACACTTTTCTCCTGGCATCACCCTTTCACTGGATTCTGCATACTGCTGCTCTCACACTGCGATGTCTCCCTCTGTCAAATGCTTTGCTGTGGCTGGCATCACTCCCCACCTAAACACGTGGGGAGCCCTCACTGGGGCTACATCTTTCTGGTTAATCCACCACACTTCAGCTAGCTAAAACATGTGCTTCTCCTCACTGTCTGTCTGCTCTCTGCTCTGCTGCTGCTGCTGCTCTCATTCTGTTGTAGCTGAGTCTTGTGTCTCACTGCAGGACAACCTTTTTATAACCTTGCATTCCCAGGGTCACATTCTAAATCTGGGATTTCCCGCTCTGTCTTTCCCGCTCTCAGTTTCCCGCTCTGAGTCTGCAAATGAGTGAGTCATGCCCTTTGCATTTTGCAGACTGATCTGTATTGCTATGAGCTGTGCTGTTAACTCCTTCTGTGCTGCAAGCTGTAGGCTGCTGGCACAGTGCTTATGCAACTCCAGCAAACATTTTACTTTTATTAAAGTCATGCTGGCACCTGTAGTGCCACAGTTGATTTGGGCTGCAGTTTCAGGGTATCACATCCGTAACCTGCGCAACTTGCTTAATACTTCTCGCCTCCCACTGTCTTTCGCGGAGGCAAGGGATAAATATGGCTTGCCCCCTCATCATGAGTTTGCCTATTTCCAGGCAGTACACTATCTTAAAACTGTTTTTCCCAAATTGACAGGCGTCGATTTTCTTAATTCCCTTGACACACTTCTCCAATCGGCCTTCTATTCTATTATATACACGTATTCGTATTGAAATAGACCCAGACACGGACCTTCCAGAACTGTCCCAATGGTCCTCCCACATTTCAACGGTCACCCCTGACTCCCTCTTAAACCACTTTCAGTTGACTCTGAAACTTATTCCTGCAAGCTCATACCAAGAAATGGCCTATAAAATGCTCCATAGGGCATATGTTTCGCCTAAGCGACGACTTTTAATGGGCATTTCGGAAGACGCTAAATGCACCAAATGCTTAACGGATGGGGCAAATCTCTTCCACTGTTTCTGGGATTGCGCTTTGGTATCACAGTTTTGGCATGAGGTACACCAATATGGAACTACGACCTTAGGCATATCTTTCCATTGTACTACCGCCTGGGCACTGTTTGGATGTTTGACTGACCAGCCGGACATCCCTAGGTCCAACAAAAAACTGCTCATGATATTATCAGTGGCTAGTAGGAAAGCAATTTTACAGCAATGGATCCATAACATAGCCCCCACTCTTTCGATGGTGACTTCTAGATAATTTTTTCTATTTACCATGGACTGGTTGGAGGCCTCTATCCATAAGGAACGGCTTACCCCTGCTCTGTTTCAATGTTGGGGTACCTATATTTTGACACTTCCCCTAAATACTAAACAGGCAATTAAAAAATGTTTCCAATCCACCTCATGGTATCTCCTTCACACTATAGACCATCCTAACCCCTTGGGCATCTAAATACTCTACCCCCTTCTTTCTTCTCTTGGTCCTCTCTCCACCTCTTTCTATATCCTGTCATCTGCCGGGTTGATTGGGGGTCTAAACCCCTGCTTTTGGAGATTGCTCTGTTGATGGATCGACGGCTCGTAACTCCTAGCTGGCAGTGTGTATTATTTTATTTTATTGTATTTTAGTTATTGTGTTTCTATCTGGAGTTTTTGATGTAATATGTCTATGCTGGTGGAGAACCACTGTTTTATTTGTCCACTTTTTATTTTCTTTTTTTCTCCATTTTGACAAGTTAACCACATTATAAACTCTCCGCCTTTACTTGTTACACATATGTTCTCTTTATTGGAATGTTTAAAGGTTTTATGTGAGGAAAAGTTTGAAAATATGTTTTGATCTCTCCTTGATCTAACACGAGATTGAATATTCTATGTCTTACTATCTTTTGGCATGATGACCCTGTGTCCACCCTGTTATATAATGCTGTTTTTATATTCTTTGTCTCGAAATGCTGGATCTCTATTTTGTACTGTGAGAGATTATAATAAAAACTATTTGAAAAAACAACAAATCACAAGTCATTGTCTTCCAACAGCATTTGTCAGATATTGTCAAAACATTAATATACTTACCACACTATATTAAAGGGAAAAAAATTTTTTCCTTTTAATCGCAATACAGCAATCGCAATATAGCACAAGGATCAAGCTATTAACAATTTGCTGACAGACCTTCTCATAACATGTTGTTAGGTATTAAAATGAGGCCTTACGGAAAACTTCACTTCATAAATAAGTAGTAAAATCAGATAAACACACATTCCTAATCATACATCTTTCAGTCCAGTACAGTATACTGCCAAAAGCCACAAACACATATTGTAATCACATTTGTCATCCAACATGAAGCTAAACTTTCATTATGTTTCCAAAGAACGCAGTCACAAGACTTGCAAACATGCCAGACAGTCAAAGACAGAATAGTTTCTGTGTTAAACACAGAACAGAACAAAATATTGTGCTTTCGAAAGTACAAACACTGAATTTTCATGTCGCACGTACAAGACACCATAAAAACAAATCCCCACAACGACATACAGTTTCGCAAGCGCAGGGCGGGTCATTTGGTACCTTATTTTGATAGTGTTTTTCATTTTTTTTTTTTTTACATATTTATTTTAACTTCTACATTTTTAAACTCTTTGAACTCTATGACCTACTGTCATAGTGCAACACCCATGGGCCCTCATTCTGAGTTGATCGCTCGCTGACAATTTTCGCAGCGCAGCGTTCAGGTAAAAAAATGGCAAAACTGCGCATGCATATGGGCCGCAGTGCGCACGCGTGACGTACTTTCACACAAAACTATGCAGTTTTACACAAGGTCTAGCAACTCTTTTCCATTGCTCTGTTGATCGGTGAGTGATTGACAGGAAGTGGGTGTTTCTGGGTGGTAAGTGACCATTTTCCGGGAGTGTGCTAAAAAAACGCAGACATGTCAGGAATAAACGCAGGCGTGCCTGGGGAAACGGGGGAGTGGCTGGCCGAACGCAGGGCGTGTTTGTGACGTCAAAGCAGGAACTAAACAGACTGAAGTGATCGCAAGGAAGGAGTAGGTCTGGAGCCACTCTGAAACTGCTCGAAAAAATGTCAGCACTGTTCTGCTAATCTTTCGTTCGCACTTCTGCTAAGCTAAGATACACTCCCAGAGGGCGGCGGCTTAGCATGTGCAATGCTGCTAAAAGCAGCTAGCAAGCGATCAACTCGGAATGAGGGCCATTATCCGGTGTGCTAGCCCTTCCTACCGAATGAACAGATTTCACCACTCCTACCGAGCGGACCAATTTCATCTGTACTATACTCGGAACACGTCTGTTATCGAACAGGCTAAACATAGCTAAGTTTACATACTAGTTCCATTACTCAAAACTATCTGTATTAAAAAGTTTGCATACTTCAAGATACTGTGGTCACAGTATTGGTTGATCAGGCCGATACTATACAGCATAATTGAAATACACAATTCTTTAACCTCTTACTAGGTTCTACTGTATTTTCAAAAATTACTTACATGCAACAATAAACATAACTCGTGTAAAATTGTCCGTCTCCAGGTTCTCCCTAGCAATCACTGACAACTCCTCTTTTTTCCACCCCCTTCCCTCAGGATATCTTGGAGCACAGATTTTTTTCTGACTTACCCGAGCGTAGTTTTGAGGAGACATTCCCCACTTCTGAGGGAGGGGTGAGATTAATTTGAATTGCAATGATGTAGGGTCCTTTGCCATGAGCCCCCAACTGTTTGATCCTAATTTTAATCATTTGAAGATCGAATTGAAGTCAGATCTTGTAAAACAATTCATTATTAATTTAAAAGACCATGCCCGTATAGAGGCTGAGAGGCAGCATCCTGTCAGCCCAGGTCAAAAACATTAACAGAGAAAACATGGCAATTCATTTAGCTTTATAATACATGGTTACACCCAATTCTTATAACAATCCCACTGATTTCATGCATCTTGGAGTACAATGTTATGCTCATACAGTATAAGGACAGGGTACCAGCTAGAAGCTGGTCAGCCTTATTTGGTGCTAATTCCAATTCTATTACACACAATGGGGTAAATTTACGAAGATTCGTATTTTCCCGTTTGAGGTCAAAGTTCAATCACGAATGACATAGAAAGTGTAAATATGCAACTTTTTGAATTGATTACGACTAATTTACTAAGCTGCCATATTCTGCATTTTCGGGTTTTCCGATGTCGATGTCATTCGTTTTTTTTGGCAGTGTTTTACGTGAGTGACTTGTAAAACACTGCCGACTTTAATACAATGAATCTCGGCCGGATCTGAGAGATCCGTGCTGGGCTTCATTGTGCACCTTAAAAATAAAAAATATGTTTAAATGTTAAAAAAAAATTGCGTGGGGTCCCCCCTCCTAAGGCAAACCAGCCTCGAGCTCTTTGAGCCGATCCTGGTTGCAGAAATATGGGGAAAAAATGGACAGGAGTTCCCTCATATTTAAACAACCAGCATCGGGCTCTGCGCCTGGTCCTGGTTCCAAAAATACGGGGGACAAAAAGCGTAGGGGTCCCCCGTATTTTAGAAACCAGCACCGGGCTCCACTAGCTGGACAGATAATGCCACAGCCGGGGGTCACTTTTATACAGTGCCTTGCGGCCGTGGCATCAAATATCCAACTAGTCACCCCTGGCCGGGGTACCCTGGGCGAGTGGGGACCCCTTCAATCAAGGGGTCCCCCCCCCAGCCACCCAAGGGCCAGGGGTGAAGCCCGAGGCTGTCCCCCCCATCCAATGGGCTGCGGATGGGAGGCTGATAGCCTTTGTTGAAAGTGAATGATATTGTTTTTAGTAGCAGTACTACAAGGCCCAGCAAGCCTCCCCCGCAAGCTGGTACTTGGAGAACCACAAGTACCAGCATGTGGCAGAAATATGGGCCCGCTGGTACCTGTAGTACTACTACTAAAAAAATACCCCAATAAAGACAACACACACACACCTTGAAAGTATAACTTTAATACATCCATCCACATCTCCATATACACATACTTACCTTATGTTCACACGAGGGTCGGTCCTCTTCTCCAGTAGAATCCATGGTGTACCTGTTGAAAAAATTATACTGACATAATCCAGAGTCTTAGGCTCCTCGGATAATCCTTTTGTAATCCACGTACTTGTAAAAATAAAAAAACGGATACCCGACCTCGCACTGAAAGGGGACCCATGTTTTCACATGGGTCCCCTTTCCCCGAATGCCTGGAACCCCCTCTGACTTAAGTCCAAGAAGGTTCCATCAGCCAATCAGGGAGCGCCACGTTTGGCACCCTCCTGATCGGCTGTGTGCTCCTGTACTGTATGACAGGCGGCACACGGCAGTGATACAATGTAGCGCCTATGCGCTCCATTGTAACCAATGGTGGGAACTTTGTAGTCAGCGGTTGACCGAAAGTGACCTCACCGCTGACCACAAAGTTCCCACCATTGGTTACAATGGAGCGCATAGGCGCTACATTGTTACACTGCCGTGTGCCGCCTGTCAGACAGTACAGGAGCACACAGCCGATCAGGAGGGTGCCACAACGTGGCACTCCCTGATTGGCTGAAGAAACCCACTTAGACATCAGTCAGAGGGGGTTTCTGGCATTCGGGGAAAGGGGTCCCATGTGAAAACATGGGGTCCCTTTCAGTTCGTGGTCGGGTGTCCCGTTTTTTATTTTTACAAGTACGTGGATTACAAATGGATTATCCGAGGAGCCCTCTACACTGGATTTGGTGAGTAGGATTTTTTCAACAGGTACACCATGGATTCTACTGGAGAAGAGGACCGACCCTCGTGTGAACATAAGGTAAGTATGTGTATATGGTGGTGTGTATGTATGCATTAAAGTTATACTTTCAAGGTGTGTGTGTGTAATGTCTTTATTGGGGTATTTTTTTAGTAGTAGTACTACAGGTACCAGCGGGCCCGGTTTTCCGCCGCATGCTGGTACTTGTGGTTCTCCAAGTACCAGCTTGCGGGGGAGGCTTGCTGGGACTTGTAGTACTGCTACTAAAAACAATATTCATTACTTTCAACAAAGACTATCAGCCTCCCATCCGCAGCCCATTGGATGGGGGAGACAGCCTCGGGCTTCACCCCTGGCCCTTGGGTGGCTGGGGGGGGACCCCTTGATTGAATGGGTCCCCACTCCCGCAGGGTACCCCGGCCAGGGGTGACTAGTTGGATATTTGATGCCACGGCCGCAAGGCACTGTATAAAAGTGACCCCCGGCTGTGGCATTATCTGTCCAGCTAGTGGAGCCTGGTGCTGGTTTCAAAAATACGGAGGACCCCTACGCTTTTTGTCCCCCGTATTTTTGGAACCAGGACCAGGCGCAGAGCCCGGTGCTGGTTGCTTAAATATGGGGGAACCCCTGTCAATTTTTTCCCCATATTTTTGCAACCAGGGCCGGCTCAAAGAGCTCGAGGCAGGTTTGGTTTAGGAGGGGGGACCCCACGCATTTTTTTTTTTTTAAATTATAACATTTCCCAACCCTTCCCACTGAAATACATGCACGGATCTCATGGATCCGTGCATGCCTATACAAACACGGGATAAAAAAGCAGGTCTGGGTTTTTTTAGCACTTTTTCACGATTTGTATTTCTGCACGGCAGTGTTTGGCTATTGTCGGCAGTGTTTGTGTTTTGCACTTTTTAGTAAATTCCCGATTTCTAGCAAATTGCAGGCGTATTTGACCGATGGTGTATTGATTCGTGATTTTTTCCTAGGACTTCCAAAATATTACGAATGCCCTCATCACTGCCGTGATTTCTGCTTAGTAAATTACCGAGATGACACTTTGAAGAAAAAACGGCATCTCGGTCAAAATCGGGACCTTAGTAAATATACCCCAATGAATCTGCTAAACTCTGTTAAAGGTATGTCAGATCTGTGGTTATGTCTGTCCCCGGAGGGGGCACTAGTGGGTCAGTGGTGGTGCGATGGAGAAACAGAGGAGGCTGTAGCAGCGGGAGAACCTGAACCTGTGGCACTGGAAACTGGAGTTGGATTCACTGGTGCAGCTGGAACAATAGAACTTGACAGAGATTGTTGTAAGGTATCCAACCAAGAAGACATCTCTTGTAAAAACTGTATGATCTGCTGTTGTGCAGCCTCTGTACCATCGAGTTGTGAGATTAAGTTCTGAAGAGCCCCTGCTCCCACACTCTGACCACCATCCGGGTCCATGGACCTTGGACAAACTGTCAGATCTGTGGTTATGTCTGTCCCCAGAGGGGGCACTAGTGGGTCAGTGGTGGGGCGATGGAGAAACCGAGGACGCTGTTTGAGATTCCTGCACATGTGCGCAATGATGTTTATTAAATGCTCACGAGTATAAACAGTAATTGAAGCAGATGAAACTTGAGATGAATGGTACAAGAAATGCTGACAACGATGAAATAAACAGTCACAGGTATTTAGCTAGTCTGGAAACCAGTGCAGTAATTAGGCAATGAAACACAGGCAATGAACTAGTCTGGAAACTAGTATAGCAATCAGATGGTGATCACTCCCACAGTTGGTTTGACAACCAGCAATGATACTCCACACAGTCAGTTTGTAATGCAAAGTCCACAACCAAGCAAGGTTAAGCAGGAGACAACTTGAAACACATATGAAGTGGTTGTATTAAGTGCCAGATACCATAGCACAATGCAAGTTAACCATACACAGGGGCGGGATGTACTAATGTACATCGCCGCCCTGCGCCACGATGCTGATCGCATATGTACTAACATATGCGATCAGCATTGCGGAGGACAGCTCTTCCGATAAGAGCTGTCCTCCGCGATGCGCAGCGGCAGCCTGACTTCCGGGATATGGCCCCAGGAGTCAGTCTGCGCATGCGCGGGGTGACGGGGGGCGGCCGCAGGGCATGCTGGGAGGGATCCGATCGGATCCCTCACACAGCGCCGCGGAGAGAAGCCCATAGGCTTCTATGGACGTACGCCCCCCTGTCCTGCCGGCCAGGGGTTAGTACATCAGGAAAATGCGGTAAACAGGGAGTTTACCGCATTTTCCGCTTAGTACATCCCGCCCACAGGTGAGGATAATGAATAGCACCTGAAGAAAGTGTCTTACTGCAAAAGGTGGAAGCTGACTGTAGCAAAAGTTGGAGCTAAAGTAAATCCTGGGACCTCTAGTTCCACAGGAAAGCTGGAACCGGGAGATAACTTGGAGATGCCAGAAATAGGAGATCGCTGGAAACAGGAGATTGAAGACTGGAGACTGGAGATTGGAACTGGAAACTGGAGATTGGAAACTGGAACCAGGAGACGCTACACAGCAATGCGACGCGTTGTCCAAGGTGATGAGACTGAGCCGATGCTCTGGACTTATACCTCTGGTCGGCAGTCATTGGATACTTGGATCATGTGAGCAATCACAGCGCAGGATTGGGTGCTCTCTGGTCAGCTGACCGCAAGTGTCATGGCGGCGCCCATGCTGTACAGATGGAGAGCACCCGCAGAATGGACTTCAGGGGTTCACCACAATAGTGGGTACTGCGCTCAGCAGACAGGATGCTCATACAGTCACAGACTGGGGCCGTGACCTCCGGAGGTCTGTACACCAGCGCGCCGGTAAGTGAGACATCACTGAATGCTAATTCCTGACAAGGTACATGTATCTGATTAGTGAACTAATGTCTGTATAAAGGTCACTTATAAAACAAAATGGATGGAGGGTGAGGGTTTATAATATAATAGGTATAGCTGTTTACCTATGAAATATGCGAGTACAGGTTGAGTATCCTATATCCAAATATTCCGAAATACGGAATATTCCGAAATACGGACTTTTTTGAGTGAGAGTGAGATAGTGAAACCCTTGTTTTCTGATGGCTCAACGTACACAAACTTTGTTTAATACACAAAGTTATTAAACATATTGTATTAAATGACCTTCAGGCTGTGTGTATAAGGTGTATATGAAACATAAATGAATTGTGTGAATGTACACACACTTTGTTTAATGCACAAAGTTATAAAAAATATTGGCTAAAACTACCTTCAGGCTGTGTGTATAAGGTGTATATGAAACATAAATGCATTCTGTGCTTAGATTTAGGTCCCATCACCATGATATCTCATTATGGTATGCAATTATTCCAAAATACGGAAAAATCCCATATCCAAAATACCTCTGGTCCCAAGCATTTTGGATAAGGGATACTCAACCTGTATATTGTATTAATAAAATAAATGATATTCCTTATGCACTTAGATATTTAACAGTAGCATCCCCATCCAGCCTGTGGAACTGCTCGTAGCCAAGGCTGCGGATAGCACTGTCAGGCCCCAGTACTCAGAGGGGGCGTGGCCAGGTGGTTAGAGGGTGCAGGATGGATACGGGCCCTTACCAGGCCCCTTCAGCAGTTCTTAGCCCGGATAAGGCATACCAGCTTTTCACCCTCTCAGCGGCCCTGCCTGTAAAAATAAATAAATAAATAAATAGAAATATATATATATATATTTATATATATTACACACACATTTAAATCACTGCAAGAAAATGATGTATATGGATACCCAGGATTCAAACCTATAATCTGTTGAATTCTAATCAAACACCTTACTCATTGAGCTATTTAATCCTGCATAAAAACTATGAACACTTTATGAACTACTGGTACTTTGTAAAAAAACATAATCAGCATTGCAATTGAGCAGATCTATGTAGTGTGCAGCCACACATCCAATCTCTTGCAGCCACACACTACATAGATCTGCTCAGCCGAAATGATGATAATTTTTTAACAAAGTACAAGGTAAGTTTCAAATAGTTAGTATTTAGCTTAAATTATCTACTTTTCTATGTAAGGGCAGATAGCTCAATGAATAGATTGTCTGACTGCAATGTCACATGCAATGGGTTAGAATCCCGGGTATACCAGCTTCTTGAAATGTAATAAAGGACAGTGTGACTCATACCCCTTTCACACCGCAGCTTGAACCCGGTAAATTGCCGATTTTTAAGGCTTCCTAAACGGTTCGAGCTGCAATGTGAAAGGGTCACCTTCAGTTTACCGTTTTCAAAACACCGGTATTTTGAAACGGTAATGAGGCAGGGTCCTACCCATTTCAGACCCGTTTCATTGTGCAGTGTGAAAGGGTCTGAAACGGTATTTGCAAGCCCCAGAAGGTGATAGGCTGTCTCCATGTGTGATGTCACCAGGCAGAAGCAGGAAATAAACATTTAAAATGACAACCACTGTTTTGTATGGGTGAAACGGGTTCAGTGTGAAAGGTACCAAAACGGTAATGAAATGGTAATATACTGGTTACAACATGCGATGTGAAGGGGGTTTAACTGCTCAGACCCGTTTTAAGAACCGTTTAAAGAACCATTTCAAAAGCAGGTTTTGCGATGTGAAAGCAGCATCAGTAACAAAGAAATCTCAAGTTGAGTTCATGAATGTTGTATAGGTATTAGCGACAGAAGGGGTCATGGTAGGAGACAGGGGCGGTCAGGAGATGCTGGGCTTCAAAAAGGGGGAAGCTGCAAGTAAAAGTAATTAAATCTCATAATTAATAAGAGCCGCCATATGGAGATAAAGTTGCTGGAGATAAAGGGGTACATTTACTAAGCAGTGATAAGAGCGGAGAAGTGAGCCAGTGGAGAAGTTGCCCATGGCAACCAATCAGCACTGAAGTAACATCTATAATTTGCATACTATAAAATGATACAGAGCTGCTGATTGGTTGATGGGGAAATTTCTCCACTGGCTCACTTCTCCGCTCTTATCACTGCTTAGTAAATGTTCCCCAAAGTACCAGCTAATCAGCTCCTAACTGCCATGCCACAGGCTGTGTTTGAAAAATGACAGTTAGGAGCCGATTGGCTGGTACTTTATCTCCATCCAAGGCTTAGTAAATAGACCCCTACATGTACCTGTGTCATTTCCTACTGTTGTTTCAGTCGAGAATAAAAGTCTCTTTTAGAGTGCCAGGTCCCGGTAAACTCGGACGCGCAGAGCGTCTTTCCTGCTCACAATGTGCATCTTATTTGCATAAATAAAACATCTGAGAGTGACAAAAGAACATTTCTAGCATACACTGACCACTGGAGTGTGCGACATTTCCACATCTGTGTGCCGCTGAGTGTGAATCTGTGTGAAAAGCAGCTTTCCTCACGCCAAGTTTTGTTGTGGCTCATCTGTGACTTTGGGCCTAATTCAGCATGGAGCGCTATTTAGAAAAATCGCAAATCGAGCGATTATCGGACAACTGTGCATGCATAGCAATCATATCGCGCACCCGCTAGGGGTAATAATGACAGAAAATTTGTACAGATGGTAATCGCAATGTAGCCGCTGTTTGACTGACAGGAAGCTGGCATTTCTGGGCAGAAGCTTGCCGTTTTCTTCAGTGCCGTAACTAGGTGTGTGCTGAGGGGGCATTGCACACAGCGCAATCGCGCTGTGGGCGCACCATCAGCATCCACACTGATTAGCTGCTGCGCTGCCCGCTGTAGTGTACAGTATATTAGTAGCGCTGCGCCCGGCTCCTTCCCCGCCGGAGGCAGCGCTGCTAATATAGATCACAGGCAGAGCAGGCAGCGCTGGGCAATCTGTGTGTGAGAGTCTCTCCGTCCTCCGTGTGCTGCTGGGCTCTGCTCCGCCCCCCCTCCTCCTGCTCTCCTGCACTGTACACTGACTTCCGGGTACAGGAGAGACGACGGCTGCAGCTGCTGCTTATCACAGCAAGTGAAGTCTCTCCCTCCATTCCCTCCCACCCCTCGTGCAAGTGCTGCTTATACTGTAGGTATGTGCTGCTAGTAACTACTTATTCCAGTAAAACAACATTAAAAAATACTTTTCTTGTGTTTGGAAATTCTGGACTTTCTCTCAGTGACTTATTGTACTGTGTAGTTTATCTAAAATAAATAAAAAAAGATAAACTACTAGTGCAGAGATTTTGTAAAAAAACAAACCTCATAACTGCATATACATTTATGTAATGTCCCCTGTAAATTGAATACATAAGATTGTGTGTAAATATTCTTCTGCTATGGTATAAAACTATATATATATATATATATATATATATATATATATATATTTATTTGGAGTATTACTGTCTGGTGTAATGTGACTAATGAACGCTGCCGTGCGGTGTAATGTAACTAATGGACTCTAATGTGCGGTGTAATGTGACTGCAGGCGCTACCGTGCTGTGTAATGTAACTGGCGGACGCTACCGTGCGGTGTAATGTAACTGGCGGACGCTACCGTGCGGTGTAATGTAACTGGCGGACGCTACCGTGCGGTGTAATGTAACTGGCGGACGCTACCGTGCTGTGTAATGCAACTGGCGGACGCTACCGTGCGTGTAATGTAACTGGCGGATGCTACCGTGCGGTGTAATGTGACTGCAGGCGCTACCGTGCGGTGTAATGTAACTGGCGGACGCTACCATGCTGTGTAATGTGACCATGCAGTGTAATGTGGCTAACGGAGGGGGGGCAATTCTCTTTCTGGCAGAGGGCACCAAAATGTCTAGTTGCCGCTCTGGCAGTGGCGTAACTAGCGATGTGTGAATTATAGGAAGGGATGGGGAGGGGGGAGAGGTAGCATTCATTTCAAAACATGACAGGGGGGGGGGGGGGCGCCGTTGCGGTTACTTGCACACAGCGCTAAAAAGTCTAGTTACGGCACTGGTTTTCTTGGTGTATCAGAAAAAACACAGGCGTGCCCAGGCGTTTTTGGGGAGGGTCTCTAACGTCAGCACAGACCACTTCCGTCTCAGTTGCAGATTAGTGGCAGATTCAGACCTACTCACATTTGCTCAGATGGCAAAAAATCTTTGATATTCCGGAAATTGCATATGCAGATTCAAATGCATAGCGATCTGCGATGCATTCGCAAACTTGCACGGGGTGTTTTTTCTTCCTGTCGGGGCGGCGCCTTTCTACCCGCAGACAACTGCAATTTCTAAGAACAGTGATCCACGCTGAAATAGGCCCTTTGTGTGTAAAACCAATTGCTGCGTGGTTAAGTTGCATCCTAGTAGTACCCATGGGTGTAGTATGGTATGCCGGCGGTCGGGCTCCCGGCGACCAGCATACCGGCGCCGGGAGCCCGACCGCCGGCTTACTGACAGTATGGCGAGCGCAAATGAGCCCCTTGCGGGCTCGGTGGTGCGCTTCGCGCGCCACGCTATTTTATTCTCCCTCCAGGGGGGTCGTGGACCCCCACGAGGGAGAATAAGTGTTGGTATGCCGCTGTCGGGATTCCGGCGCCGGTATACTGTGCGCTGGGATCCCGACAGCCGGCATACTGTAGACCACCCGTACCCAGAGCAGCTTCATACTGACTCAAAATGTAAAGAGAAATATTGTACGCAACTCCTCTCAGACCATATCAGTCACGCCGGGTGTCTCACACCGTATAGCGTACAGACAACCAGTAGGTGAGACACATGTATGAGTTGTTTTGTTCTGCTTTTCTTTGCTTATATCGTAAAGCACAACAGAATATGCTGGTGCTATATAAGTAACTGTTAATAGAGTTATTACCTTTTTTATTTATGTATATAGTGGGATTTAGGGGGTAATTCAGATCTGATCGCAGCAGCAAATTTGTTAGCTAATGGGCAAAACGGTATCCGGACTCCAGGTCGACAACAAAAAGGTCGACACATCTTAGGTCGACGCCAATTGGTCGACACACCTTAGGTCGACATGGACAAAAGGTCGACATGGGCAAAATGTCGACAGGAACAATGTCGACATGGAAAAAGGTCGACATGAGTTTTTCACAATTTTTTTTTCTTTTTTGGAACCTTTTCATACTTAACGATCCACGTGGACTACGATTGGAACGGTAATCTGTGCCGAGCGAAGCGAAGGCATCATGCCCGAAGCATGGCGAGCGAAGCGAGCCATGCGAGGGGACGCGGTGCACTCATTGGGGTTCCCGGTCACTCTACAAAGAAAACGACACCAAAAAAACATAAAAAATTCATGTCGACCTTTTTCCACGTCGACCTTGCTTCTGTCGACCTTTTGTCCATGTCGACCTTTTGTCCATGTCGACCAATTGGCGTCGACCTAAGGTGTGTCGACCTTTTTGTTGTCGACCTGGAGTCCCAGACCCGGGCAAAACCATGGGGGTAATTCCTAGTTGATCGCAGCAGGAAATTTTTTAGCAGTTGGGCAAAACCATGTGCACTGCAGGGGGGGCAGATATAACATTTGCAGAGAGAGTTAGATTTGGGTGGGCTATTTTGTTTCTGTGCAGAGTAAATACTGGCTGCTTTATTTTTACACTGCATTTTAGATTGCAGATTGAACTCACCACACCCAAATCTAACTCTCTCTGCACATGTTATATCTGTCCCCCCTGCAGTGCACATGGTTTTGCCCAACTGCTAAAAAATTTCCTGCTGCGATCAACTTGGAATTACCCCCCATGTGCACTGCAGGGGGGGGGGGGGGGGGGGGCAGATGTAACATGTGCAGAGAGAGTTAGATTTGGATGGGCTATATCATTTCTGTGCAGGGTAAATACTGGCTGCTTTATTTTTACACTGCAATTTAGATTTCAGTTTGAACAAACCCCACCCAAATCTAACTCTCTCTGCACATGTTACATCTGCCCCCCCCCCCCCCCCCCCCCCCCCCGCAGTGTAGATGGTTTTGCCCAACTGCTAACAAATTTGCTGCTGCGATCAGGTCTGAGGTAGGGGGCTAATTCAGGTTGGATCGCAGTGTGCAATCCAACTGGATTTTTGCTGAAAAGATGCGCCTACATTTTGTGCGGGTGGTTCTGCAGAAAATGCGAACGCCTCTGCCTGTCAATCATGTAGAGGTGGTTGCGTGGTGGTGGGACGGGGGGCGGGCAAGGCTCCATTTCCAGGGAGGAGACGGAGCATTGCGGGGACGGAGCGACCTGAACAGTGGGCGGTGCGGCGTGAACGGGGGGGGGGGGGGGGCGGTGGCGTGGTCACGGTGGCTGCGTGATGTCACACGCAGCCACTGTGACAAGTCAGATGGCGCCGAGACTCCTTTGGCAGGAGTCATCCTTAGTTTCTGCTGACAAGCAGAAATTGCGAAGTGATCGCAATTTCTGCTTGTTGAAGGAGGGGAGGCGCCGGTCAGCATGCTGGGTGGCTTTGCCCAGCGATGGGCGGCCCCCAGCATGCTGGGAAAAGGATAGCAAATTCTGCTGATTAGAAGAATTTGCTATCCTTACTGAATTAGCCCCGAGGCCCTCAGTCTGTGCTACCTGACAACCTAGCAAGTGCCACCATACCCATTCTATATTAACAAAAGAGGACCCATTATGCTAATCATTATTATTAACAAGGAGAAGAGATGACCCAGCTGCTAGTCATAAAAAAGACAAAAATAACATACAGATCAGCGCCAGTGCCGATGACATCAAAATGGTCAGAAATTATCTTAAGCCAAAAGTGAGTCATATAACGTATTGTAGAAGTCAAAAATATTACATACACACAAATACAAACTCCAAACAGAGAGGTCTCTGTTCGAGCACATACACGCAGCATGCACAGGTATACAGTAGCATACGCATTCACACAGACAAGCCACAAAGATATATGTAACACATTTCATACAACACATAAATTACACAGACAAAACATGTCAAGCAGCAAACATTATAATGTATTTATATAACAGAGTGTAAGATCACATATATATGTATTACTAGGTGCTTCATCGCACCCTACGGGCGCTCTTCACACCGTCGCAAGGGGCTACGCCCCCTTAACCCTTGCATGCCTTTCTGGGGTTTAATATTTGTATTATATGGAGTATTACCTGCATTCCTTTGTTAGTGGTTAAATATTGCACAAAGAAAGGGCGTGCGATGGTGAAGGAGGCGCAGCCCCTTGCGACGGCGTGAACAGCACCTGCAGGGCACGATGTACAGAATGTAGCGGGTGCGGGGGGGACTGCGGTTGGTGTCTGTAGATGCTGCGGGTGGAGGGGGGGCAGAAGTTAGGGTGGGGCCCGGATGGGGAAGGTTCGGGAGGTGCTGCGGGTGGGGGAGGGGCAGAGGAGTGGGGGATGCAGATGGGGGAGGGGTCCGGAGGAACTGCGGGTGGGGGAGGGGCAGGGGTGCCACGGGTGGGAGAGGGGCAGGTGTGGGGATGTTGTGGATGGGTGAAGGGTTCCGGAGGTGCTGTGGGATGGGAAGGGACGGGAGTGCCGGGGGTGGGGTAGGGCACTGCAGGCACCCATGGGTAGGGTAGGGGCAGGTACGGGTGGTGCGGCGGATGGGAAAGGAGGTCCGGAGGTGCTGCAGGTGGTGGAGGGGCAGGTGCAGGGGTGCCAATGGTGGGTGAGGGGGGGGACCGCGGATGGAGGAGGGTGTCTGCAGATGCTGCGGGTGGAGGGGGGGCAGGTGTGGGGGGAGACATATAAGGGGGGTGAATGGTGGAGGGGGCCTGGAGGTGCTGTGGGTGGTGAAGGGGCGGAGGAGTGGGAGCCGGGGGTGGTGTAGGGGGTCTGGAGGCACAGCATGTGGGGGAGTGGTGGAGTGCCGCATGTGGTGGAGGGGAAGGTGCGGAGGTGTGGTACATTGGGGAGAGGTCTGGAGGCGCTGCGGGTACTGTACATGCCATAAAAGGCAGTTGGAGGGTATGCAGTAACAGGGCCAGGACATGGGTGACAGGGTCAGAACAGGGTTGACGGGTCCAGGACAGGGGTGACAGGGCCAAAACAGGGTTGACGGGTCCAGGACAGGGGTGACGGGGCCAGGACAGGGGTGACGGGGCCAGGACAGGGGCGACGGGGCCAGGACAGGGGCGACGGGGCCAGGACAGAAATGACAGGGACAGGACAGAAATGACAGGGACAGGATAGAGGTGGCAGGACAGGACAGGGGTGGCGGGGCCAGTATAGGGTTGACAGGGCAAGCACAGGGGTGACAGGGCCAGGATAGGGGTAACAGGGCCAGCATAAGGGTGACAGGGCCAGCATAAGGGTGGCAGGGCAAGGCTAGGGGTGACAGGGACATGACAGAACACAGGGCACGGGAGAGATTGGTATTAGGGACAAAACAGTGGTGACAGACAGATGTGTCTTACCGGAGTCACTGCTGCTGGCTGCTGCTGTTCCACTCCAACCTGTTGGGATCTGCTGCTGCTGGAGACTTGGCATGGCTGTCTCTCTTAGGCTGGAGTCCTGCTTCCTCTGTCCGTCCGCATCCCTCCCCCCCTCCTCAGTCACACACCGCAGACCTCGCGCAGCTGCCGGGCACTGTGGTAAGGTGAGACTGGAAATGACTGGTTAGCCCCCAGTAGATGCTGCGGCTGGAGGGAGGAGGGGGTCATAGCATGCACGTGGCGCGGACCTCGCGGCTGCCGGGCACTGTGTTAAGGGGAGACTGGGAGTGACTGGTTAGCCCCCAGGAGACGCTGCGGCTGGAGGGAGGAAGGGGGCGGAGCCTGCAAGCAGCTCGGATTTCTGCAGCACTACCCGCCAGCAAAGTGTGTGAATGAGCTGGGCGCACCTCACTGCGGGTGGCAGTGCTGCAGCTAGCGGTGGGGTTGCCGGGGCTGGAGATAACAGAGGCAGTACGGAACCTGCACAGCGGCAGGTGCCCCACAAAACTGCAGCTAAGAAGCGTGGAGTGTGCCAGAAAGTGACGCTCCTCCGCGCCAGAGAGACCCTGCTGAGTATGCCGACGTGGGGGGTCAAGCACACAGTGAGCCGGTGTCCGTCTGTCTGTATGACATACCCCTCACACCCCCATACCTCCCAAATGTCCCGATTTTCGCGGGACAGTCCCATTTTTTGGGGTCTGTCCCGCTGTCCCACCCGCGGGTCGCAGTGTCCCGTGGTGGTGGGGGGGGGGCAGTTGGAAAGCTCCTGTACTCGCTGTTCTGCTTAGCAGAGCAGCGGTGAATAGTGGAGACAGAGGGAGAGGGGGCATCAGGGGGTACGGATTAAGGGGGGGGGGGTTCCAGCAGCAGAGCCGGATTAAGGGAGGGGGGCAGGGGGTACGTACCGTTGGCCCCACAGTTTTAGGGGGCCCCCCGGCTCGAGTAGCTCTGTCCCAGCTAAGAAGCTCCCCCGTCCTGCCAGCAACAACGGCAGCATTGTGCTACAGTCAGCACACGCTGCTGCATATTGGAAGGTCTGTGGTGTTACAGGGAGGCAGCAGTCTCCCTGCTTTCTTCTGCCTGTGCGGGTGTGTAGGGGGGAGCGACCACCTCCTCTGGATTTAGCCCTAGCTGAGGGGCCAAAATCCCATTAAAAAAAAAAAAAAAAATAAAAAAAAAAAAATCGGAATTTGCATAAGAGGGCGTGGCCGCGTGTCCCGCGATTAGGCCACGCCCCCAACCCCACAGCAGGCACAGCAATGAGATAGGGCTCCCCTGTCTTAAGTGCACTGGGCCCCCCGGACTCATAATCAGCCCCTGGGGGCATGCCAGCAGCTCACAGAGCGCTGGGCATGCCCCCTCACTGACGAAAACGGAGACCCTCCCGTGAAGCCACGCCCCCTTTTCGCCGAGTGTGTGTCCCTCCTTCTGCCTGAAGAAAGCTCCTGCAGAAAGCTGGGAGGTATGCACCCCTGCCTGTGCCATGCCTATACCATCTGCTTCTGCTCCTAGTCTCCTATAGATTTGGCCAGATCTGTGACTCATTTGACTAACTCCGCCCAGTGTTGTGACTCCGCCCAGCGTTAGCAAATGAATCACAAAGTCACAGATCTGGGCTATTATATAGGAGATTGGAACGGAACAAGTTAATTATATCATGCTTAGTGTCAGGAGAATGTGTGTATTAATGTGATAGCTATGGGTAGATTGTAGCACATTGCAACAATTAGTTATGACCAAATGTATGAATACAAAGGACTTCCTGAAGACTTGAAACTAGCTTCACAGCATGGCCCTGGGGGCAGACACATGTGCCAGCAACATAGGACAAAAGCCCTCACACTGACCTATGAGCCGTTGAGTTCTTGAGAGGTCTGGCCTCTGGACCAATGGAAGGAGACCAAAACCAACAGACAACTCCCACTGTTTTGATATAGGCAGTTTTTCTAAGATATAGGGCTATATTCAAATGAAGTCGAAAACTGCCGTCTGTCGAAAAGACAGCTGTTTTCGACTTTTTAAGGTCGAATCCTGAGTCGACCTATTCAATATATCCCTATAGCTGCCGATCCACGTGCTATTTCGAAAGATGTCGGACTGAGATGCGGACCCAGAGGAGGAGATGGGGGTGAGCCGCGGGGAGACTAGTGGGGGACAGCCGGCGGACATACAGGGGAGATCAACGCTACAGTAGCGCTGCAGCAGGATGTCACTCAGCCGCCCGACCGCACGGCAACTTCCAGCATGCTGGAGCCGGGTGGACACTGCCGTGAGGTCGGGCATCTGGGTGACATCCTGCTGCAGCGCTACTGTAGCACTGATCTCCCCTGTATGCCCGCCGGCTGTCCCCCTCTAGTCTCCCCGCAGCTCGCCCCCCTTCTCCTCTGCGTCCCATCTCAATTCGACTTGAAAAAGTCGAATTAAGATGAGATTGAATAGGGGTTGTCAGATCCATTCCGACAAATACATGTCGGAATGGATCCGACTTTAATTGAATATACCCCATAGTTAGTTAGTTGCTTGCTGAGGGGGAGAGAGATGGAGACGACTGTGCACTGAGCAACAGGGTGAAGTATGCTGGCTGTTACTGATTCTTTTGTAACTGTAACTGCTTCTTGTGTAATTGTAACTCTGTAACCATATATATACATGTTATACCTAATGATATACTGTACATATGTTATTTTGTATGCATACCCCTTTTAATATCAAATATATATATATACCTCTGAGCGTTGGACCTCAGTAATACCATGTGTGCGACTGCTTGTTTTCTTTTGAGGGATATAGTGTTGTAATGTTCAGCTCACTTTTATCGTATATGGTAATAAGATGCGCCTTGCGTCCGCAGTATATATTAACGCTGGCATTTTAAATGTTTATTTAAAATAACTGAAATTCACAGTATCAACGTCAATGTTTTACAGTTTATCACATATAGCTATACTACATCAGTAAAATATAAAACCAAATATAAAATCTATGGAATGTATGCAAAAACAAATCTAATCCCAGGATCTAATAAGTAAACGTGCAATCATATGTTACCACCTACAACAACACATTGTACAGTAGCGGATGTAGTAATAGCTTGCAACATTGTAATAATAACAGTCTCAAAGAAATCCGTCAGAGAAGTTTTGCAGAGGAAATTATGGTCAGTACTGCGCCATGTAGGGCTGAATGAAGAGTCTGTTACCTACTGTAGTTATAGTGGGTTGGTTTCGATTTGCCAGCTTTTTGGATGCTGGCCATCAGAATCCCAACAGTGGCATCCCGATGGACAGAATCCCAACAGGGAAAGGTAAGTATACGTACCTCCCTCCGCTCCCCCGGCACCTTAACCCTTCCCTCCCCGCACCGTAACCCTACCCGGTGGTGCCTAAACCTAACCCCGCAGCCTAACCCTAACCCTCCCCCCAGTATAAGCAGTCTATCCCTAACCTAATAGTGTTGGGGTTCTGGCGTCGGTTTTCTGACTGCCAGGATCCTGACGGCTGGGATCCTGACTGGATCCCTTATTAGCAGAGTCCCCAAAGATACAGTAAAATTCAACAGTCCTCAGTGCAATATAATAATCGATGGTTGTTGTCCTAATACTCATAATAATATATTTGTCCATTCTGACTTAAAGGTAATGAAACCCATACATGGAGAACCATGGGCTTTGTTGGTATAACTCCTGGTGATCTGCTCTACACGCAGTGAGAGAAACTGTTAAACAGTCTCTAATCTCCGATGCATCTCTCAGTGGCTTTTGCAAGAAATTTTGTGCCTCTGAAGAAATCACATGAACCTTAAGAAATGCATCAGCAAGCATTCTGATCTATGCCCGGACATTGCCTGTAAATCTCTAAGTGAAACTTTCCCTTTGGTTGGTTTCCTGGCAATTTTGGTTTAACCTATAGTTGAACTACAGTGTACTAGCACTTGTCTATTAGTTTTGTTAATTTTTTGGTTTTGCATTTAAGAAAGACCATAATGGACGTCAATGGTGAGAATGCTGATTTATATACAGGAATGAAAAAAACTATACCTTAAACACACCTTAAATACGCTTTACCATGGAGCCGCTGCGGCCGCTATACTTAATACACACTCTACGTACTTTGTACGCTATTAGCGTACAGAGTCCCGTACTGTGTACAGACTTTGCGTACAAACGCCACGCTGACGGTACAAAGTACACACAGCGCGTACACACCCAGAGATACATTGCAAACCCTTAACAACAATGCAAGCGATAGCAATAAACCTTTAAACCTTAGCAGAGAAAGGAAAAACACGACACCGGTTTGCTATTTAAAATTCTGGGTTCCGACACCACAGCGTATTATTACGGAAAGGGGATTACAATATAAACAATACAATAGAATACAACAGAATAATGGCTACAATCAATGGTACATACTTTTGGTTTCACCTGCGCTTCCCGGTCCGGTCCTCGGTCAGCTAATAGATAACTTTGTGAGTCTTGTGTCTGACCAGGCCTGCAGCAGGCTCTCTTTATACAATTCATCCAAAACTTAACACAATGGACACTGTAATTTCTTTGTCCATTGGACACAGGGATGGTCATTTACAGTACAGGAGAGGTCATAGGTCGGTTTGAATAGGTGGGCGATGTCTGTTCCAACTGCTCTTGTGGGTGGTCTCCTCTGGATTCCCACCGCATACATAATGTACAGTAAATACAGTTTACATCTATATTCTGCTCCTGCACATAACTATCCACAGGAACATGCGATCTTTCTCAAACCAACACCGGAATGTTACCCTTAAAATACCCTACAGCTGGATACCAAACACCACCTTATAACCTTGTTCTGTCCCCTCCTATCCTGTAAAGGTGAATCCCTTTGTTCTGTTACCATTTAAACTGCTGTTACTTTCTGATGCGGTGCAGGGAGGCTATGTGTACATTGTGCACTATTTGGATTAAATATGTAATGTGTTTTGATAGCTTTCCATGCGTTCACAAACTCTACCGTAAATACCCATACCAAGCGCTAATGCGCAGGACCGCGGAAGCGACCATACGCAAATTGCGGATATGTGCACGCACGGCAGAACAAGTACACGCGCGGAGGCCATCTGTGTGTAGTTTGTACGTAATGTGTGTACTGCAATATTTTTCGACTTTGACAGTCCACCCTTTGGCAGTCACCAATAACTGCCACTATCTAATCACTAAACTGAAAAATATCTATACAATATCTACAGAAGTTTGGATGGTCGGGGGAGAGTTGTAGATGGGAAATGTATGACCTAGTGGGATAGCAGGAAGCATGTATGTATGAATCCATGTCTGAGGGGCATGTGTCATCGTGCCATATATGTTCTAAATAAGCTTCGAGGTATTGCGAAGTATACATTAAATCCTTCTCATCCCGTATTAAGGGTCTGTAAATGGGCCAACAAACACTACAGAGCTCTTTTCGGCTTCTTGTTAAAACAAATGGGGTGCACATTTAGTTGATGATACATGGAGGCAGGGGCGGATTGGGAACTAAAAGTGGCCCTGGAAAAAATTCTAGAAGTGGCCTCCCATGGGCGGCACCAAATGACCTAGAGGCGGGACAAACACGAATGTAGGCGAGATAAGTACAACACTACTCTGTGGAAGTTGTTGGTTTCAATGTTATTGGATAGTCATGGCCCCAACACTCACAGACCTTTAACCTGCAGTGACAAACCCCAAACCTCCATATTCCAAAGAACAGCCAGCCACCACCACCGAGACTGAACACAGACACCAAAACCTCCAGCAAATAGACACACTATCATTAAAACAAAGAGACCAAACTCACTGCCCAAAAATCACAAATATCCCCACCCGTGGAGCCAGGAATCACCCCAGAAACTGGTTCAAACCCAGTTAATAATAGTAGCTCCTGACACTTTAGTGGGGGCTGACACACACACACACACACACACACACACACACACACACGGCTGGGTACAAGAGCAGGGGCTGGCACACACACAAGGCTGGGTGCAGGTGCTGACACACAGGGCTGGGTAGAGAAGCAGGGTCTGGCACACACACAGGGCTGGGAAGAGGAGCAGGGGCTGGCACACATACAGGGCTGGGTAGAGAAGTGGGGTCTGGCACACATACCGAGCCGGGTAAGGGGCTGACACAGGGCTGGGTACAGGAAAGGGGACTGGCAAACATACAGGGCTGGGTACAGGGGAAGGGGCTGAGTACAGGAGAGGGGGCTGGCACACATACAGGGCTGGGCACAGGAGCAGGGCTAAGTACAGGAGCAGAGGCTGGCATACACACACAGGGCTGGGTGCAGGGGCTGACACACAGGGCTCAGTACAGGAGAGGGGGCTGGCACACATATAGGTCTGGGCAGTGGCGGAACTGGTGGTGGGCCCAGGTACAACAAAATGCTGTGCCCCCCTTCCCCACCCAGAGATATAGTATATATCAGTGTTCCAAAGGGCAGCACTAGCAATTTGAAATGACCTCTGATCCCAGTGCCCTCCTTGGTATCCCTGGCGGGGAGTCCAATACAAACAGCACAACGGCGGCACTCAAATAAAGAAAGAAAACTAGAACACAGCTAATGTCATCAACGTTTCTAAGCCATAATGATTCAATGAAAACAAACACTGACCTTATACTGACCACCATCACCACGTGTCCCACCACCGGCACCCGAGCCAGCTGCGATGACGCCCACTAATGCCGTCACCATCACCAGCCAGTAGCCGTGGCTACAATACAACAAATAATAGATATATAAAACATACAATAATCCAGCAAAATAAACAAAAATACAATATTGCAAAATTATACATAAGGACACCCAAAGAATCCATAATAAGGATACATGGTAACATCTATAATAATAATAATAATATGTAATGATGATATTATAGATGTTTCTATCTTAAAGCTAAATGTTTTTAATGTATTATCGATATACTGTAGATATTGCTATGTATTCTTATTATGGATTCTTTGGATGTCATTATACATCATCTTGCAAGGTAAGTGTTTGTATGCAATTTTTATATCCTGACGACGAGACATTAAAGCATCGAAATGTCGATGACACTAGCTGTGTTGGGTTGGGTAGAATATCCCGGCACACGGGATGCCAACACTCAGAATACCGACGCCGGCATCCCGATGATGATCCCGACAGGGGTAGGTTGTGTATTCTAACTCACCCCCTACCCTCCTTGACAGAAGCCTAACCCACCCCTCCACCACCCATCTGGAGCCTAACCCTAACCTCCCTACCCCTGCAGCCTAAACCAAACCCCGATATGGCTGGTTTAGGTTCCCCCTCCCCCCATATATATGTAGTAGACCACTTGTGATGGCCTATAATGTTTAATAATAACAAATCATATATATATATAATATATATATCTATATATATCTACCTACATCAGACAGACAGGTAGACAGGTAGGTAGATAGATAGTCAGACAGAGATAGATATACAGTAGGTAGGTACAGTAGGTAGGTAGATACTCTTGCCACACATGCCAGGGGCTGCCAACACTACAACCTAGGTATGCCCAGCAGTGTTGCCTATCAAGCCAGAGAGCAAGCCTTATCCTGGGGATGCCCCTGACCCTGCCATATCAGGGGGCACAGGTGGCCAGATATGCCAATAACACATACAGGGAGCATGCCATTAGGGTACCCGCACAATAACCTTACTGCGGGCGGGGAGTACACAGCGGGACCGGCAGCGGGGGCTCACCTTTCTGCACGGAGAACGCCGTGACAGGGAGAGGAAGATACAGAGGCAGAAGGTGAGCAGCGTTAGGAAAGTGCCATTGCAGAGCCTCATCTCCTCCTCCTTCTGCTTCTCAGTCTGGGCGGCGGCTGCATGTCCAGGGGTTAGAAGGTATCCGGTGTACCCGACTCTCTGTGGTGGGTGGCGCATAGTTCCCGGGATTGGGAACTAATGGAGACATCGCCGGTTGCGGCCTCGGGAACCCAGCACCAGGCATGTAGAGAAGCTGGGCAGTGCACGAGGGAGGGAGGGGGAATCACGCGCCTGTGAGTAGGGGCTGTCAGTGAGCACAGCGGAGCCACTACCAATTACAATGCGCTGCTGCGGTTTCTGAGTCCCCTTCCCTCCTCCCCTGCTTCCATAGCTGCGTCTGTGCTCCTCCGAGTCCTTGCTCCAGTGGCAGCACACAGCAGCAGGAGGCTTGTAATGAGTCAGTCTGGCACATTACAAACAATGCCACAGACTTTGGGCCCCTTGATAGCGCCGGGCCCTGGTGCAATGCACCGGCTGCACTGGCACAAGCTCCGACACTGGGGCTGGGTACAGGAGAGGGTGCGAGTACAGTAGCAGGGGCTTGGTACAGCAGCAGGGGCTGGCATACAAACAGGGCTGGGTACAGTAGCAGGGGCTGGCATATACACAGGGCTGGATACAGGAGAGGGACTGGGTACAGCAGCAGGGACTGGGTACCGGGGCTGACACACAGGGCTGGGTACAAGAGAGGGGGCTGGGTACAGCAGCAGGGGGTGGGTACAGCAGCAGGGGCTGGGTACAGCAGCAGGGGCTGGGTATCGGGGCTGACACACAGGGCTGAGTACAGGATAGGGGGCTGGCACACATACAGGGCTGGTTGCAGGGGCTGACGCACAGGGCTGAGTTCAGGAGAAGGGGCTGGCACACAAACAGTGCTGGGTACAGGAGAGGGTCTGAATACAACAGCATGGGCTGACACACATGGCTGGGTACAGGAGAGGGACTGGGTATAGGGGCTGAGAGGGGGTGGGTACAGTAGAGGGGCTTGGTACAGCAGAAGGGGCTGGCACAGAGGGCTGGGTACAGGAGAAGGGGCAGGGTGCAACTCAACACACAAACGGCTTGGTAGGGGAGAAGTGTTTGTTACACTGGGCTGTATTACCTTAAACCAGCTTCCATTGTACCTCTTTGGTGCAGCCCATATTCAGTTCTTTGGCAGCTCCGCGCCTCTGTCCAGCAGCAATCACTCAGCCTCAGGCAGGAAGTTAAATCACAAATGACGCTTCCTGTGTAGCCTTAGGCTGAGCAGAGGTTGTGCCGTCAGTACTGCCGGTGGCCACTAGGTGGCTCTGCCAGTTATCGGCAGCAAAAATAAAATAAAAGAATCACACAAAAAAAAAAAAGACACTCAGCAGGAGGCCGGCCCCGCAGAAGAGTCGGCCTCCCGGGGATCTCCCCGGTGATTCCTATGGCCAGTCCGGCCCTGCATGGAGGGATAAACATATGTGAGTGCTTGTATATGTGGATATCACCTGTCGACTATGTGTGCTGTTAACTGGAGGTTGCAGAGATGAAAATAAGACACATATCTAAAATACATTCACATAAACATTTTGGGTAGGGCTGATGTCTTTTCCGGTTGGATGTATCTGGGCAGAGGGGGAGACAAAGAAAAACGGGTGAAAGAAACAGGCCGTGAAATTCATTTGCAATCCTTATCATAACACTGTCTCTATGGATGGGTCATAAATTAAATCTGCTGCTATAACAATGCTCTCGCTCCTTAGACTCATCAACTTTGTGCCGTGCTTGTGCCGCGTCAGAATTCGAACACACCTAAATATCGAACCAATAATTATGACGACTCCCAGGATACAAAGGAGAAACTTCCCTACACTCATGATGACATTTTGAGACCACTCTCCTAAACCTGAGAACCAATTTCGTGGGTTCAACCATGAGACCCAGCCGGTCAGTTCATTACTCACAGTCGCTAAGGTAAGGTTGTGCTTCCTCCTGAACTCCCACTTCAACTGCAAGATATCGTCCATCTTTTGATCAATGATCTCCGTGGGGTCGTCAGTGCTGTTCGTAATATACGTACAGCACTTCACACCATATTGAGTTGCCAGAGTAACACAGTACCCACCTGTCACGGCTGTGATATAATTAAGGACCATCCTGTGCTGAATCAGTTCCTTCTTGTAAGCTTGTAACTCCCTTCCCGTATACCTGAAGGTGTCGTCATACATCTCAGTGATATTATCTATCAAGTTCGCTAGCGCATGGATATACCTATAATTTATAATTCCTCTGGCAGTACGGGTGATGTCTAATGCGAGAAGGAATTGAATCCCGGTGGATTTGTGGATCAAATCAGAGGCTGCGTGCTCTGTCCTCTCTATGAGGTGTCTCTTGATGATGTGTTCATAGTGAGTATGAGTATAAGGAGCCTGAGCACTGCGGTGAACGTCTTTCATCTTAACATGGGTTATGGTCATGACCTCTGGCAGTACTCTCCCAATATAACACAATCCCTCTGAGTTTGGGGCAAGCCACTTGTACGCCTTCCTCCCACATATGAAATAGGCATCATCTGGGAGAACATAGGGGACAAAATATAACATCACCATATTACAAATTTTCCAAGTAAAGAAACCAATCCCTAGTTCTCCCATCTGCTCAGTACAAGTATCGGGCTGGATGATATGAGCACAATACCCTGGCGATACTTTTCCAACCCACATGGTCTTGCTTCCACGAGTATATCTATACTGAAAATACCTCCCACTGTTGGCTATTTGGCGTACAAGTTCAGAGTCTATGGGTATCCTATCAGCTCTGTGTGAAAAGGTCATTGTCTGGTTATTCCACATCACTTCCCAATTTCCCGGTTTTCGGTAATTGGAAATATTAAAACACAATAAGGACCTGTCTACATGATACTGGTGGAGCTTCAAACTAGGGGGCCTAGAAATATTGAATTTCTTGTCCACCGGCCTCCCACCCCGTGAGTACCTCATCTATTGCTAAAGGGTACGGTACTAATCCTGACTTGCTCTGACCTTGAGGTACCTGTGAGCACACCCAGCATTTTGTTTGGTTTAAGACCTTACCCACTAGTGAGTGGTAATCACTCAACGGATGACGGTCCATGTCGATATTAAGGTTGGACTGACATCTCTGGATGCACCCATCCTCAACTATATTCTCACAATTCCTACAAATACAATATTCATCAGACAATAACCCTTCACAGTGCCTCCGAGCTCCCTGACTACCAGAGCACTTACTGATGCCAGCCTTTACTAAAATGGTGTGCTGATCCTGAGATCCTACAAATTCATACTTGCCATCAGAACCCATTCCATATCCCTGCTCGACCTCTCTGGGACCCTCACCAAAACAAACTGTCCTTAACAAAACCAGAATTACTAACAGAACCCGAAACGCAGTCTCTTGTGATCGATCCATTTCGTTAGGGGAAAGGAGGAAAATAAGAAGGAGAAAAGAAAGGAAAAATGCAGGGGGAGGTGAAAAAAGAAAGTGGTACGACAACCGTTCTAGATCTTGTTATTCTCTGTGCTTAGATGCCCTTCAACAGTCCTGCCTCTCAACTTTCCCGGAACAGACACTTCAGTGATACGAGATTCTCTACACTCTGTTCTTTGTCACGAGTTCTCTCCGACTCAGCAACCTTCTTGCAGTGGGACGAGTGGATCCAAGTCTCTATTTCGGCGACCTTCAATGCTGTTGTGCTGGTTAACAAGACTTGATATGGTCCTTCCCACCTGTCTATGGGGCAACCTGAGCGTAAGAAATTTCGAATCATCACATAATCCCCAGGTTCAATGTCATGACAATTACTGTTCAGTAGGTCAGGAATCACCAGCTTTAAATTTCTTTGTTGATTTCTCAGCTGCTGGCTCATCCCAACCAAATATTTCACAGTCACTTCATTATTACATTTCAAATCATCCTGCGGTCTATCATTACATGAGGTTGTCGACCAAAAAGGATTTCAAAGGGTGATAGGTTAAGGGTAGACCTGGAAGTGGTTCTGATGCTGTACAATACTAGTGGCAAAGCTTCTGGCCACGACAATCCAGTTTCAGCCATTAATTTGCTCAGCTTGTTTTTAATAGTGCTATTCACTCTCTCCACCTTTGCACTTGCCTGTGGACGGTACGGAGTATGCAGCTTGCTATTAATTCCCATCAGTTTGCACATGACCTGAAAGACTTCACCTGTAAAATGGGTACCCCTATCACTTTCAATTATTCTAGGGATACCATACCTACACACAAATTCCTGCACAATTTTCTTCGCAGTGAGCGTAGCAGTATTTGTGGCAGCAGGGAACGCTTCTACCCAGTTGGAAAATACATCAATACAAACTAACACATATTTTTAATTCCTACAGGGTGGTAACTGTATGAAATCGATTTGTATTACCTGAAAAGGTCCGTCTGTCGGGGGGATATGGGATGGCTCTGTTGGTATTGACTTTCCAATATTCTTCCTCAAGCAAGTAAAACATGTCATTGCTCTCTTACCTGCATGAGAATAGAATCCTGGTGCACACCAGTAGGCTCTCACCAGCTTACACATACCCTCTTTGCCCAGATGAGTCAGGCTGTCACGATCCGGGTATCTGGACGCCATTACTTACCCTTCAGATGCCTCCTAAGGCTGGCTCAGCGTTCCAGGACCGGATTCCGCTGTTCCTGAGTTTCCACATGCAGAATGTCAGAGTGGTGATTTCATCAGCCGCGGCCTCCACTGTGCCCGCGGGGTTAAATGTGCGCTTGTCAGTCTGGCGTCTCCTGTCTCCTGTGGCCGGCGTCGCCATTACTGTTTCAATTCTCACATGGATTACAAACCAAACTTCCCTCCAAGTGTCTGCATGGGCGCAGCCATTTTGGATTTTGTCATCTGATTATTTCCACCAATCTGCTGTCTGTATTGTTGATTTGCATAATTGCCTAGCCAACCCCTTCCTTGCTGCAGGTATAAGTATGCTGTGCCTGAGCAAGGAAGGCGTCAGTGCTTTGGTTGTCTAACCTAGTTCCAGTTTGTCTCTCTCCTGTGGTTGTCTTCCAGGTTCCAGCTCCTGTCTCCAGACTTCTGCTATAGAGACCCGCACCAGCATTCCATCTGCGGTGTAGCCTGACTCTCCGATCCATTCTGGACTCACCTGTTTCCAGCTACAACAATCACCTGCTTCCAGCCCAGCTTCCAGCAGTGTACAACTTCTCTTAAAGGGCCGGTGTCCTTTCTGCAGTTTACCACTCTTCACCGGTATTATTATTTCACCGCTCTCAAACAATCGCCTGCTTCCAGCCCAGCTTCCAGCAGTGTATAGCTTCTCTTAAAGGGCCGGTGTCCTTTTCTGCAGTTTACCACTCTCCACCGGTATTATTATTATTTCACCGCTCTCAAACTCCAAACTTCATTATTATTTCATCGCTCTCAAGTTCGTTTATTATTTAACTGGTTCCAGCCAGTATCCACTCCGTACCAACAACAGTCTGGTTCCAGCCAGTATCCACAGCAGCCGTTTTACCTTCAGCAGCCCAGCCTTTCCTGGAACATCAGCTGGTACGATCCTGGGTTCTCTCCATTGCTACAGTCAGGCCTGGTAAGGACTTTCCAACTAGAAGATTATAAGAACTGTCTCACACTACCAGTGCCTGTGGCCCTTGCCACCCTGTAGTACCCAGGAATTGTATTTATCCTCTGTTGGACTTTTATGTTTCCTTTTACTGCTGCTGTGTTACGGAGTTTGTCATAATAAACATCATTGACTTTTATCCTGGTTGTCGTGGTCACGCCTTCGGGCAGTTATTCTACATGTTACTTACATGTCTAGGGGTCTGATACAACCTCCCAGGTTCCGTTACATCTCAGCCCCTACAACTGAGGCTGCCTCCCGTCAGCTCAGGCCCTCAGTTGTGACAGTAAGCACTGACCTAATGAATCCAGCCGGAGACCAGGATCAAGCGGCCAGGCCGATGCAAGAACTGGCAGCCCGACTTGAACATCAGGAGGCTGCACAGGGCCACATCATCCGCTGTCTCCAGGATCTCTCTACACGGCTGGATGGGATTCAAACGACCCTCCGTGGACCTGGCACGTCCGGTGCGTCCACTACAGTGACACCAGCTGTAACCCCACCCACCTTACCCATTTCCAGTCCACATCTTCATCTTCCAACGCCAGCAAAATTTGATGGATCTCCAAGGTTCTGCAGGGGATTTCTCAATCAATGTGAAATCCACTTTGAGCTTCTACCTGGCAATTTCTTCAGTGACCGTACCAAAATTGCCTATATCATCTCCCTTCTCAGTGGCTCAGCCCTTGACTGGGCATCACCTTTATGGGAGAAGTCTGATCCCCTGCTATCCTCCTATACTGACTTTGTAGCTACATTCAGGCGCATCTTCAACGAGCCAGGCCGGATAACATCTGCTTCATCTGAGATTCTCCGTTTACGCCAGGGAACACGTACTGTGGGACAGTATCTTATACAGTTTAAAATCCTGGCATCCGAACTGGCATGGAACGACGAGGCCCTGTATGCTGCATTCTGGCATGGCTTATCAGAACGCATCAAGGATGAGTTAGCTACCAGAGACTTGCCCTCTAAGTTGGATGAGCTAATTTCTCTTTGCACGAAGGTTGATCTACGTTTCAGAGAGAGAGCAACCGAGCGAGGAAGATCATCTACTCCTAAATCTTCTGCTCCTCCTCCTCGTCAACCATCTCCATCCAAGGATGAGCCTATGCAAATTAGTCGTTCCCGTCTATCTCCCGCTGAGCGCCGAAGACGTCTCTCTGAGTCTCTCTGTCTCTACTGTGCAGCTCCGTCGCACACTATCAATGCCTGTCCCAAACGTCTGGGAAACTCCAGATCCTAGCTCGCCAAGGAGAGTGCCGGCTAGGAGTAATGATCTCCTCTCCATCTCCTCATGACTGTAACCTCCCAGTGTCGCTCCAAATTGCTCAACGTTACAGGAACGTCATTGCCCTCCTTGATTCCGGAGCAGCTGGGAATTTCATAACCGAAGCTTATGTTAAACGGTGGTCCCTACCCACCGAGAGACTGTCCTCGTCCATCTCTTTGACTGCCGTGGATGGCAGCAAGATTTTTGACGCAGTCATTTCCTTAAGGACTCTTCCAGTTCGTCTGAGAGTGGGAGTTCTTCATTCTGAGTATATTTCTTTTTTAGTGATTCCAAGAGCCACACATCCAGTGGTTTTAGGCCTTCCATGGCTCCGTCTCCACAACCCATCAATTGACTGGACGACTACGCAAATACTGGCATGGGGTCCCTCCTGTGCTGAGACTTGTTTAGCCAAAGTTCTTCCTGTTTGTTCTTCCTTCCCCAGGTCATCTGATGTTCCGCCTCCTCCATATCAAGACTTCACGGACGTGTTCAGTAAAGCCTCTGCTGATATCCTTCCTCCTCATAGAGAATGGGACTGCCCAATCGACCTCATTCCAGGGAAGGTTCCACCGCGAGGTCGAACTTATCCGTTGTCTCTGCCTGAGACACACTCCATGGAAGAGTACATCAAAGAGAACCTGGCGAAGGGTTTCATCCGACCATCTTCTTCTCCAGCCGGCGCAGGCTTCTTCTTCGTTAAGAAGAAAGACGGTGGTCTGCGTCCGTGCATCAATTACAGAGGTCTGAACGACATTACCGTCAAGAACCGATACCCTTTACCCCTGATTACCGAGCTCTTTGATAGAGTTAGTGGTGCAACTATTTTCACAAAGCTGGACTTGAGGGGTGCCTACAATCTCATCCGAATCCGTGAGGGTGACGAGTGGAAGACCGCCTTTAACACCCGTGACGGACATTATGAGTACCTCGTCATGCCCTTCAGATTGAGCAACGCTCCAGCAGTCTTCCAGCACTTCGTGAATGAGATTTTCAGGGACATCTTGTACCGCCATGTCGTGGTTTATCTAGACGACATCCTCATCTTTGCTAATAATCTCGAAGATCATCGTTTCTGGGTAAAAGAGGTTCTTTCCCGTCTCCGTGTCAATCACCTCTATTGTAAATTGGAGAAGTGTGTGTTTGAAGTTAAAACCATTCCTTTTCTAGGTTACATTGTGTCCGGTTCCGGACTAGAGATGGATCCTGAGAAACTCCAAGCAATCCAGAATTGGCCTATACCCTTAAGCCTCAAAGGGGTCCAGAGGTTCTTAGGGTTCGCCAATTATTATAGAAAATTTATACGAGACTTTTCCACCATCGTGGCGCCTATCACTGCATTAACCAAGAAAGGTGCTAATCCGTCCAAGTGGTCCGAGGAAGCTACACAGGCCTTTCACCTTCTGAAGCAACGGTTCATCTCTGCACCAGTTCTGAAACAGCCCGACACCGACTCTCCTTTTATCTTAGAGGTAGATGCCTCCTCCGTTGGAGTAGGAGCGGTGTTATCCCAGAGGGCCAAAGATGGACATCTACATCCTTGCAGTTTCTTCTCCCGGAAGTTCTCCCCAGCTGAGCGCAACTATGCCATTGGCGATCAGGAGTTGCTAGCCATCAAGCTCGCTCTGGAGGAGTGGAGATACCTGTTGGAGGGAGCTTCCCACTCAATCACCATACTTACCGACCACAAAAATCTTTTATATCTCAAAGGCGCACAATGTCTGAATCCTCGTCAGGCCAGATGGGCACTTTTCTTTTCTAGGTTTGACTTTAAACTCCAGTTCTGTCCGGGTTCTCAGAATCGTAAGGCCGATGCCCTTTCCCGCTCATGGGAGCAAGAAAATGAGTCCGAGTCTGCAGACAAGCATCCTATTATTAATCCGTTGGCATTCTCCACGGTAGGGATGGACTCTACGCCTCCACCAGGGAAAAGTTTTGTTAAGCCAGTTCTAAGGAAGAAGCTCATGCATTGGGCCCATGCTTCCCGTTTTGCTGGACATACAGGCATTCAGAAAACCCTTGAATTTATTTCTAGGTCCTACTGGTGGCCAACTCTGAAGAAGGACGTTATGGAATTTATTGCCTCCTGCCCAAAGTGTGCCCAACACAAAGTCTCCCGCCAGTCGCCTGCGGGGCAACTGGTTCCATTATCTGTTCCCCGTCGACCTTGGACCCATTTGTCGATGGACTTTGTTTCCGATCTACCTATCTGCAACAAGTTTAATACCATCTGGGTGGTAGTTGACCGGTTCACCAAGATGGCACATTTCATCCCTCTCACCGGTCTTCCGTCAGCTTCCAAGTTGGCTCAAGTGTTTATACAAGAGATCTTCCGACTTCACGGTCTTCCTGAAGAGATCATCTCGGATCGTGGAGTACAATTTGTAGCCAAATTTTGGCGAAGTTTGTGTCAAGCCCTCCAAGTCAAGTTAAAGTTTTCCACGGCTTACCATCCTCAGACCAATGGTCAAACCGAGAGGGTGAATCAGGACTTGGAGGCCTTCCTCCGTATATATATGTGTCTTCCTCTCAAGATGACTGGGTTCAACTCCTTCCTTGGGCCGAGTTCAGCCACAACAATCAATACCATTCCTCATCTTCTTCTACACCATTCTTCATTAATTATGGATTCCACCCTAAAGTCCCAGAATTCCAACCGCTTCCCGCAACTTCTGTTCCAGCAGTGGATGTCACCTTGCGTCAGTTTTCAAATAACTGGAGGAACGTCCGCGCAGCCCTGCTTAAAGCCTCATTCAGGTATAAGAAGTTTGCCGATAGGAAGCGTAGAGCGGTTCCTGCTCTCAAGGTGGGTGATCGTGTGTGGCTGTCCACGAAGAATTTGAGGTTGAGAGTTCCCAGCATGAAATTTGCACCTTGCTACATCGGACCCTTCAAGATTGAACAAGTCATCAATCCTGTTGCCTACAGGTTACAGTTACCATCCTTCTTGAAAATACCCAGGACATTTCATGTTTCTTTGTTGAAACCGCTGATCCTGAATCGGTTTCATTCCGCACTTCCTCCAGCTCCCAAAGTTCAGACTCAACGGGGAGTCGAGTACGAGGTGGCCAAGATTTTGGACTCACGTTTCCGTTACGGTCAGTTACAATACCTCATTGACTGGAAGGGCTATGGTCCTGAAGAACGCTCGTGGACCAATGCCTCAGACGTCCATGCTCCTGCCTTGGTCCGAAATTTCCACGCAAAGTTTCCTTTAAAGCCTAAGAAGTGTCCTGGGGCCACTCCTAAAGGGGGGGGTGCTGTCACGATCCGGGTATCTGGACGCCATTACTTACCCTTCAGATGCCTCCTAAGGCTGGCTCAGCGTTCCAGGACCGGATTCCGCTGTTCCTGAGTTTCCACATGCAGAATGTCAGAGTGGTGATTTCATCAGCCGCGGCCTCCGCTGTGCCCGCGGGGTTAAATGTGCGCTTGTCAGTCTGGCGTATCCTATCTCCTGTGGCCGGCGTCGCCATTACTGTTTCAATTCTCACATGGATTACAAACCAAACTTCCCTCCAAGTGTCTGCATGGGCGCAGCCATTTTGGATTTTGTCATCTGATTATTTCCACCAATCTGCTGTCTGTATTGTTGATTTGCATAATTGCCTAGCCAACCCCTTCCTTGCTGCAGGTATAAGTATGCTGTGCCTGAGCAAGGAAGGCGTCAGTGCTTTGGTTGTCTAACCTAGTTCCAGTTTGTCTCTCTCCTGTGGTTGTCTTCCAGGTTCCAGCTCCTGTCTCCAGACTTCTGCTATAGAGACCCGCACCAGCATTCCATCTGCGGTGTAGCCTGACTCTCCGATCCATTCTGGACTCACCTGTTTCCAGCTACAACAATCACCTGCTTCCAGCCCAGCTTCCAGCAGTGTACAACTTCTCTTAAAGGGCCGGTGTCCTTTCTGCAGTTTACCACTCTTCACCGGTATTATTATTTCACCGCTCTCAAACAATCGCCTGCTTCCAGCCCAGCTTCCAGCAGTGTATAGCTTCTCTTAAAGGGCCGGTGTCCTTTTCTGCAGTTTACCACTCTCCACCGGTATTATTATTATTTCACCGCTCTCAAACTCCAAACTTCATTATTATTTCATCGCTCTCAAGTTCGTTTATTATTTAACTGGTTCCAGCCAGTATCCACTCCGTACCAACAACAGTCTGGTTCCAGCCAGTATCCACAGCAGCCGTTTTACCTTCAGCAGCCCAGCCTTTCCTGGAACATCAGCTGGTACGATCCTGGGTTCTCTCCATTGCTACAGTCAGGCCTGGTAAGGACTTTCCAACTAGAAGATTATAAGAACTGTCTCACACTACCAGTGCCTGTGGCCCTTGCCACCCTGTAGTACCCAGGAATTGTATTTATCCTCTGTTGGACTTTTATGTTTCCTTTTACTGCTGCTGTGTTGCGGAGTTTGTCATAATAAACATCATTGACTTTTATCCTGGTTGTCGTGGTCACGCCTTCGGGCAGTTATTCTACATGTTACTTACATGTCTAGGGGTCTGATACAACCTCCCAGGTTCCGTTACATCTCAGCCCCTACAACTGAGGCTGCCTCCCGTCAGCTCAGGCCCTCAGTTGTGACACAGACCGTGTGCCGCCTCAGCTAGACTTGGAAGATATGCTCTGGGGGCCACTGGCTTACCGTGTCCACCTGTCCAAAGTCCTGAGGACTCCTGGCCATACCCCTTTGACCTCCAGACCACCCTTTCCTGTAAGAACACAAATCTTTTTCATGTTGTTTAACTGTTGTGTATTATCAGTTGTGTGAAGTAAACCATCTGTGGAAAGCGAAAAGAGAGGGAAAATAATAAAAAGAAAATTTGTCAGATTTGCGTTCACCATCAGGCTGCCACACCATCATGCATATCGGTGTCTATGCACAGTCTCCCTTCAGCAGTATTCTCATTCTCCATCCTTTGTGCATGGCCAGGCACACTGCATTAATACTGGTGTCCTTATGCTGGTGAGATATACTGGTTTTGGGCATAGCTCTGAAAGACCGAGTAGGCATGTGGCGTTTGAACTGTAATCGGGTCCATGTGTTGTACCCTCCTGTCGGTGAACGTAAGAGATGAGGAGGAAACTTTGAAACTTTGAAGAAAGATCACATAGAAATTAGTAACAGGTAAGTTTATAGAGGCAAAGAAGATTTTACATAATTTGACATCTGGATTGGGCACTACGGGAGAATGATTCTCTACTCGGTCTGTTCCCCTAAAAAAAAAAATTCTATGTGTGTTATATCTCTACTGGGACTATCCCAGCCATCAATCCAGTGTCCATTCTAAGTTCATAGGGAACCCGGTATCTTTGAAATAATTTACTCTACCTGTGATGGACATGCATCTAAAACAGTGAAATGCAACATTAGTCTTCGTGGGTATCCCACATACTTTGTGCTTCTTGGGCGGGAGCACTCAATATGTATACCATCTCTAACAAAACTCCTGTTAAGTTAATTAGAGGTCACTTCTGCTGGAGAGAGAAGCAAATGTTTAGCGGCCTCCTCCTAACCCCAGCAAGTTCTGTCAAAAGGGTAAATTTGCATTTATTCTGTTCTTCCCATTAACCGAATCTGTGTTTTCTATATGGCTCGTGATTCCTTACTATATGTCCCTTGATCCCGTCTATGTGTTTAATAACGTGGCTTGTTTTCTCTGTCTAGGGGTCTATATTGGCTATGTGCTCTACTACTCTTACAATCTCTAGCAAAATGTCCTTCCTTCCTACAAGTATAACATATTCTCGGTCTTTTCTTACCACCAGGGTTTTGGGGTTTAGGCTGATGAGACTTTGGTGTAAGAGCCTGTATTCTTTCAATCCTCAGCCTCTTTTCCTGCAGTTCTCTACGCCTAGCAATATTCTTATGGTGTTCAATCGAACACTCTCTAAGACAAGCTACTGTGGCCCCTCTCCAATCAGGCAAAAATGTTTGTACCCTGTCCCTTACTGTCTTATTGAGTCCGTCCATTAGCACAGAGACAGCCACTTCCCTATAATTCGCATCGTTCCCTGTATCTGATATCCCAATGTATCTATCCATTATTTGCAGGGCCCGATGGAAATATTCAGATGTCATTTCATTTTCCCTCTGTTTTCTGGAGAAAATTTTTCTCCACTTAACAGTTGTGGGGAAATACAACTCTAGTTGCATGTTAATTTGCTCTAAGTTCTCCTGATTGTGTTTGTCAGTCATAAGACTATCCGACTCTAACCTACAATCAGTGATACATTTTTGCGTGTCAATATTAGGGGGTAGGCACGCTTTCAAAAGTATCCGCCAGTGTTTGTTTGTCGGTTCATACGCATTACCCAGATCTCTGATAAATTTCTGACATCTGGCTAAATGCTTCCGAGGGTCAGGGGAATTCTGAAATGATTGATCGCAGCTCATCTCTGGGCCACGGGCAATACATTGCATTATTCCTGGTGAGGACTACTCCCTGACTATCGGTTCCCCCATTGGGAGTTACTATTTCCAAGACAGGGTGTAATTCTACCATTCTGTTCCTAATCTGTTTACTGTGAGGTGTTGTTGTCTCTGTGCAATGAACTGTCTCACACTTACCGGTAGCTGTGACCTCACCAGTTCTTTCATTGAGGAATATTGTTACTGCTCTACCTGGTTGGACAGGCCCCACCTGAGTTTCCTGCAAGGTGACTGCTTGGAGGAGAGCTGCAATTTGTCTGGATCCTTCATCTTCTTGTGACCTATAAACTTGAAAAGACTTCAAAACAGGATACATCTTGCAAAAATTAGGGCTAATACATTGTTTTTGCATACTATTATCATTTACTGATATACCATTCACTGTAGCCATCTCTTCCCCTTCGACCTGTGTCGACAATGGTGTGTTTGTGTTCTCATTCCCGCTAGGTTTTGAACCTGTTTTGCGAATTTGTTCCCTTTTGAATATCCCCCTCTTGTTGCCATAAATTTTAAACAATCTGTATGTTTAATCCTTTGTTTCTTGGATTTTATGAACGTGGGAAAAAGAAAAAAGAAGACTCTTGTTGGGAAGCACTCATATACAGATAATGTTGTAAGACTAAATGTCAAAAAATGGCTAACTAAAATACAATACTTTATTAATTCTCATTAAAAATTAATTATTGAGGAGTTCAATAGGCGCCGATATTTGTTAAATAGTGACATTGCGAAAATATAAAGAGTAATATATAAAAATTGTAAGGTACAAATACCTAATTCAGGCCGAGATGGGTATATCTATGATTTTGTTAATAATTATACTCCTGCTGTAGGACAACCTGTGATAGAAAATTGCTCATTTGTTGTAAATATGACCGTCATTTATAAGCTGCTATGTATCCCAAATGGGAATTTTGATCCTAGCAGATGGTTGAATCATAGGTCATGACCGAGATGTAAGACAATGCTCTATATTGGTGACAGATAGGTGGCAAATATTTGCAGTACCAGGGTGTTCCTTGGTAGTCTCCTATCCAAGTACTTAACCCGGCCCTCCACTGCTTGGCTTCCAAGATCAGATGAGATTGGGCATCTCCAGCGGGGTATGACCGCAGACCTTATGCTCACCTTTGTCACACTGTGTCCAAAATTGGGCACAGATAAGAGCCGATTACCGTTTTTATGTGAGCCACAGGTGTCGACACAGCTAATTTGATGTGGAGAACAAGAGATTTTTTATCACGGATGATAAAGTATAATAAATGATTAAATACCCATCTCAGTTTTCAAGGCTTAAGTAGTCGCAATACAAGTAGAAAAAACCTATATGCTACACAGTTATCACTTGTATGTGAATCAAACATTAAATATTATAATAACTGTGCAGAGGAAGGAAACCTCCAAATTTGGTCTCCAAAACCATAAATAAACACATGAGATTACACTATGAATTGTAAGAATCAAATACCATGAGCAATGAAAACTTCAGCTCTAAAAAACAGATCAAGAATTGTTTTCAAGTAATAATGAGTTGATGCTGAAATAGATATGGATTTCTTCAGTGTAAAGAAAAAAAGAACGTTTGTGTGTTTAAATGGGATCCAAAGTTTGCAGATGTGTCCACATCTGCTTTTTGATAGAGATAAAGACCCCAGTATGATTGTACTTAATCCTTTGCTGGTGATAATTGACTGTCACTTAATCATATAATATGATAGTCTGGGTACAGTATGAATAAGATTTTAAATGGTACCTGTCCGTGCAGTGGAAATGCACTGGTGCATAAATAATTTATATTATTCAAACTTGGTGTACAATCATAGAGTTTATATCCTACTTGTATATTGAGGGAGATCCAGGTATATGGAAGGTGCCGGCCGCGTCTGCCCGCGTCTGCCCACGTTGGGCCTGCTGCCGTGCTCCGGCCGCACTGTGCTTCCTGTTGATCTGGTTCCCTAGGCGACGGACTTTGCCGAGAACGGCTCGTTGCGGTCACGTGTGCGCACCACGTGACCGTGAGGATGTTGTCTCCTTCCTCCTGACGTACGTTTCGCAAAAAGCTTGGTCACAGGGCGTCAGTGGGTTCAAGCCCATTGATTTGTTCTTATAATGGTGATACTTATCAGCTGATTGGTTCTGAGCAAAAGATTGATAGGTATTTTGACCTATCATAATCAGTGTCATATTTGCTGGTTCCCATAGAATAGTATGTCATGATTGACAGTTAAGAGGACCATACAGCATTTGATAGTGAACAATCATATGATTATTTAAAAAAAAAGAGCTGGTAGGATTATTTCAGAGTGCTATTTACAAAAAATAGTTAGGGTACTATTTACAAAAATTGATAATAATAATAAATGAGGATATGATGATGATATCAGTTGCAAAACAAATAAATAAATACAATATAAAAAGAGGCCTTTTCTTGTATAAATGTAAAAATAGGAATAATAATGAATAATTATTGTAATGGAGGGTGCAAAATATTATAAATATGGACAGCACTTAATGTGCCTATAACTACATTGTGGTAATTATATACACTATTGGAAAGAGATAAATAATTATAAAAATAAGGATGTTGTTGGAAGGTTTATGTTGGAATAATTATACAATTATGTAAAAAACACTAACTATTTGTGAGTAATTGACAATGACTACTAAAAAATAATAATAAAAACAAGATAGAGAAACGAGGGGGTGTCTATGTAATTATGTGTGATGCATATGTTATAACAGATATCCTATTGAAGAAAGAATGTGAGTGGATTTTTAAATTAGGCACCATCCACCCTTTTGGTATGAATGAAAACAACAACTATGGAGTTTTCTTAAATTAAACACAGCAATCCCAATTTTTTTAACTTCCCTCCCCCCCCCTTTTTTTCTGCCCCTCCCCCCCTATTTTTCTTCTTTTTCCTTTAATTAATTTCCTTTTCATTTATTTTGCTATTTATCATGAAATGCAAAGTTCAATGCACTGCAATCATAATAATCAGCAAACATGATATATCTTGAATATTACAATAATTAGATTTTACAATTTATTATTAACATAACTCTGTAGACATTATATAGTAAATCAATACGACAATAATCTGTATCACTCATTTTAATCCAGTAAAGAAATATTGTTATTAATTAATTATATAATTATATAATTTTCTTAAAAGGGTTGTTTAATTTATTTATACATTATAACAGGTTTTATATATTAATTATTGGTATTTTAATGTATTGCACATATTGACAAATAAACCCCCCCTCCCCCCCTCCTTTTTTTGCATTATTAAATATACATCTAAGCCACTATAATCATTTTATCTTTATATTTATACACACATATACACACTATGGGTTCACAATATATTGTTTTTACTATATTCTCTACATTTCACCATTCTTCCATTCACTTATATATGCATATTAATGCACGTATATACACTGTTTTTTTCCGTATACAATAATATTCTTCATCACAATGCCCTCGTTATTATATATATTTTTTTGCACATTAAATTACTTTGCCAACAAATGTTATAACATATGCATCACACATAATTACATAGACACCCCCTCATTTCTCTATCTTGTTTTTATTATTATTTTTTAGTAGTCATTGTCAATTACTCACAAATAGTTAGTGTTTTTTACATAATTGTATAATTATTCCAACATAAACCTTCCAACAACATCCTTATTTTTATAATTATTTATCTCTTTCCAATAGTGTATATAATTACCACAATGTAGTTATAGGCACATTAAGTGCTGTCCATATTTATAATATTTTGCACCCTCCATTACAATAATTATTCATTATTATTCCTATTTTTACATTTATACAAGAAAAGGCCTCTTTTTATATCGTATTTATTTGTTTTGCAACTGATATCATCATCATATCCTTATTTATTATTATTATCAATTTTTGTAAATAGTACCCTAACTATTTTTTGTAAATAGCACTCTGAAATAATCCTACCAGCTCTTTTTTTAAAATAATCATATGATTGTTCACTATCAAATGCTGTATGGTCCTCTTAACTGTCAATCATGACATACTATTCTATGGGAACCAGCAAATATGACACTGATTATGATAGGTCAAAATACCTATCAATCTTTTGCTCAGAACCAATCAGCTGATAAGTATCACCATTATAAGAACAAATCAATGGGCTTGAACCCACTGACGCCCTGTGACCAAGCTTTTTGCGAAACGTACGTCAGGAGGAAGGAGACAACATCCTCACGGTCACGTGGTGCGCACACGTGACCGCAACGAGCCGTTCTCGGCAAAGTCCGTCGCCTAGGGAACCAGATCAACAGGAAGCACAGTGCGGCCGGAGCACGGCAGCAGGCCCAACGTGGGCAGACGCGGGCAGACGCGGCCGGCACCTTCCATATACCTGGATCTCCCTCAATATACAAGTAGGATATAAACTCTATGATTGTACACCAAGTTTGAATAATATAAATTATTTATGCACCAGTGCATTTCCACTGCACGGACAGGTACCATTTAAAATCTTATTCATAGTGTACTCAGACTATCATATTATATGATTAAGTGACAGTCAATTATCACCAGCAAAGGATTAAGTACAATCATACTGGGGTCTTTATCTCTATCAAAAAGCAGATGTGGACACATCTGCAAACTTTGGACCCCATTTAAACACACAAACGTTCTTTTTTTCTTTACACTGAAGAAATCCATATCTATTTCAGCATCAACTCATTATTACTTGAAAACAATTCTTGATCTGTTTTTTAGAGCTGAAGTTTTCATTGCTCATGGTATTTGATTCTTACAATTCATAGTGTAATCTCATGTGTTTATTTATGGTTTTGGAGACCAAATTTGGAGGTTTCCTTCCTCTGCACAGTTATTATAATATTTAATGTTTGATTCACATACAAGTGATAACTGTGTAGCATATAGGTTTTTTCTACTTGTATTGCGACTACTTAAGCCTTGAAAACTTAGATGGGTATTTAATCATTTATTATACTTTATCATCCGTGATAAAAAATCTCTTGTTCTCCACATCAAATTAGCTGTGTCGACACCTGTGGCTCACATAAAAACGGTAATCGGCTCTTATCTGTGCCCAATTTTGGACACAGTGTGACAAAGGTGAGCATAAGGTCTGCGGTCATACCCCGCTGGAGATGCCCAATCTCATCTGATCTTGGAAGCCAAGCAGTGGAGGGCCGGGTTAAGTACTTGGATAGGAGACTACCAAGGAACACCCTGGTACTGCAAATATTTGCCACCTATCTGTCACCAATATAGAGCATTGTCTTACATCTCGGTCATGACCTATGATTCAACCATCTGCTAGGATCAAAATTCCCATTTGGGATACATAGCAGCTTATAAATGACGGTCATATTTACAACAAATGAGCAATTTTCTATCACAGGTTGTCCTACAGCAGGAGTATAATTATTAACAAAATCATAGATATACCCATCTCGGCCTGAATTAGGTATTTGTACCTTACAATTTTTATATATTACTCTTTATATTTTCGCAATGTCACTATTTAACAAATATCGGCGCCTATTGAACTCCTCAATAATTAATTTTTAATGAGAATTAATAAAGTATTGTATTTTAGTTAGCCATTTTTTGACATTTAGTCTTACAACATTATCTGTATATGAGTGCTTCCCAACAAGAGTCTTCTTTTTTCTTTTTCCCACGTTCATATTGATTAACTGACTCGGGGGAGCACCACTGATGGGTAGTTTTTTGATACAAAAAAATAAGGAATGTATTGCCTTACGTATCTGCTCCCCAAAATAAGGATTGAACCTTAAATTAATTATCGGTTTATACAGATAACTATCATTATACACATACACCAACTATACCAGTGCGGTTTCCAACTCTTTTTTTCTTTCAACTTTCTTGGATTTTAGAAGACATATTTTACTGCTTACATTCTGCAGTGCCTCTGGTTCAAAGCTGCCCACCCTAGGGAATGGTACCCTATCTTTGTTAGTCATACATACCCACTCATTGCATAAAACTTCTGTGTGTGAACCATATTTTTCACACATGATAAACCTTGCTGAGCCTTTTGGCCACAATTCTGCCTGAACCCTGTCTAAACGTCTCTCACTTGAGCAACTGGCTCCCATATTTGTGGGTCTTTTTTTTAATAACTTTTAAAAAAATTCCCACAAACACCAAAATACTCAATATAAGTAGACGGTGGAAGTATCTCCGAGCGCCTTCCACTCGCTCTTCGCCCACGTTGGCCAGTACAACGATACACTGTTGATAGCGGATCGCAATGTACCCAACTTAGGGCTCCTATCAGACCTTACAGCACCGTAATTTCTTTCGGTGGAAGTTCTGTTTGGAATATTTTCCTGAGAGAGGCAGCGAAAAATTCCTTTTCGGTATCTTTCAACTGGAATTGTTTGTAGGGTGAAAAACAGAGAAATTAGATAACTATCCTTCACCCTTTCCAGTGAAGCCCACCAGGGAGATTTCCCAACGTTATCAAAGAAAAACCCCTTTGTCTATACAATCACGTCTGCGTATGCTCTTCCACAGCGCATATGACACAATAATATCACGTTGCGCTGTGCAGAACAAACGGACATGCGATGCAATAGCACAGCCTATAGATACTAGTTATCTATATGCCCTACAATTGATGTAGACCACTTTAGCCTAGACCACTCCAGACCTATTTAGTTGTATGGGATCACTTCAGACCACTTCAGTTCCTAATAACGCAGGGTAGCGAACCCTACGCCACCGGGCCTCTACTAACCCAGTGTTACCACTTCAGACCACTTCAGTTCCTCGGTTCAGTATCCACTCACTCCTGCGTTCGCTCACTCAAATACACTTTGTTTTTCTGTACAGAAAATTTGGATTCATTCAGGTTGGCAGCTTTACCCCCAGAGGCAATTTAAAAAAAATTATTTATACAAAATTTTGTTTTTATACTAATTTTTTTTAGAAACCGGGTAGTTTTGTGCTATTGTAGCGTGGCTACTGTCCCACCTTTAAACTAAACGAACTATTGTGTAATTTGTACTTAGCGACCGTACTCTTACGCAATTTGCGTAAACACGCGACCGTGCGTGTCCCTTACACCGCGTGTGCAGTTCTGTACTTTGTGCGAGACACGTGTACAAAACCGTACGTCCGCAAAAGCACAAATCATACAACTCTATAAATGTGAGCAATAAAACTACTATTGCCCACTAAACACAACACAGTTTCTTTCTGTATAAACCTTTACAACTAGGCCAGACTGCGTTTGTGCTTTACGCTTACTTCCTTAAATATTTATTAAAGTTTTAACTATATAGCAACAAATATATCCGGTTTCACACAGGTCTAAATGAATCTAGCAATCTGAATGTTATGGCAACAATGTGAGGATATACAAAGAGTATGGGTGCCGTGTACGTTTTTAGCACCCAAAAAAAATCACAGTTTTTAAATAGCTTTTTTCCTGTTTTTACTTTACGGGTTCTACCAGCATCTCTACAAACCATACAGAGCAGACGCCATCTAATCAGCAAATAAGTAGGGTTTTAAGTGTATCCATCGACAAGGAAAAGGATACGTAGGATACTTTCTGTCCACCCTTTTGCTGATAGATTAAGTCTGCTGTGACCTGTTAGGCTGTGAGTATGTGGAAAACCGGACGGAGCCCCCAATTGAGAATGCTGATTTATATACAGGAATGAAAACTATACCTTAAACACACCTTAAATACACTTTACCATGGAGCCGCTGCGGCCGCTATACTTAATACACACTCTACGTACTTTGTACGCTATTAGCGTACAGAGTCCCGTACTGTGTACGGACTTTGCGTACAAACGCCGCACTGACGGTACAAAGTACACACAGCGCGTACACACCCAGAGATACACCGCAAACCCTTAACAACAATGCAAGCGATAGCAATAAACCTTTAAACCTTAGCAGGGAAAGGAAAAACACGACACCGGTTTGCTATTTAAAATGCTGGGTTCCGACACCACAGCGTATTATTACGGAAAGGGGGTTACAATATAAACAATACGATACAATACAACAGAATAATGGCTACAGTCAATGGTACATACTTTTGGTTTCGACTGCGCTTCCCGGTCCGGTCCTCGGTCATCTAATAGATAACTTTGTGAGTCTTGTGTCTAACCAGGCCTGCAGCAGGCTCTCTTTATACAATTCATCTAAAACTTAACACAATGGATACTGTAATCTCTTTGTCCATTGGACACAGGGATGGTCATTTACAGTACAGGAGAGGTCATAGGTCGGTTTGAATAGGTGGGCGATGTCTGTTCCAACTGCTCTTGTGGGTGGTCTCCTCTGGATTCCCGCTGCATACATAATGTACAGTAAATACAGTTTATATCTATATTCTGCTCCTGCACATAACTATCCGCAGGAACATGCGATCTTTCTCAAACCAACACCGGAATGTTACCCTTAAAATACCCTACAGCTGGATACCAAACACCACCTTATAACCTTGTTCTGTCCCCTCCTATCCTGTAAAGGTGAATCCCTTTGTTCTGTTACCATTTAAACTGCTGTTACTTTCTGATGCGGTGCAGGGAGGCTATGTGTACATTGTGCACTATTTGGATTAAATATGTAATGTGTTTTGATAGCTTTCCATGCGTTCACAAACTCTACCGTAAATACCCATACCACGCGCTAATGCGCAGGACCGCGGGAGCAACCATACGCAAATTGCGGATATGTGCACACACGGCAGAACAAGTACACGCGCGGAGGCCATCTGTGTGTAGTTTGTACGTAATGTGTGTACTGCAATATTTTTCGACTTTGACAATGGTTACTATGTCGTGAGTTGGGATATTCTTTTTGAATAAAGTAATCTAATTATTATTATTATTACTTTTTTTATAAGGCGCCACAAGTGTTTTGCAGCGCCGTACAAAGGACAGTACAGGGAGACAAACTTAGCATTACAGTAAATAAATAACAGAAATAGAGTGCAGGTAGCAAAGAGCACCACACAGTCTCAAGACATAATACAGCTAAGATGTCAGTAGTGAGGGAGTGATCATCGTACTACTAGAGGCTGGTGGCCATAGATGGAGATGAACCTATACCAGCAGGAGAAAAAGTGGGTAAAGATGGTTACTGAGTAGGGGAGAGCTATGAGTGAAATGTGTTGAGACAAGGGCTTAGATAACAAGAGGAAAGAGGGCCCTGCTCTGAAGAGCTAACAATCTAGTGGGAAGGGTCAACAGACAGATGACATGAGCTGCAAGCAAATGAGAGGTAGCCTGATGGCAGTATGCAAGTAAAGCTGAGATGTTCAAGGCATGAGGCAGGGGGATGGAGGTGCGGCCTCAGGACTAAGTTATGCATCGGGAGGGTATGCTTTGATGAATAGGTGGGTTTTTAGTGCCCATTTGAAGCTTTGCAAGGTAGGGGAGAGTCTTATGGAGCGGGGGAGTGTGTTCTACTGAAGGGGTGCAGCACGGGCATAGTCTTGAACTCGAGCATGGGAAGCAGTGACCAGGGCGGTGGAGAGGTGACGGTCATTGGTCGACCATAGGGGGCGGGAGGGAGTATGAAGGGAGTGGAGGTTGGAGATGTAGGGAGCAGTGGAATTAGAAATGGCCTTGTATGTGAGGGTGAGGAGTTTGAAGAGGATTCTGTAGGGGAATGGGAGCCAGTATAGATTTTGTCAAAGGGGAGTGGCAGATGTGGAGCAGTGGGAGAGGAAGATAAGCCTAGCTGTGGAGTTCAGGACAGATTGGAGGGGAGAAAGATAAGAGCAAGCAAGGCCAGTGAGAACATTGCAGTAGTCGAGTCGTCAGATGACCAGTGAGTGGATGATAAGTTTAGTTGCACTCTGGAAGAGAAATGGCCTGATACAAGCAATGTTGCGTAGCTGGAACCAAGAAGATTGTGCCAGAGCTTGGATGTGGGGTGCAAAGAAGAGGGAGGAGTCAAGAGTGATGCCCAAGCAGCGGAGTTGGGGAACGGGGGAGATGGTGGTGTTGTCAACAATGATAGAGATATTGGTTGGGAGTGTTGCTCTAGATGGGGGAAAGATGATGAGTTCAGGTTTTGTCCATGTTGAGCTTCAGAGAGCGCTCAGACATCCAGGAGGAGATTGCGGAGAGGCAGCTGGAAACCTGAGAGAGGACAGAGGGTGGCAGATCAGGAGAGGAGAGGTAGAGTTGTGTGTCATCAGCATAGAGGTGGTATTGAAGGCCAAAGGAGTTAAATAGCGCACCCAGGGAAGAGGTGTACAGGGAGAACAGAAGGGGGCCAAGTACAGAACCCTGAGGGACACCAAGAGGAAGGATGGAAGGGTGTGAGGTGGTGCCGGAGGCAGACACAGAGAAGGAGCGGTTAGTTAGGTAAGAAGAAGACCAGTCAAGGACAGTGCTAGGGAGGCCAGCATTTTGGAGTGTGCGAGGAGGAGAGGATGATCCACGGTGTCAAAGGCAGCAGAGAGGTCCAGAAGGATGAGCAGAGAGAAGTGGCCCCTGGATTTGGTCGAAAGCAGGTCATTGGTGACTTTTCACCAGGGCAGTCTCAGTGGAGTGGAGTGGGCGAAAGCCAGATTGTAGTGGATCGAGGATGGAGTTGTCAGAGAGGTAGCCTAAATCTAATGTCTTATGTCTGAAGCATGAATTATAGAAGCTACTTAATTTCAAACCCCTCACAACAAAGAGTTATGGCATGTGTTATGATTCCCGTACTCCAGACCAGAGGAGATCTTATGGCAGAGGTCTGAGTACTGGAAAGATATACTGGATGTGGGAGCAGGAGAGCCTAGTAACCCCTGGCGCCCTAACTCCGTTGTCTCGCCCGTGTTATCAGAAATCCCCTGCGAGACTATGGTTGCTTGAGCCCATGGCAGCCGCGTTCGAAGGGCGGATTATGTCTGCCCAACCCCGATGCCCCCTCAGGTCTTAATGGAGACAAAGGGAAATCCGAGACAGGGTGATAACAAGGGGCCCTCTGACTAAGCAACCAGGCCAGGGGTTACAAGCTAACTAACTAAACCAAAAAGTATGTGCGGACTAGCCGCCAGGGAAAAGGACAACCAAAGATCCACTGATCTGTAACTCCTATCCAGCACCGCTGGATACCAGAGTGGATCAGGGGGAGCGGAATCCTCCGCAAAAGCTCCAGAACACAAAGATACAAAATAATAAACAGTAAGCGGTCAAGCCGCAACACACGGCTACGCCGCGACTCACGAACACCACAGGATGTTAAAGGTGCTCGGTCAGACTCCAGGAACAGATGACAATTTCCGAGTACAGGATCACTGAGGACAGGAACAACCGGATTGAGCAGGACTGGAAACTCTCTGTAACCAACACAGGCAAACAGGAAGCTATCACCGGCGTCTGTGAGAAGTCCAAAGGGTGCTTATAACTGTGAGCTCCCCAATCAGGAGCCAGACTGGGTAATCACAAGTAATGCCGTGCAGCTTGCATGCTGCACGGCCAGCACACCATTATACAATTAGAAAAGACCCAGCAACGGGGAACGCGGCCCGAACGTGGCGTCCCCGTTGCTAGGGTCTGAGCGGCTCCGTGCGCCCGGCGTCTAACGTTGCCAGGGAGCCGGCGGCTGTACGCGCACGGCGTCCCTGGTTGCTAGGCGCCGGGCCGCACCGACGAGCGGACCCCGGCGCCTAACAGTACCCCCCCCTTGAGGAGGGGTCAAGGAACCCCTAAAGCCCGGTTTCCGAGGAAATTCTCGAAAAAATGCCCTCTTGAGCCTCGGGGCATGGAGATCCTTATCCAGGACCCAAGACCTTTCTTCTGGACCATAACCTCTCCAATGCACCAAAAAATAAAGCCGTCCCCGGGACAACTTGGAATCGAGAACCTTCTCCACCAAGAACTCCTGCTGACCCTGTACAACAATTGGTGATCTCCCCTGAGATATCTTACGAGGAAATCTACTGGACGAAACATATGGTTTCAGCAATGAGCAATGGAAAGTATTTCCGATCCGTAAAGTTTTTGGTAAACGTAACCGGAAGGCAACTGGATTGACTTTTTTGATAATGTGAAATGGTCCAATAAATTTAGGACCCAATCTGGCTGAGGTTTGTCGAAGTTTAATGTTGCGAGTTGACAACCACACCCTATCTCCTACTTTAAAAGTGCACGGCCGCCGGAGCCTGTCAGAAAATCTCTTTTCCTGAAATGCCGCTTTTCTGAGAGCCAGGTGCACTTTTCTCCAAATGAGCCTAAGATGAGAGGTCAAGGTCAGTGAGGAGACAGAGGAATGTTGAAAAAAGGAATTAGCTCTGGGGTGAAAACCAAAAACTGCAAAAAATGGAGACACATTGGTGGAGGAATGACAGGCATTATTGTAAGCGAACTCCGCCAATGGAAGAAACTCAGACCAGTCATTTTGGAGTTTGGCCGAGTACAACCGCAAATATTGTTTTAGTGATTGATTAACTCGCTCAGTCTGCCCGTTGGATTGGGGATGGTAGTCTGACGTTAAAGATAATTTCATCTTCAATGAGACACAAAAAGATTTCCAAAACTGTGCAATGAATTGTGGACCCCGATCGGAAACAATATCAGTGGGTAACCCATGGAGTCTGAAAACATGGCGGAGGAACAAGACTGCCAATCCCTGGGCAGATGGCAATCGGGGAAGAGCAATGAAATGGGCCATTTTACTAAAACGGTCCACTACCACCCATATGACTCGGCATCCGGCTGACAGAGGGAGGTCCACCACAAAATCCATGGAGATATGAGACCATGGCCTAAGAGGAACATTCAAGGGCATAAGCTGACCGATAGGCAAAGAACGGGGAACTTTATGCTGTGCACAGACCTGACACGAAAAAACAAACTCCTTAATGTCTTTGGAAAGACCAGGCCACCATACTGAGCGGGAGACTAATTCCAAAGTCTTAGCGATTCCCGGATGCCCGGCAACCTTGCTATCATGAAACTCCGTCAAAACAGTTGCTCTCAAAAACTCAGGGGCAAAAAGACGACCAGCAGGAGTATTTCCAGGAGCCTGATGTTGAAGCAGCTTTAACTGGGTAAATAAATCCTGTGTGAGGCCTGCCCGAATGACTGAAGACGGAAGTATGGGAGTAACAGGACTGTTGTCTTGAACTGGAAGAAAACTGCGTGACAGGGCATCTGCCTTGGTATTCTTGGAACCTGGCCTGAAGGTGATAATGAATTTGAAACGAGTAAAAAATAAAGCCCAACGAGCCTGCCGGGCATTCAGTCGTTTAGCTGATTCAATGTATTGAAGATTTTTGTGATCAGTCAAAACTGAAATGATATGAGTCGCTCCCTCAAGCCAATGCCTCCACTCCTCGAAAGCCCATTTAATAGCCAGCAATTCCCGGTTACCAACATCGTAGTTGGACTCAGCAGAAGAGAATTTTCTGGACATAAAGGCACAAGGGTGTAATTCAAGGGAATCCGGATCCTTCTGAGATAGGATAGCCCCTACTCCAACCTCTGAGGCATCAACCTCAACAATGAAAGGCAATTCTGGGTTGGGGTGTCTGAGGACAGGGGCTGAGACAAAGGCCTGTTTCAAGGCCTGAAAAGATAGCTCGGCTTCACGTGACCAATTGGTAGGATCCGCTCCCTTCTTAGTCAGTGCCACAATGGGAGCAACTAGGTCAGAGAAAGAGTGAATAAATCTTCTATAGTAGTTCGCAAACCCTAAAAAGCGCTGAATTGCTTTTAAGTTGGTGGGTTGCGCCCAACTAAGGATGGCTTGGAGCTTCTTTGGTTCCATACGGAATCCCCGAGGGGAAATAATGTATCCTAAAAAGGATACCTCCGTGACATGAAATTCACACTTCTCCAGCTTGGCATATAGGTGATTTTCACGTAATTTTTTTAGAACCTGACGCACCTGGGTAACATGTTGTTCTACAGAGTCAGAATAAATCAAAATATCGTCCTAGTAGACTACAATGAATTTTCCAAGAAATTCACGGAGCACATCGTTAATGAGATCCTGGAAAACTGCCGGAGCGTTAGACAGGCCGAATGGCATAACCAGATACTCATAGTGGCCTGACTGAGTACTGAATGCCGTTTTCCACTCATCCCCTGACTTGATTCTGATGAGGTTATATGCTCCTCTCAGGTCAATCTTAGAAAAAATCACAGCCGAACGTAGCTGATCAAAGAGGACAGAGATCAGTGGCAGAGGGTAAGTATTTTTTACTGAGATTTTATTCAAGGCTCTAAAGTCAATGCAGGGTCTGAGTGAACCATCCTTCTTCTCTACGAAGAAGAAGCCTGCACTTAAAGGGGACTTAGATGGCCTGATAAATCCTTTCCCTAGGCTTTCTTTAACATACTCATTCATGGCCACAGTTTCAGGTCCGGACAATGCATATAACCTTCCCTTAGGCAAAGTGGCACCAGGAATTAGCTCAATAGCACAATCATAAGGCCTATGGGGAGGCAGAATATCCGCATTGCCCTTGGAAAAAACATCAACAAAATCCTGGTATTCCACAGGAATGGGTGCGGGAATGGCAGCAGCTATTCTGATGGGAAGCGTAATACATTCCTTATTACAGATGGTACCCCATTGTGAGATCTCCCCCGACTGCCAATCAATGATGGGATTATGAAAGGCCAGCCAAGGGTGACCCAGAACCACTGGAACTGCTGGGCAATGGGTGAGGAAAAACTCAATTTTTTCAGAATGCAGAGCTCCTACCGAGAGTAGAACAGGAGGTGTACAGAGAGAAATAACCCCATTGGACAAGGGACTCCCATCTAAACCATGCATGGTGATACACCTACCCAAGGCTAACTGAGGAATACCTAAGGTCTTGGCCCATGTCAAATCCATAAAGTTCCCTGCAGCTCCACTGTCCACAAAAACAGAGACCGAGGAACAGAGGCTGCCAAAGGAAACTTTAGCTGGGACTAACAGTGAATTATTTGAGGAGA